>NC_060274.1:11360908-11701793 GCF_021613505.1 Equus quagga | reverse complement strand
AATACACCAGACAATGCATCAACAGAATTCCTAAATAAAATATAAGAATGCACTGATCTTACAACACCCTTCAAGAAAGGCCAGGCCATCATTTTAAAAGTATGTAAAGACAATTCCCAGAGTGGCCAAGATATATTTCAATTGTGTAGCCTTCTACTAATTGTTTGATTAAAAGTAAAATCTAGTCTTGAAACTTCTTTCTTGTCTAACCAATAAATAAGTCTAATTGTTAAGTCACTGCTTTGCATTTGCATTTTCAAAATTACTTTCCTCAACAGCTTTGTGACTTTCTCTTAAATTTTTTGCCAAAATAACTGTGGCCTATGGATTTGAATTGGATTTTATACTGTTTTGTGAATTAACTTAGTCAAAGATATTTGACAAAGAACACCTCAGTGAGGAGCAACACAGCACATCCTTTAGACAATCCTCCCAAACCATCACTTTCACCCAGGTTCTGATAAGGTCACAATGGTATATTTTGAATAAAACTCTACTCCCGGAAGTGGTAGTTGCTCCCTCCCTCAGATTTTATTAGCATTTTCTGTCAACACTATTCATCTGGCCTATCCCGGCTTCAACATTAACAAACTGTGCAACCTTGAGCAAGTAACTCGACCTCTGTCCTTTAGTTTCCTCGTCTGTAAAATGGGGACGATAACAACACTGAGTTCATTGGGTTGTTACGAAGACGAACTATAATAACGCATGTAAAATGATTACAATGGACCCAGCGAATAGAAAGCGCATTAATTGCCTGATACATTTAAGTTCTATGTGCTTTATTGATTAGTATCAGCATACAACAAAAAATGCTTCCCTTTCTGAGAGTATTATGGATCACATGTTTAAGATTGGTTAAGCTATCACTAAACTGTGATCTTGGTTACTTTGGTGCTGTCATTCTTCATTTATTCTGAGACATAGAAACTATTTTTAAAATATATAGACATCTAGCTTTATTCACTGCCAGTCTTTATCATTTTTAAACAAACTTGCTCTCCTGCAAGGCATAATCATCTGCTGGAATAGTGAAAGAAGACTCTGCATATGAACTTGGAAACATGGATTTAGTCTAGCTTAATGATACCCTTGTTTCAGCCTCTTTACTTGTAATGTGAAAGCATTGGGATAGCTATTAAATGTTCATTCTAGTTTCAAAATTCTGATTCTAAAAATTCCAGTTAAATATCCTTTTAGATCCAGGAAAACAAATGAATAACAACCTGTATGTAAAATACTATTTCTCTCTGATGTAAAGTTCTTATTTCCCTAAATTTCTTAACTCTAAGGAGAATTGCTATTTTCCCAGTTAATTTTCAGTTTCCTTTGATGTTTCTGAAAATTTCAGGCTAATCAATTCCCAGATGGCTCTATTTCAAGTGTTACCCTTCTGCAGCAAAGAGCATCTCCCTGTGATTTAGACCTAATTTTGCTGTGAGTATTCTCACCTCATTTAAGATGAGAGCAGAGATTCCTGTTTATTGGCCTATATGCCTGATGCCATCATTATCTCTTATCAAAATGGTGAGCATTGACCTCCAGAAGAAACTTATTGCGTTTCTCTGCTCCTTTCTCCATATACCTACTCCTACTCCCCAAGGATGAGTCAAGGTCAAGACATCATACTCCCAAGGAGAAAGAGTTGTGAACTGAATGAATGGCTCCAACCCTAGAAATTCATGGTGGCACAACTTTTAAAGGGATAAAGGTGGTGGCACTTGAGTGTGGATTTTCCTCTCTGGTCTCTGTTTCTTCCATGGAAGATAGAAATGGTCAGGGGGGCCAGAGTCATTTCCCCTCGGAGAAATCCCAACCATCTCTCTTTATGTTTAGCTCTCTCTGTCTCCCACTTGGGACTGTCCCCTGCCTCAAGGGGCAGCCCTACATCATGAGTGGAAGGGCCCAGGTTTGATAAAGCTTGGAGCAGGAGACTCCATGTTGGGGCACTCATCGTCCTCCTTCCCTCCCTTTCTCTCTACCTCTCTTCGCTTATATTTCCTCCCAGCTTGGGAGGTCTACTTTAATTCTGTCACCTGATGGTAACATTAAGGACTCAGGAGTGGATTTAGGGGATAGCCATGTGGCTCAAGGAGAAAGAATGTATTTCCCTTGGAAGCGCACTCGAAGAAGTATCTATGGCAGGGCAGGACCCAGTTATTTCTGAGTTCCTTTGCCAAAGAACACCACATGACATCACTTTAATTGCAATTCAATTAACATAGCTACCATTTGGTAGAACTGATTTTAACTCATTCCATTATTTTCGATGGGAATTAGACAGGTTGTAGCTAGCTCCTTTCGGTACTATTCCCTTTTTATGGTCAGCGGGAGTGGAGGGGTTCTCTTTTAAAATCTCTGCTTGTTTCCCATCCATTATGAAAATATAGCAGAATCAGTTAAAAAATAATGGATGTATTTTTTAAAGCTGTGTGTCTCCGTAACTAAACTTTGTTGATTTACGACTTTATGCTGATGCTTTCCAATCTTGTTCTTTTAAAACTTTTGAATATTTTTTACTTAATTATTTCTCAATGAAATAATTTTCTAAGCTTTTCTCATACTTATTATTCCCTGTATAATATACTCTTTGCACTGACTAAATAAATAAATCTGGGGTGTAGAGACCATAGCCTGTAATTATTATCTTTATCCCTTATTTTGCAAAGCATAAAATAGGTATGCAATAAATATTGATTAGAAAAATTAGTAAAAATCACAGAAAGATGATCACAGAAGAAATACAAATAGCCAATAAGTGTAAAAACAAAAAATTCATTCCTCCTAGTAATTATAGAAATCCACACGGGAACTATCAAATTAGTAATGATATTAATATATTTTAATATTTGATGTTTTAAAAGAGTGAGAGACTGTCGCTAAAAGATACAAATCTCTCTAGGCAGCAATTTGGCTATATGTATTAAAAATCTTTCAAATTTGTATTGTCAAAGAATAGAGACACAGAACAATTCTTGGTATACAATGCTAATTTTATTATCATTCAAGAAATATTTATTAAAGGTCCACCACATGCCAGGCAATGCTCTAAGTGAGCAAAGCAAAGCCCTTGTCTTCAAGGAATTTACATGGAAAATAAAGTCAGCTAGTTATGTGTGCTGTGAACAGTATGACCACATGCCTCTTTGCCGGGGACAGCCTAGTTTAAGGCTCTTGTCCCCACATAATTATTAGTAGCAGAGTATGAGCGTAGAGTGATGGGGGGGAGTGTTATTTTAGGCAGGCTAGTCGGGGAAGGTGACTTTGGGCAGAGGCCTGCATGCGAGAAGCAGTAATCCCCATGACTCTCTGGGGAAATTATTCAGGCAGAGGAGAGAGTGTATTTGAAGAGCTGCGAGAGGTGAGAGGGTGCAGTGGAGTGAGCAAGGGGACAGTGGAAGGACATGGGTTTGGGTAAGACTGAGTCATATGAAAACCTTACGTAAACATCATTGCAATTTTCTGGAAATGTTGAAACAAGTTGAATGTGGGCTCAACCTTTTTTTTTTTCTGGTAAAGCAGTTAATAAGCCCTAGTCAGCAAAATCTGTTACCAGAAGTTAACAGAAAGTGCCATGATCAGAGCACCCTCTGCTCAACATAAGATGTGTCCTTCTCTGCAAAGACTCAAGTCAGGTCTTGACAATGGTAGATGGGTGGGGCCTGAGCAACAAGGGAGCAAGAATTCTCTGGCCAGTGTCCAATGTCGGGGCTTTTCTCTTTGTCACGATTTCACTTACTTTTGTTCTAGTTACTACGTCTGAAAACATGTTAAAGTCAACATAAGCTTCCCATATGGAGATTAATTGGCCAAAGTTGTTGTTTATAGTCAGAGAATGATGACTTTTCGAGAGAACTTAATTTTATATTTTTAAATTAAACCCAGAGAACATATGAGCTGTGCAGGAGGTGAAAACTGGGTCGTCACTTCTGTTCTCTTCACCATGACCAGTGGACCAGATTCTTTATTGGGAGGAAATTAGCCAAGAATTATGCTCCATCTGCATAGGATTTTGAAAAGATACCATCAGTGGTTTACACCTTCTGTTACTTATTGTTTTAGATTTAACCCATGTCAAACATTTATTGAGCACCAACGAAGCACAAGGCCCATTGTATTATAGGGCAGTTATTTTTAACTCTCTCTGCTCATGTCTCCTCAAAGAATTTCAAAAACTGAGGTACACCCTCACACTTTTCTAAGGTAAATATTTAAATTTTTAATCATAAATTCAAATTGTCAAAAAGAATTTAATTTCTCATAATTGTAACTATTCACATTTTAAAATAAAATGATTCCATCACTTTTTGAAATACATCAAGTTGAACATAAATACCAGATCAATTTGCTATCCACCATCATCAATTAAAGACATTAACAAGCTCTTCAAGAGTTAGCAATTCTGCATCATTTCTTTTTCTTCTTGAACTATTTCTGTTATACTTAATCATTCATCTCTGAAACTAAAATAAGTATACAAATCAAAATTAATTTCTTTATTATTTCCCCTGGCCATCAGAATCTATGTACTAAAACATTCTTCTGTATTGACTTATCATTAACGTTATCATATTGCAAATCTTGACATGTAATTATTAAAAATAAAGGTCAATTTTATAGTCCTTTTATAATTACTGGAATTACGTCTTATTAGCATTAAATTCATTTTTCCCATGCTTTTTGTTGAGGAAGATTGGCCCTGAGTTAACATCTGTTTGTTAGCTTTTTTTCCCTTCTTCCCAAAGCCCCAGTACACAGTTGCATATCCTAGCTGTAGGTCATTCTGGTTCCTCTATGTGGGCCACCACAGCACGGCTTGATGAACAGTGTGTAGGTCTGTGCCCAGGATCCAAACCAGTGAACCCCAGGCTGCAGAAATGGAGTGCGTGAACCCAACCATTTGGCCATGGAGCCAGCCTCTGAATCCATTTTCAATTTTCATTTTTGTAGATGTAAGTACCGAAAACATTTGTTGACGTAAATAAGCAGATGAGAATGGATGTTTGTTATAGCGCTGTCACTCAGTTCCATGAACTCCCTCAAAGCTATGTACAAATATCACAAAGTGATCTATGATCAAACACTTTCGTGATGAGCTGAACACTTGTTTAGGATCTCCTTCAATTTTGTGGAAAGCAAAATATTAGAAAACACATGACTTACAAAAGGAATTTTTACCTTTACCCAGATACTAAACACATTCCTTTTCAGTTTCCAAGTAACAAACTTAAAGGCTCCACCAAAACTTATCAAATGTCTGCTAATTATATTAGTACTCTTTCGTGTGGAGGTATGTTATACTAAATATACTAATATTTTTACATAATATACCAAGAAATTTTGTTAAAAACAATGTAATGTTTCATTCCCAAAGTCCTTTGCTAACACCATAAAATATTTTTATCTTATCACATGCTTTCAATATACTATTGCCAGCGTTTGGAGATTCAGGCGTAGCTCATTGAATTTATGAGCATGCTCACCATATAAACTAAATGGCAAACAAGTCCTCTTTGTCAAAGCTATGGGTCAAGTCAGATCCCTGCCTAAAAATGGATGATTTCACTTTGAGTTCAAAGGAATGTGTTGGTATCTGTTCCACGACAACCATCCTCCTGTTGTATTCTAACTGGAAAATAGAGAGAAAGATAAAATGATAGATAAATAAAAGAGAGAGCACAGAGCCTGGTCATGAATCTGTCACTTTGATGAAATAAGAAGCCCTTGCTTTCATGGAAGAGGGATGGAAAAAGTGATGTGATGGCATGGAAAAAATCCAAGCTGTCTTTATCTTTGGTACACAGAAGACTTTTACATGTTAAGGCAATGAACTATAGTAAGAGTCTGGATGGGTGAGAGGAACACTTTGTTTAGTTGTTTGCTTATATAGTAAAGTGGGAGAAGGTGGTTAGTTAAGGAGAGGTGGGACAGGGGCACCAGAAGGACACCTTAATCCCAAGCTTGCATCCTCAGTCTGGGGAATGAACAAACATGGAGTTGAGCATATAGACATTGATTCCTCGTAAGCTTTTCGTGCCTATGTTCATGCTCAGAAGGACATTGCCCCTGTGTGAATAATGATGCAGAAGACTGAAAGAAGGATAAGCTCCCCTGTCCTCTAGGAATTTATAACCTAGAGAGGGAGGCATGCATTTGCCAATTCATTCAGTGGGTCCTCATTTGGGACCTTATATATTCAAGAGACTGTGGAAGGCACTGTCACGTGAGCGGAATATCAAAATGACATACGTGTGGACTCTGCCCTTTATGATCATGTGATCTGGTCATGTGAGGAAGAGAGGCAGAGAGGCTGTGAGAGAGACAGAGATGGAGGAATATGTGAGTTCAGAGATGGGGAAGATATTTTCCAGCTGGGCCTCTACAAAGGAGGTTATGTAGCATTTGGCCATGACAAGACGGAGCCAGAACATTCCATGAGATGGATATAATATTTAGAACTTCAGGGAGCTGATAAAACATACAAAAATATATAGTAGATGTCCAGTGGACAGACTTATGGGAAAGAAGACTGGAAAAGGAATTAAGACTAGGACACTGAAGGATCTGACATTTATTCTAAAGACGTTATATTTTAAAAATTATAAAGTTATTGCAGAAGTAACGCATATCCATTGTAGAAAACCTGAAAATTATCTTACTACCTAGAGATCTTCACTATTATTAATATTTTGTGTATGTTCTTCCAAACTTTACATACTCATATTCCCAGCACCTAGAATACCAGCTTGGTATATAGTAGGCACTCAATAAATAGTTCCTGAATAAATTTTCTTTTTTGATGAGGGAGATTGGCCCTGAGCTGACATCTGTGCCAATTTTTCCTTGATTTTTTTGTATATGGGTCGCTGCCACAGCACGGCTTGATGAGGGTGTGTAAGTCTGCGCCCAGGATCTGAACCCAGGCCTCTAAAGTGGAGTGCGCCAAACTTAACCACTACACAACAGGGCCAGCCCCTTGAGTAAATATTTTTGAAACTAAGAATTTTTTACATGCCATTTTGTAAATATTTTTTCATTTAAATATATATTATAAAATATTTTCATGTCATAAGTATATTTGTACACCATCCTCTTAATGGCTGCCCTGTATTTCATTATATGGATGTGTGTTAATTTTCTATTGTCAGAGAAATGTTACCAGGTTTTAGCTTTTATAAATAATAATGCAATAAGAAATTACTATGAATTACTAAAATTTAATTGGTTGAAATTATGCATGTGTGATTTAAGAGTTTTTGTGAAGATTACATTACACCAGTCTACACTCAAACCACTGCTGATAAACTCTGTTTGTTTAGCCCTAAACTCAATTACATTGGGTATCTTTTTTAAAAACTTTATCAATAAGAAAGGTGAAAAAATGGATCTCACTGTAAGTTATTTTTTCTGTTTTTGCTTTCTAGTAAGGTTGAATATTTTTCACATGTTCATTGGCCATTTGTTGAGTTTCTTTTTAGACAATTGTCTATTCCTGTTCTTTGTAGACAAAGGTTTTCTGCAAGGGAGACAAGTGAGTAGGAGGAACTATACTTGAAAAAAAGAGTCGTTAGTAGAAGGATTTAGAATGAATTGGAGAGAAAACAACCAGGCCGAGGAAAGAGCAGTCTTAGCTGCAGAAATGGCAAAGAACCATTTCTGTGGAGTACTGTGGGCCCAAGGTCACGATTTAAGCCTAGAGGAGTGACAAAGGGAGGGAATTAAGCGGCATCGTACATATTCCAATTTTTTATAACATTAACCAGGAAACGAAGGCGATGGGACTTGTGTGGGGGTTGGGGACACCTAGGCATGTTTGTAGGCTGAGGATATGAGCTCCACTGAGAAGGAGATAAAGAAAAAGGGGCCCGTGTGATGGAGGAAGATCTCAGAGGAGGCGAGAAAGAGCAGTACTGGAGGCACGCATGCTGGATTTAGTTCTCTGAACCAGGAGGAAAAAGAGACAAAGGGTGAAAATCCAGGGAACAGTAATGACGCATCAATTAAATAGATTCATGTTTGTATGTGATAATATAAAATAAGGCGGCATGTGGTAAGTCCAATAGATAAAATATACAAAGCTGGGGGAGCCAGATGGGCAGAGGGCCCAACTGGCCGGAACATGGGTGATGGATTTATGGAAGCTGCGGCATTGCAGCCTGGCCCTGACAGGTAAGTTCCTGCTTGGGGCGGGGCATTCTGGTAGCCTTGGGAATGAATATCAATAAAGGCCATGAGACAGTAAAGCAGGGAGGGAGGATCTGAAGAGTGGAAATAGTGGGCTCTGAAGGTGGAGTGGCCCTGGTGGGTGGGAGTAGAGGGAGAGAACAGAGCAGGTATGTCAGGGCTGGAACCTCCAAGGCTTTCTGGAGCCATGCCTAACAACCAGACCCACACTTAGAATTCTCAAATGCATTTTCACAGCCGTTTAAACCTCTTCCCGACCCTACGACTGTTATCCTTACTGCCCAGGTGAAGAAACTGAGGCCCGGAAGGCTATGCATCTTGCCCAACATCCCCGAGGATGAAGGGAAGACCCGGAACTAGAGCATGGGTCTTCTGACTCCCGGCGCGATGCTTTTTCTTTAGCTCACCTTAACGTCTTCTATTTGACTCCGAGGCAGTGAGAATCCTCTGAAGATTTCAGAGTGGCATGATCACATCTCGCAGATGATATTATAAAACCAAATACATTAGTCACTCTCAGTCCTTTGAAAGTTCTCAAAGAAGAGAGGAGAACTTTGCCATGACTGGCATATTTTTATCTAGTTCAAAGGTTCTCAAAGTCCTTTACAGATTAATGAGTTAAAGTTTGCTTGCGACTGTGTAGGTAAACGGAGCAACCTAATTATGTCCTCGGCGTATCAAATACTGCAGCACACTTTGCCTAAATCTAATTTAGATATTTATACACTTTCTAAAAATAGAAAATTAGGAATTATCCATTATCCAGAACTAGTAATTCAATTAACAAGGAGATAAATACTGAAAAGTCTGATCCAAATCATGAGAAAATGAGGGCACTGTGAGATCAAGGACATAAAAGCCACCTACTGTCA
Organism: Equus quagga; assembly: GCF_021613505.1. Classification (NCBI taxonomy): domain Eukaryota; kingdom Metazoa; phylum Chordata; class Mammalia; order Perissodactyla; family Equidae; genus Equus; species Equus quagga. Next base: position 11,692,737 of record NC_060274.1, on the reverse strand, counting down.
CGGCACACCTTGGCAGGAAAGGCCTCTGGTCCTCTGGGGTAACTGGCATTTTTTCACCTATAACCTCTGTGATGGACCCATTACACTCTTAGTCTTTGCCCACTCTGTGGGGCATTACTACCATTTCTTTACAGATAGAAAATCGAGGTTGTCAACAGATCCAAAAGTTGCCCAAAGAGCCTAGCCTGTGATTGTAGCTCAGACCTGTCACAATGCTGGGTGCAAATCCATTTCCCTTGACTGCACCATCCCAGTCCCCTTAAAAAAGAAAAAGTGTTCCATTGAGAGTGGCATGGCACCACTTCATATTATTTGAGGACATATCACAAGTGTAGCTTATTTCTAGCCATTCAACTTTATCGGCTAACACAGACAATGTTACAGTTTTCTTACCCATAGACTATATATATACGATACCCACAGAATCCAGAGTAAAAATTAACGACAGAATGGAGGATTCTTGCTCTACTCTTTCTGTTACTTTTTTGCAAATTAGAAAAGAAGATTTATGTTATTTGAAAAGACACAAGTGGGGTGGATTCTTTTATACATTCTCCTCTTCTTATGTGTTTTCTATACTTGCCACCTGATTGGGTAGAGGCTGGAATTGACAGGTAAGGAAATGTAAATGTAATCAGGAGCTATGTAAATGTGGTACTTATACCAAGTTCGTGCTAACATGCCCTCTGATTTCTCCCCAGGGCTCCCTGCGTGCTTGGAGCCAAAGGAGTCCTCACTCCATGTGTTTCAGTGCTGATAGACTGACGGACAAGGGCTTCCGGGGGCGGGGGGGAGGGGGCTGATGAGGAAAGATAGTCCTTACTTAACTGACTTCCTGGAACTAAAGGCTTTTGTGAAGTTAGCTGAACTCTTGGGGGATTTAGAAGCAATATGATGTAGAGAAAATGAATGAAGGCAGATTTGGGAGCCAGACAAAACTTGGTTCAAATGCCAGCTCTGTCACTTACTAGTTGCGTGATTTGAGGTTCATTATTGAACTAGTCTGAGGCTCAGTCTTTTCTTCTGCAAAGTATTTGCAGTATATGCAGTATTGGAAGTATGGTTTCTGCTTTGGAGAGAAGTGGTGGAATTTGTGTGGAGTAATTTATAAAAAGCGCTGAGCTCATGGGGTCAGCCCGGCTGTGCAATGGTTAAGTTCGGACGTTCTGCTTCAGCAGTTTGGATCCTGGGTGTGGACCTACACACCGCTTATCAAGACATGCTGTGGTAGGCATCCCACCCATAAAGTAGTGGAAGATGGGCACGTGGATGTTAGCTCAGGGCCAGTCTTCCTCAGCAAAAAGAGGAGGATTGGCGGCAGATGTTAGCCCAGGGCTAATCTTCCTCAAAAAAAAAAAAAAAAGCACTGAGCTCATTGCCTGATATGCAGTAAAGGCATAACAAAGGTGAACATCCTTTAATGTCTAGGGAGATATCAAGTTAAGAAGGAATTTCAACAGATTTACAGTGACTCTGAAAGTATTCTTACATCTCACGTAGGAGTCGGGGAATATAATGATGACCAGCTGAAATAACTCATGTTTAATAACACAGAATATAAAGAAACTATGTAGATATTTTACTGTCATATACATCATAAAGTTCCAGTTATAGATTATGTAGGTAATAGTAAAAGATGTGTAGTGGTTTCTCTGAAAGCTTACGATTTTGTATTCCAAATCAGTCTGAAAGTACAGTATTCTATAATAGCTTAGTTCCTTTAAAATATAACTACTTTTAGCAGCGACCATTTCCTAACCTAACAGAATCTTCAGTTTCAGGAAACACTTTCCATTATCCTCTAAATTTTGCCTCCTACTGAAAAAGCAATGCTGCCAGGTCACTTTCATCAGCTGTAACATCAGAAGATCAGAAAACATTCTGGAAAGCCACAAAGATGTAAGTTTCCACTTCCTGTTTCTTAGGTCAGAGCCACAATGACAGGATCAATAGGAAATAGATCTGGAAATCAACTAACATCATAGAAAGACTGAACTTGGGCTGTCACCCTAAATTAAGGCAGATTACGTTATAAAGTATAAAAGGGGATAATAGATTTCTCAAAATTACCTCTGTTGGATTTTTAAATTTCCTTCTTCGAATTGGAATATCATTACCTCTACCCTTTCCATAGAGAAGAAGGTATAGTTTTCCTTTTGATCTTAAGTTTTTAATAAAGGGATAGTTTGTCAAGAAAGTACACATTTCTGAAGTTTCTGTTCCTTATTCTTTAGAAAAGATTTAGATCAAGATTCTTAAGCACTTAGAAAGAAAAAATAACGATATCATCCCTGTACATGCAGACCTCTAAAGGCGCCCGTAAGTCACATCAGGGTTAATCTGGGTGACTCAAAACCCATTTTAATGACAGCAAAAAATATAGTATATATAAAATATATATTCTACATGCAGGATGGAAGGAAGAAAATTGTGGTGACAGAACTAGATTTTTTAAAATTATTTTTTAAACCCTTTGGCATCATACCAAACTTTGAGGTAGACATACTCTTGTGGGGCCCTGTTTGTTCTTCTGATTGAACAATTTAAATTTAAAAAATTCAAAACGTATTAACATGCTGTTTTCCGCAAAGAGAGTGAATTTATGTGTTGATGCGTTCAATGCAGTTCAAAAGTAACACTAAATGAAAAAAGAATGTAAATTTATTCCAAAGACAATTATATAAATGTATTGACTCATTTTTTTTAAGAGTAAGGGTAAGAGTAAGAGGAACCTGTAATCAAAGGATAAAGCACGTGATCTCTTCAATTAAAGACCATGACTCTTTCAACATATGAAAAACAATTCACAACCTTGACCCCAGACTGGAGCCTTTGACATTCTTTCAGGCAAGTTAGGTGCTTACCCTGAAAGCATCCAGGTTTGGGGAATGCTCAGGTATGGAATAGCAGTTCATATGGGTTCTGCCACTTACTAGCTGGGTGACCCTAGGAAAATAACTCAGCCATTTTGGGTCTCAGTGTCCTAATACATAAAAATGAACACAATGACTCCTAGCTTTTAAAGGTTATTATGGAGATTCAATATAATATATCAAATAAATGTACATTGTAAACTGTAAAGTACTCTAACAATTTTTTTTTTCTTTTTTTTGCTGAGGAAGATTCTCCCTGAGCCAGCATCTGTGCCAATCTTCCTCTATTTTATATGTGGGTCTCTGCCTCAACATGGCCGCCGATGAGCAGTGTATAGGTCCACGCCTGGGAACTGAACCTGGGCTGCCGAAGTGGAGTGTGTTGAACTTAACCACCTAGGCCACAGGGCCAGTCCCTCTAACAATTTATTTTTAAGAATATTTACAGTCAAGTCCCAGTAGGCAACATATACTGAGTACCTCTCCTGGTGATGTTGAATGAGAAGGAAGTATGAAAAATGTAATGCAAATATAAATCTCAAGTTTTACCTCAAACTGCATAATTTTGAATACCATTGCATGTAACAGAGATACATAGGGCTTCAAAGTTATCAGCTGAGCCTCCAAGTTCTCATCAAACCTTTTTTGTATTATTTTGTTTTGTTAATTCAATAATGTCTCCTTGTGCATCCCAAACCTATCACGGTGGTGATTTTTTGTTTCTGATTCCTGTTTTAAAGAGTTTAAATTCATTTTATGACATGTAAATATCAAAATAATAAATCTTAGGGGGCTAGCTCTGTGGCGTATGGTTAAATTCGGCACACTCTACTTTGGTGGCCCGGGTTCATGGGTTTGGATCCTGGGTGCAGTCCTATGCCACTTGTCAGCCATCTGTGGTGACAACCCACATATAAAATAGAGGAGGATTGGCACAGATGTTAGCTCAGAGCTAATCTTCCTCAAGTAAATAAAGAGGAATATTGGCAACAGATATTAGCTCAGGGCAAATCTTCCTCAGTCAAAAAAAAAAAGCAATAATAAATCTTAAAAACAAGATATATGTTGGTAAAACCTATCAGTGACTGACTCTAATACTTCAGATTATTTCAGAAACACGAGAGAGCATGAAGAATAGGAAGAAAGAAAAGGTTCCCAAATTTATCATCCTACACAGGGAGTCACTAAAGATCCTCTTTCATTCTTAATATTACTGACTAAAGAGTCAGCTCCACTTTTGTTAAACTTAAATTTAAGATCAGAGAAGGTGATAGAATATGTAACTTGTAGATAGTCAGATATAAATACGTAAAGAAAAATGTCTGGAAGGCGATGGACCGACAGGTTAAAGCTGTGAGAGCGACCGTTTCTGAGTAGTTGAATTGTTTTGTCATTTGGCTTTTGTGCTTCCTGAGTTTTTTATAATACGTACATTTCACTTCAATAAACAGAACAAAATCCACCAACACTTAAAGTAATTTAGTAGAGGCAGCCCAAGTCTGTGTTCTGTTCTGTAGACTGCACGCCTCTAGGGGGCGCTCTTCATATCAGTGTCTACATGAGGGGCCACTCTAGTTGTGAAGGGCACATCTGTGGAGCCCAGCTCAGAGTCACTGTGGGAAGGTGGCATGGCCAAGCATGTTCTATAATATGATGTTCTCAGATGGCTTCTGGAAGGGGTCTCCAGATGTCTTGATGCCTTTCTTCCTTCTAAGGAAATCCTCCTATTTGCTAGTTCCTACATGGCTTAATGTTAGGTGTGGAGAATGTGCCTGCTGTTTACCAAGCTCCTGCTAGAGAGAGAAATTAATTTATGTTATTTCACTTAATCTTCATGACAACTCTGTGAAGTAGATATCACCCTTATGTCACATGTGCAGACTGAGGTGAAGTGAGGTTAGATGATTGGCTTAAGGAAGAAGAGCTACGAAGGAGCCCCAGGACCTCACTGACTGCAGAAATTAGACCCACACGGGCACGCCTTGGTTTCTTTCACAGCAACCCTTTCTTTTCTGCCTCCTCTGAGGAGTTGCGTTTTTCTATTCACCCAACCTCTAGATTTGTATCCCCTTCATGTCTTCAGACCTTCTATCTTATATGCATAATTTCCCCAAAATTATCCTGCAGAAAAGAGTCACTTTATATTTGAGTCCTTACAAAATCAAGTATATCACAGGGGGCACCCTCAGTGACTTCATACTGAACAAAAAGGTAATTTCAACAACTGCCCTAATGTAGCCCAAATATTTATTTCTTCCTTGTCTTCTGTGTACCATTCATCTTATCTTGGGTTAAAAATTGGCCATCAAACCTACAGTGTCTCTTCTAATGGAGGCAGTTTGATGCACATGCCACACATCCAACTGGCAATGGGCGCAGGCACACACAACTTAGGCTGCAAGGGTTTCTGGAATGCATCCAGGTTCCCTAGGACTCAAAGTGTATGATTTTTTTGGGCCCGACCCACAGAAACTGCCTGTTTCTGGACTGTATGTGCTCCTTAGAAATGCTGTTTGGATACTTAATTAGGCCCACCCTCCCCTTCCGGTTAACTTGACAGCCTGCTGCCAGAGTTAATAATTAACAAGGTGTCACAATACCTCTAACAGTCGTTCAGTTCTTTGCTCACCTGCCTCCCTGTCTCTTCCTGCTGCTTCTGAATTGCTGAAACTCCCCTGGGAAACAAGCTCCCTATAATAAATCATGGCACAAAGGCAAAGACTTGTGCGGTTCTAACTGAAATTCACAATTGGGCAAGCCCAGGAGGCAATCACCTGGCCATTGCCCTAACCCATATGCATCCTCAGTGCTGCTTGAGCACAGGTGAACATGAAGTTTTAATGAGGCCTTAGCTGCAAATGCATTGTGCAATTACTGTTAAGATGGGTGAACATTTGGCCCGGAAAGAATTGCATTTTAAGCAATAGGGTTTCCCTATTAGCTATTCCCAGCTATTAATTCAACCAGTTTGTTTATACATTTTGACAACTGTTCATGTGAAAGAGACCTGGGGATTTTATTTGACCACAATTTCATTATAAGCTAACAGTATGATATGGCTGCTAATAAAAGTTAATGCAAGTTTAGGCCACATTAAGTGAATAGTCCAAATAAAGGAAGGCAATATTCCCACTATACTTTGCTCTTATAGGTACATGGATCTTATTTTCCCAACCCCAAATTTTGCAAGTACAATCGTGCATACAGAGACTCTGACATGGAACGTTTGGAAACATCCCTGTCCTTGAAAATCCAGGATATGTGCCTAGTGTATGTGAAGAACAGTCATTTATTCACTCAATCATTCATTTCTTTCTTTTTTGGAGCAAATATCTATTGACTGCAAATCTGTGCTAGGCTTTGTTCTAGATGCGAGGATAAGGAAGGATCATTCTCTAAGAGTTGTTCTCCTGTGAGGTACAAAGAGGCACTTAGGACAAGGTGGGAGAAAGGCTGGCATGTGGGGTAAGCAGAGTTGCTACGAATGAAGTTCTTAGAAGGAGCATCTACTACATTCTTACAGGGATAGTAAAGGCTGTCCTGAGGAAGTGACGTCTAAGGGGGAACCTAACAGTTGAGTGTGGAAAACAGAAGTGTGGATGAAGGCTAGTGGAAGGACGAGTGTGGAAGAGTGACCCAGGCAGAATGAACAGGATTCAATATGGCCACAGCGTCTGGGGCATGAGAGCAAAACTAAGGCCAGGTAAGTGGGGCCAGATCACTCAATCTCCAAATTCAATTGGAGAAACAAATTGATAAAGAAATACGTAACTAAGACAAGTATTTAAAAACATGTCCAGTGCAATTAAAAAAATGCATGTACTAAGTGCTATGGGAATATAGAGGAGTCAGTGACTCACTGCCTGGAGAAAGTCACAAAGAAGGTGACACGTGAACAAAGTTCTGAAAGGTGAGGAGTTGAGGATGTGAGAGAGAGGCGGAAGGTACTTCACTCAGAGAATGCAGCTTGTGCAATGCCACAATGAGCAATGTGTCATTGGTGGAGCAAATGGTATAAAATGGTGGAGCGAAAGATGGGAGATGAGACTGCAAAGTCGGTTGTGTCCTGATTTGAAAGGCTGACAAGACATGGAAAGGAATTTTAACTTCACGCAGCGGAAATCAGAAATCAACAAAGGATTTTTAGCTTCCATGTGATGTTTCAGTTTTCTATTACTGAATAACAAAGCGCTTCAAAATTTAGTGGCTAAAAATAACAGCAATTTATAATTTGTAATGATTCCATGGGTCAATGGGGCAGTTCTCCATGTGGAGTCAGCTGGCATCTCTCATGCAGCTGCATTCAGCTGGGAACTCAGCCGGGGCCGGAAATCCAAGATGCATCATTAATGTCTGCGGCCCTCGTGCTGACTGTTGGTTGCAGCTCCTCCTTCCTAACAACACGGCCCCTCTTCCTCCAACAGCCGATTCTAGGCCATCCTCGTTACTGCGTGGTGGCTGGATTCCAAGAGGGAGGATTTCCAGAGGACAAGCCCTGATGTGTGAGCACTTGTCAAGTCTCTCACTGCTGATATATGATTAGTCAAAGAAAGGCACAAGGCCTACCCCAGAGTCAATGTAGGTCATGACTACTCAAAGGCGTGAATATTGGGAGCCATAGTTATTGGGAGCCACCAACGTGGCAGTCTACTACAAATTTGAGAAAGCTGCCTTCCCACAGAATGGAGCATGGTGTGGAAGGATGAAAAAGGACATCATTTAAAAGCTATTACTATATTTCCAGCAAAAGGCAAAGAAGAACTATACTCAATCATAAAGAATAAAAATAAGACAAGAACCATTTCCAGAGTAGGATAAATAAAACCTGGTGATGTATTTGATGTGAGGGGTCGGGGGGGGCGGGGGAGAGAGAATAAGAATAAACATCTTAGTTGGAGACATCTAGTTACACATATCAGGCTGGGGGCGTTTAAAATATACAGATAGTGTATTGGGAATGACAGCTAAAGTCAGGGACCTATATTAGATTATGGAAAAGAGAGGAAAAGAGAAGTAACCATTAAAAGAGACTAGAGTGAATAGTTAAAACACAAAAACCAAAAGAGAAGAGTCTCATTGGAAAACTCATGATAAAATCAAGAAAAAGAGAGATCAACATTGTCAAATTTGAGGTCACGTGAAATAAAGAGGAGAATCTGTCCTTGTGATTGGTAGTTAGGAGGCCAGTGATATCCTCTGAGGTTGATAGTTGAGCTCTTGGGGATGGTAAATAGAAGTGAACTGGACCAAATGGGAGGTAAAGAAGTAGAGATGCCAATTTAGCTTTGACTTTTTCTAAGATCCTCTGACCCCTGCAGTTGCTGGTGGCTAAGTTAGTCCTGTCCATGTGGCTCTGTGAACCCTGAGATACACCTGCCTCCCTGTCCATCCACCAGATATCCAGCTGCTTGGGATGCAGCCCAAAGTCACAGGCTCACATGCCCATAGGCATCCAATAGCTGGAGGCTTATGCTTTCACACTGGCTCTATTCTCTGTCACAAGATACCATTTGGGATAATCTATTCAGCTGTAGTGTAATGAGACAGAGACAGACAGACAGAAGAGCAAGGACTATCTGGAAGATACAGGGATTATATAAATTACTGGCGAGTTGATACACTGCCATTTACAGCTGAAATCCGGGCTGACTATTATAATAAAACAATCAGTTAGAAGCCTGTTAAATGTCAGGTTGGGGATGTAAGGAAACCATATTGCTGGGTACCAGCATCTTTTATAAGGCAAAGTTTCAATTACCTAAAAAGTCATTGCAACTATGACCGAAATTCTGCTCATGAGTGAAGTGCTTTGTTTTGTTTCATACAGAAGCCATAAAATCATTCGAACTTAAACCTGAAGCCACAGAATAAAGATTTCTTCTTTATCCTGGGTTTTATGTTAAATGTGGCAAAGATCCAAATAAAATGCGTTTATAATTTTAATTCAAAAATCACATGGGCCTCCTTGACCCTTAAGTTCTAGATGTTCTCAGCTTACGGCTCCCCACCCTTGCATATACTCCGTTTTATGACCTAAGACCCTCTCCCTCGGATTTCTGAGAATCCCCAAGGGAGGAGAGAGGGAGGGCCAAGTCTGTTCACGGGTTCCTCTGCCTTCTGGGCTTCTGCTCCTTCATGTCTGTTCTCTGTTCTGCTCTGACTGATGCGGGTGTGTCATTCAGCCACTGAATTTTTCAAATATTCCAAACCATGCAGAGCATGTGTGAGAATATAGACCCTATTAAGATTCCAAGGGCAATGCAAGATGAAGGATGGGATTTTACAGAGCAACAGTCTCAGAATTCATCTTTTTGGTTTCTCTATGTTCTTCCCTCATTCTCAGGAATAGTCATCATCTTTTCCCTCCATTTGAGATGCAAAACCAGACCACATCTTCTCTGGCCTCATGTAGGGAACCCGCCTCTGTTCTTGTGACTGTTTCTCACTTCTCCAAGCAGGATTCATCCAGTTTCCCAACCAAGATAGTCTCTAAGAGGAAGTCTGACGCCAGCTGTTATATATCCCCCCAACCCTATTACACAATGAATAATATCTATTCAAAGTCTGGTGATCATATGCTTGAGTCTTTTCCGGGACAAGTTTAAATTTTGTGTAATATTATTATTTTCAATAAATGTGATTCATTCTATGTATGAAAAAATAATTAGTTACACACTTCCATAACATTCTATAAATAACTATAAACATATACATAAATTCAAAAACTTGAAAAAATAATTCATCAAGTCATGTGTTTAGTTTTTATTATTCAGAAAACGCAGTTATTGAATTGGTGGTGACGATGGCTTTGGAAATTTGTGGAAAATGGATGGTAGCCTATACCATTACTTATACCCATGTCGCTTTTTGCAGAAAGTGGGAAGATGTGGACATGCTGTTTCTACAGACAGTAACCATAGCCTGCCTGGTGTCTATGCGTCCACTCATCAAGGAACAACAAAGAGCTAATCCTGCTTCTAGTGCTTACGTAAGCCTTCTCACGCAGTCTTCACAATTCTGAAGTCGACATTATTGTACTTGTTTCACACATGAGGATATAGGATCTCAGAAAAATTTTCAAGGACTACTTCCATTCTCAACAATTTCTAGAACGATGGGGGAGTACACAGCTCTGGAGTGAGAGGGTAAAGATAAAGGCTTAAATTTTGACTCAGGTATTTATGTTGGGTGATCAAGTTTGAGCAAATCCCTGACCTTCCCACTGCCCTGGTGTTTGTATCGGGGCCATAATAACAGCCTCTCAGCTCAGCTGAGTTTTAAATGAGTTAATACGTGTAACACTCCTGGAAGAACGCCTGACAGAATGAGCAGTTGCCAAAATCCAGCTCTTTTAACTGTTTTCAGACACAGATTAAGGGGACATTTTAAGAGGTAACACTTGAAAATATCTTTCGGTATCTCACAGTAGAAGTTTAGATAAGATTCTATGTAGTAACATACATTTGATTAACATTTTATCATTCCTTTGATATTTCACTTATTATTTGTGCCAGCAGCACAAGGAGTTGCAGGGTCCCCAAAAGCCTCAGCTCCCCGTGGCCCCTGAGGTCTCTTGCCCTATCCTCCCGGTGTCTTCTCAGGCTCCCGACCCGAAGGAAGATGGGTCACCTGCAGCTGCAGAGAAATCCAGGTCTCCTGTGCAAGGGACATTGGTCACATGATCATCGAAGTTTAAGTCAGATTGGTTGGAGGGTTTTGCTGAAATTTCTGCTTGGAACCTCAGAATTCAAATTCATCTGGCAAGTTTCACCCAGAGCAATTCTTCAGCAGCGCTTTTTTTTTCCCTAACCATCGAAACACTAAATTCAAAATAAAGCAATCCTCTACAGATTTTTATGACAGTTGCTACAGTCCAATAAAATGAATTCTTTTTTCCTGAGTGTACTAGTGCATCATGTGGTGGGGATTATATTTTCTCTGTGGTCTTGTTTCAAATTCATTTTACACAGCACTTGAAATTCATTATAAAATATAACTTAGGATGTTCAGCAAAACTAAAAACGATTAAAATGAGCAAACCACAGTAAGTTAATCACTGTTGAAGTTTGGTGTAAATGTCCTGACTTATTTCTTGCAACATACATGCTTGGAAATGTACACTTTCACAAGTATGTAGTGATATATAAAAATATGATTTTGGAACTGAATTTCTTTTCATCTTTCCATGATCACAAAAGTGGCTCTACATTATCATTTTTTGCTATATATTCTGACATAAAACAAATCCCTTATTGATACACATTTAGATTTTTTCCATCTAGGCTTATAAAACTGTTAACTTGTTTCTTTAAGTTTAATTACCAAAGTAAATTTAAGAAAAGGAGACACAAAGGAAGAGACTGAAAAATAATAAGCATTCATGTTGTGTTTAGATTTGCCTCTAAAATTACACGTATGGGTGCATCTATTGCCGTACATGTGAAGTTACACTGGAGGTAAAAATGGGCCCCTCATTCAGCCATACATTTTATTTAAGCCGTCTGTGCTCACCAAGTCCTCTTTAAACTCTCTGTAAACTCTCTGTAGTCAGGTTGTTCCTTTTAAGAGCTTAATAATTTAGCATTTGGGAAGTGTCACTGCAGTCTGTAATTACTGTCTCCATGACGCCTTACCAAAATTTTCAAGCATCTTCAGTCATAATTTTTGGCTCTAAATCAAAACCACCTGAAAGGTGCCCAGGTTAGGTATCACCCCCAATACCCACATTTCACTGGCCATGTCAGCATGGGAGATTGTTGATCAATAACAAACAACTGTGACCCATCAGGTCACCCAGGATCTTTATGATAAAAAGTGTTGCATACGAAAAGAAACTTATTTTTAGCTCTTACCCCCCCCAAAAAAATACACACATATATACATAACTATGTACACATATTATATGCATATATACATACATTATATATACATATTATTTTATTTTTACATTACATATACATTATTACATTGTTGTTACATTATATATATACATATATATATTATGAAATCCTAAACTTCTAGCAATCTTCCCCATTCTTTTGTTAATTTTTTGATTCTTGTTGCCACCTTTACTAAAATTTATCAAAGGAATATAGCCTAGAACAACAATTTCTTTTTTTGAGACTCAACTAATAATAGCTCATGCTCACTGCAGCAGCTTCCCCCAGAAGGATCCCCAAGCACTCAGCAGAATACATACATAGAATTAGCATCACTCACGCAGCAGAGAGAGGCATGCAGAACCCAATAGCCATTCTTCACCTGCCATGTTACAAAGCCCAGCGCAGTAGGATTTAAGAGCGTGATCAAAGAGTAACTTTTCTAACTGAACCTCCAGGGGAATATAGGGTGACAGTATAATTACCCCAGTTAGAATTTAACCAGCCACAGAATTAATACTACCACTACTCTCGTAAGAAACAAAGAGACAGGAGAGGACCCGAAGGTCTTTAATGGCCAAAAGAGGTCAAGCCCTCAGTTTTATATCTCACCCCAGAGACATATGAGATATTTCCCCCCTGGCCAGGATGCCATCCAAGGCTGTCCCTTCTATTTTTTAACTAGACTGAAGAAAATAGTCATTATTTTAACAGTGCATTGCGCTAGGTTGCCAAGGCTACCTAGAGACCCCAAGGCCTAGAGCCTAGGCAGGTAATCACAGTAGAAAAGATAGCTTGGTCTCTCTTGCCACAGTCATGGATAAAGAAATGACTATGTCTGCAGGAGGGCCTTCGTGTTTGAAGGAAAAAGACACAAGGGATAAAAGAGAGTCCTTTAAAGGTGAAAACTTTAGTTATCTGGCTATACTGACAGGAATTTAAAACCCTTAGCACTGGGAGACTAGGCATATTCCAAAGTGGAATGGTCCTTGAGATTCTTCTTATCACCCTCAATAGCAGCAGTAACTAGATGCCAGGCCAGGAACTTCTCTCTGCTTCTTACATACTTGTCCTTTAGATGCATCCTCGTCCCCATCCCCTGGTCTATCAAGGTCACTGTGAGTGTCAGAAAGCCAGAGAAGCTGTGGAGACCACCCTGCGCTTTCCCTCAGAATGGTAGCTCTGTGCACACAGAAGGCGCTTTTCTAGAACTCTTCTGTAGACTCTTTCATGAGAATTGATCAAAAGTTTTCAAGTGTTCACACACCCTTAATTAGCAGCATCTTGGGTACTTCCACCCAGATGCAAGAGGCACCCATGCCCTCGAGAAAAGCAGGCTAGATCTGGGCATTTTCTTCCTTTATACTAGGAAGGTTTGAAGAATAATTTTACAATTAGATAACATTAAGAATGATGAAAGCTAGAGAGCGGAAAGCAGCCAGAATTAATTACTTACTTGAGGGTCTGCTCAGGCCTCTTTGGCAGTGTTCATGCTGATTTTATTATGTGAAATTAACCCTTGGTATTCAACTTGAGAGAGCATGATACAGCTGTAGACTTCAGGGCCCTCTGTTTCTTGCCATCACCTCCTCTTTCTCTCCAGCCCTGGCTCCCCACCGAGCAGCTTCATCTCCTCATCATTTTTTTTTCTCTTCTTAATCACTAAGTGTTTGATCTCTAAGTGGACGTGATGTTTCTAGAAATAAAACTGCGTTTGAAGAACATGATGGGTCCATCTTTCAGCTCTCGGTTTCTCTTCAGCTCCCTGAAGGCAGTTCCCATAACTACCCTAGAATAGATGGATAAGTGTCTGAATAAATGAACGACTGGTGTACAAAAGTCAGCAACTACTGCTACTACTTTATCTAGCACTGATTTAACGAACCTTTATTAAATATTGTACTATGCACAGGGAGTTCTTTTAAGTTTATGAGAAATATAAAGAAGTTTAAGATATGGTTCTTGACATCAAAACTTAATCTGTAAAGAGAGACAGGAATTTGAAAAGAACAAGTTTATGTACTCTGTTTTAGAAAATGATATCATAGTTTGATAAAATAGCATATTGAGAAATGCTCTAAGTATAAACAGTTGTATAAATTGAAGGTAAAAGAAATAATTATTTAAGCACAAGAAAATAATTACTTTAGTGCCCATGTTTTGTGTAAAGGTCATTCTGGACAATATTAATCTGAGAAGACCAAAAACAATGTCAGGACATTAATGAAATTTCCAGCATTCCCTTGTGTTGGGTCAGTAGCGTTATTCAGGTTCAAATATGAAGAAATCAAGATACGTGCCATTAACTTTCAAAAGAAATTTGATGCTGCTTTATTAAAAGCTGGTACACAATAAAACCATAGACATGCAACAGAAAAATAGAAAAGCATGTAGGAGAGTGAACACATATATCAAAAATGTAGAATAATATAATTTCCATGATTAAGCTTTAAATCTGGCACTGAAATTCCTCTGTCTGTCCATAGGAAAATTGGAAATATGATGAGAAAACAACTCCCATTTCATGGTGAAAAAGATACTAGTTATGCAGAAGAAGTAAATTTTCCTTATACAAGAAATTATGTTTGAAGAATGTACGGAATGTAATTTCAACAACAATTTTATGAAACGTGAAGGAATGTTTTTCCTGTAATTGTTCTTACATTTAGTCTTAATATACATTGAGAATGAGAAGACAAATAACTCAATAAAAGTGGGCAAAACACATAAGCAAACATTTCTTCACAGAATATGTACAAATATTCAATAACCACATGAAGAGATGCTCAGCATCATTAGTCATCAAAGAAATGCAAATCAAAACCACAGTGAAATATTACTGCATAAGTATTAGAATGATTAAAATTAAGAAGACTGAAATTCCAAGGGTTGACAAGGATAGGAACAGCTTGAATTCTTACATATTGCTAGTGGAAAGGCAAAATGGTAGAATAACTTTGCATAACAATTTGACACTTTTATGCCAAATTTATAAATTTACAAATTTATAAATGTAAATATTCTTACTATATGATAGAGCAATGCCATTCTTGAGTATTCACCCAAGAGAAATAAAAACATACAAGTACACAAAGACTTGAATATAATATTCTTTGTAACAGAATTTCAAACTGGAAAAAAAACAAATATCCACCAACTATTGAATGGATAAATAAATTGTTATATAACTATACAATGGAATATTACTCATAAACAGTCAATAAAAAGGTGTCCCTATCTTCATGGAGTTTATATTTCCATCAAGAAGACAAATAAGTAAGTAAATAAATATATATGAAGAGTAACAGGTAGCAAACAGAATTATAAAGAAAAACTAAGATAATCATAGAATGGAAAGTAAAAGGGTGTGAGCAGGTGAGAGTTGCTACTTTTGAGCATTTTATGGTGGATGGTCAAGGAAGACCTCCGGAATAAGTACTATCTGAGTAAAGATATGAAGGCAGGGAAGGAATAAGCTGTGAAAATATCTGGGTGTATCTGGGCAGAGAAAACAGAAAGTTTAAAGAGTCCCAAAGAGGGAAGCAATATGATGCGTTAGAAGAGAGAAAGACATTCCATGAATAGGGACCAGAGGAAGTCAGGGTGAGAGAGTATCACACATATAGATAGAAAGTCATTTTCTATTTCATGTGTTACCAATATTGTCTCCCCAATCTTAGATCAATGGCACTAAAACTTATGACAGCAATTTACATTTGGAATACTCTTCTATATAAATAGCAAAGTGCTCCTTTGTCTCCCTCCAAAGGGACAAAGTTCACAAGCAGTTTTAGCACGACATGCGTCGTTTGTTATTAACCATAAGCAATTGGTTAAGCAAAATTAGAAGACCACATATATTTTTGAATCACCAGGAAAACTTTTAAACTGGCTACCACATCTGTAGCAAGTTGGAAATTTTACATAAGATGTACCGTTGCTGTGGCAACATTAACACCACTCCCTCTAGCAACTGCAAGAGCAAGGTGTCGACATAACATGCTTTAGTGATTTTACCATCTTCTGATGTAAGGAGTAATCCAGAGAGATGTTATCTCAAGTAATTGTCACTTGTTCTTGGGAAAACATCCTCAGAGGAATTGCAGCTCTTAATTCAGTCCTTCATTTTCTCTTCCTTAAGGAGCACTATGACTATTTTAAGGCCCTAAACAAGATCTGTGACCTTCCTTCCTTTCTTCCTTGTTTCCTTCCTTCTTTACCTCCTTCCTTCCTTCCAATCATTCATTCCATAATTATTTATTGACTACCTACTATGTGTTAGACATTATTCTAAATATTGGAGCTAATGTGGTGGAAAAGCAGTAAAAATCCCTGACTTATGAAGCTTACATTCTAATAAGGAAAATAGAAGTAGTAATAAATGCTTTAAAAAGAATATTGTATAAGCAGAGAGGGTGTGGGTCAGTGTGGTATTTTAGAAAGGATAATCAAGGAAGTCTATCTAAGGACTGATATTTAAGTAGAGACCTGAAGGAATTGAAAGAGTGAGGATTCTAATATTTAGAAAAATGAAGCAAGTGAAAAAAACTGCTGTCAGAAAACACTGAGATTATTCACAGAGCTGTAAGAATGCCAAGGGAGATGCGAGTGAGGAGAGTGGTAAAGGATGACATAAGCAAGCCTCATTCCACAGAGGGCATTATCATATGTAGAAAGGACCTTGGGTTTTATTTTAAGCATGATTACAGGAAATTATTGGAGGATTGGATTGCTGAGTGGAGGATATCAAGAGCTTATACATATTTTTAAAGTATCACTCTGGCTGCAGAGGAGATAATATACAGTAGAAATGTTGGTGAGAAGAGTTGAATCAGGAGACATTAAGAGGTTACTTCTCTGTTGTGTGTTGGAGATGATCATGATTTAGACTACGGTGGTTGCCTTTGTAAATTCTGTAGCATTTGAATTTAGCTTTGAAGGATGCTGTGTCAAAATTATATTCACATGAATGTAGAAACTTGATTGCAATGACTTAACCACATGGGGAATTTGGTTATTTTTCTATGAAATAAAGAGTCTGGACAGAACAAGTACAGCTACTCAAGGAAGTCACCAAAAAACATGGGTTCGTTTTTGCTTTCTACTCTACTATCCTTAACACGTGCCTCTCATCTTCCTGGTTGCAAGATGGCAGCTTCCAATTCAGGTATGGCAACCATGTTCTAGGCAGAAAGGAGAGAACAACCAGGAGAAGGGAGAAGTGCCTATTAGATCAGAAAATCAAAACTCTCACAGATGCCCTCAAGCTTTTCCTCCTACTGTATTGGCCTGAATGGATGACATGACTAACCTAGGAGGCACAGAACTTTAAGGGTGGGAATATTTTTGATGAGGCTTATTTCTACCACAAACAAACTGGAGGATCTATTGGGTAGAAAGAAAAGAAAACTGATATTTGTTGAGCAAATAGCACTGTCTACCAAGGGATAGGCAGGATTTACACAGGTGAGGATGGAATGGAAGGTGAAAAGACCATTCCAAAGAAAGGAGTGGCAGAAGACAAAAGTGATGGGTAAAAAAAAAAGAAAAAATAGGTAATTAAAAGGAAAGAAGGGATAGAGAAGTCTCTGTCATTCAGGTGGTTCAGTACTGGGGGAAGTAACTGTTAGATAAATCTAGAAGGTTGGTTGATGGCAGACCATGGGGATCTTAGAGATATTTGGACTTTATGTGGTAGGCAAACTAACACCACTGCAAATTCAAGAAAATTAAAGGAAAATCAGTAGATTGTCTGCACAGTAATAAACCTTCACCCTCAGGGCACTGGTAATGCACACTGAGATAATGTGTGCAAAGTGCTTAGCCCACTTTCTGGCACACAGGAGCTAGGACCATCATTATATGGAAACCCGAAATTGGAGAAGGACCATGGGTAGAGGACTCAATTCGGAAGATTTTGCCAGAACGCAAAGGGAGGAAAAGAGGGCCAGAGAAGGCTGGATGAAAGGAAGGTTTTACCATCTTACAGCATATGGGTAAGAACCACTGGAAAAGTAAGAGAAAGAATGTGGCTGTTTCTCACATATTGGAAGAGAGGGGGAAAAAAAGAGTCAAAGATGTTTGCTTTGATCCATGCAATAGAGAAACACTGATGTCAGTATGGCAGAAAGTTTTATTAATAGATTAATTTGTGCAGAAATAAATGAAAGGTATTTTACCCATTCCCATACCAAGAATTCTTTGTGTTCTGAGCCTGGGATCTCTGAACTGAGGAAATAGTTATCAGCTTTTATTTAGGGCTAAAAACAGAGATTGAAAATACAGTGACTGTCTCCCACTCAGGCTGTGATTTGGCAAGTTGAGATCTATCGAGGAAAGCTTGGGCAGGAACAGAACAGGATAATGGGCCATAAAGAGGAGAGAAAGGGTTTATTTGCCCAAGACTAGCCAGGTGCTGGTGGTTCCAGGAGGGGTGGGCGTCTGTATCCTCCTTCCAAACCTCAAAAACTGAAGGGTTTTCTTTTGGCTTGACACAAAATTGGGGGTTGCCAAATTAGTAGGTGGGATGCAGAGCACAGAGAGGCGAGGCAGCAGACAGAAGGGCAGAGTGCTGGGGAGCCATGGAGCAGAAAGGCCCCAGATGGCAGAGCACAGGGGATGGGCGCTGGGGGCAGGTCCCGCCCCTCCCCACACAGCTGCAATGTCCCCACAATAGCACATCTGCCCAGCCAGACGCTGGAAGGGTCTGCTTCACAGAAAGACTTGCCCATCCACCTCATTCAATCTAAAGATGGAGAAACCATCTTCTGTTACATATTTTGGGTGCTTAGGAAAAACTATTTTGCCTACCCATTGCCTGAAGGGTCCAAGAGTCTAACAAAATGGCATACTGCATTTTAAAGGCTCAATGATTTCTTACCTCCAGCAAAATTGAGAAATTAACCATTCTAGCTCCTCACCCTGTGACCCCTCCAAACTTTAAAGAGGACAAATGTGAATGGCCACACAGTTTTAGAGGCTCGCAGGTCAGGTCTGCTTCAATCAACTAAAACAGACCCATGTTAGAGAGTCCAGATTTAAAATGTCATTTTAAGGCTTTATGGTCAGACCATAAAACAAAACAGATTTATGACATAAATAAAATACAACCTGTTTTCTTAGAGCTTGGTCATGAAAGCCCTCCTTTTTTTATCCTGGGTACTATTCTCCTTGGGGCCATGCCCTTTGTCTGAAGGGAAAGCATGTCAACCTCCCACCCTATGAGAGAAGAGCAATGGCCTGCCTGCCAGGTCCTCCTTTTTTTCATTGGGGTCATCTTAATTGGTCCCCAGCTGATTTGGAGAGAAAAAGGCTGGGATTCTCACCTAGAGAATTGACTTCTGTTATGATTGAAGAGCCGGGGAACGCTTTGGGGAGGGGAAATGCCTCTTCTTACTGTGGGGAAGAGACATGCTTTAACACACTCACCCAGTGCAAGGAACACGTGCTGGAGCAAGACATTCCTCGTGCAAATCAAAGAAAAGGAGCTGCTCCCAGCACACCTTCACTTGGCTCAATCCATTTTTGGTTAACTAATTGAATCTCTCTTTTTTATTCTCCATTCTCGTTTCAGGCTGGCAGCAGGCAGGGCCATTGGCGGCACGGTTCCATGTATGAATTGGCTGCCAGACCTGCCGCAGTCAACTCCTTCTTGAACTCTCTGTGTGCTAGTTCAGAGAGCACTATTCTACCATCATCCCACCATGGCACTTCCAAATGGCTGGATATAATTGGGTTCAGAGGAGTTCAAAGCCATGCTCCAGCATCCTTGTATCAAAGCTCATTGAACAACAGGGGAACCGTGCACTGAAATGCAGGCATGGGGTGAGGAGAGTTATTAGTGGAATACATTCAAATCTGTCACGCTAGATTCCTGGGTACACAACTGGGTTTTGGTTCAGCTTTTAAGAGTTCAGGTGTGGTCCCCAGGAGATGGCTCCTATAATCGCTGTAAAAATATCTCATTTGTTCTAAAGCACTTTGCCTATTTCGGAGCAGATCCTTGTGAGGCTAATTTACATTTTTTTTTAAATGTCAAGGCTTTCTCCAGAGATTGTTCATTCATTATATTTATTTTCTTGGACATGATTTTAACAAATGTTCCCCTGAAGAACTTGTGGCTATTAACTTTACTGAGCAGTTGCTCAAGCAAATGGTTTAAGGGAGAGGATTGGGCCACGGTGCCTCAAGGGTATTCATCTGCCCCTAAACTCATTTCATTGATTCACAGGCCATGAGCGAGAAGAGGGAGAGGAAAAGCCCTCTATCATTCGGTGGGATGGTAGATTCTAACCACTGCCAAAGGCTTATTTTAATGGGCTGTACTTCGGGACCCCCAAGAACAGAAATCACGTTAAAAAAGTGATATTGAGGGATTCAGGAAAGGGACGGGTGGAACATGAATTATATAGGTGTCACATGGTTGCTTGGTATCCCTCATTTAATTAGAGTATTTTCTCAAGTCTGCCTTTACAGCATCCCCAGCCAGTATCTTGGGGAATTTCACACTTTTCGGAATGCATAGTGCCCATCTCCCACATTTAGGATGAGAGCGCAGTACTGTTAAAGTGATTCTAAATGTCTCCTGGAAAAAGCCCTGTTCAATGGAGGGAAGTCCTCCATTACACAAGTGAGAGAGGTCACCATCCTCCATTGGAATACTTTCAATGCCTGGAAGTTGCCTTCTCCTAAGGCAACGGTGTCCTCTGTGTAACAATCTGAATTATAAAATTCTCCCTTCGTTGAACTGCATCAGCTCCCAGGATCATCATTGCTTCAGCGTACCTTTTGGAGCAATAGATAATTATTTACTTCTATTCTCACAAAAATCTCCACTTGGAAAAATACACTTTTATTGCTTATTCACTATTCATGCATTCCACAAATATTTATTGGGCACCTACAACACGCCAGGTCTGGGCTAGGTACCGGAGACATGAGGGTGTCCCTATTGTCACAAGACTCAGAATCCAGTGAGGAGAATTATAATTATGCTAAGTGCCATCTCCCTCTTCATTTAATCTCTCTACATAAAATGTTTTATCTCATGTATTCCTTTCTAAATAAAGACAGCATGGAGCCATTCACCCTCAGGAGACCTCGTATCACGATGCCACTGAGATGCGCTACCTAGAAATGAGCACAGATCTCGACATTCTGCCCACTGTTGTTTCTTCCAGCGCTTCAGCCTCATCCAGCATTCACAGGACACTGTTGTCTAAGATTTGATTTACGTTCATGAAAACCCATTCTATCTTATTCTGAAACACTGGGGGGGAGGGGCTAAGGGCAGGGGTGAGGAGGATGGCTAAACTTAGCCATATGATCAACCCTCTTTTTTTGGTATTAGTGAAGGGAGTCTAAACTCAGGCTCCAAACCATTTCGGTGAGAAGACTTTCAGAATATCCCTCCCAACGTGTCTCAGACACAACCCACTTTGATCTCCCAGGCAGTGCTCGGGATACTTGAAAATCGTAACAATTGTGGTTTTTTTCCATGCACCTATTGAGAACACACTTTCATTAATAATTCATAGTCCTTGAGGCATTTACCTAAGCGATTTCAAAGCAGGCTTAGCAAGAAAGGAAATAATACAAGTCACAAAATTGTCTGAAACTCGCTTCCTGTTCATCTTCTTCCTGGGGTCACTACTCAGTGAGCCACTCTGTTAAAGTCATACGGCCAACTTCTGCCTCTTTCCTGACATTTTTCGGGATTTGTTTCCTTGTCACTTGAGTGTCCTTCCCTGACAGCCTCATCTAAAATAGTGTGCACCATCAGCATCTGTTCCCTTACCTTGCTTTGTTTTTTCCTAACATTGACAACTAACTAAAATTGTATTATTTTGCATTTGTTTGTCTATTTTCCATCTCCTCCAACAGAACTCCAGGAAGCCAGCAACTTGATTTTGCTCACCAGTGAATCTCCAATACCTAAAACAATGTGTTGTATTGTATATGAGGTACTATGGAGATGTTTGTCGAATGACTAAATGAATGGATGGATGGATGGATGGATGAATGGAAGAACTAGATAAGTGGAGGAAGAAGTACCTGCACTCTCTCATCCCAGAACACAGGGGTCTAGGCCTGTGTAACTGGAATACAATTTGTGACGGGGGCGCCTCATAAGATCAGGGAAAATTGCAACAAACCCTCACTTTAAATGCATGGAGAGAGCAATGCGCATTTCAAGACTCATAAAATCCAGGGCCACCTCTAGCTCTCAGCTCCTTCTTCCAACGAATCCATGTATTGCATAGACAATCTCATGGTGTTCTCTTCAGTACCGCATCTCCTCAGCCCTGGAATTCAATTGTCCCAAATTTTCACAGAAAGCTGCTCACACATAGCACTGTGGGAGGTTTGAGAAGACCAACAGGTAAAAAAGAAAAAAAAACCCTCGAATATAATATGAAATACTTGATTCTACAAACCCCTCAGTTTCCGTACCATGTGACTTGGTTCCTCTCTCCTCTCCCTCTCTCCATCCAGTTCTCATTTCCCAACTCTTTCCTGCCTTCTCAGAAACAAAGAAATGAATCCTGCTTTCTCACGCAGAACAATTAACCACTTTCTAACATCTGCCTCCAAACTTAGCTTCAACCCTCTCTTCGCAGTATGTGCAGAGACTAGCCAAATGGTTGAGTCATCAATTGACATCACCTTTATCATCACCGGGGCAGGTGGAATTCTAAAAATGCCCCCCACTTCCCGCCGAGATTCCTTTCCTCTGGTTTTTCAATCAAGCACAGATCAAGGTATTGCTGGGAAGAGACTGAGAAGCTAGTTGAAGCAAGCCCCCAGTCAGTTGACCTTAAAATATAGATCTGGGTGGACCCAACTAGGTCAGGTGAGCCCTTTAAAAGCAGTGTTTTCTCTGGCTAGTAGCAGGAGAGGAAGTCAGAGAGATTCAAAGCACAGGGAGATTTGACACACCATTGCTAGCTTGAATATGGAGTCAGCCACGTGAGAAGCAATGCAAGCGGCCTTGAGCTGAGAGAGGCCTCAGCTGACAGCAGGCAAGGAAAGAGAAGAGCTCTGTCCTTCAACCACAAGGACCTAAATTTGGCCAACAGCCTGGAAGAGCTTGAAAGCAGATTCTTCTGTAGAGTCTCCAGAAAATTGCCCAGCTCAGCCAACACTTTGCTTTCAGCCTGGTGAAACTCCAAGCAGAGAACTCATCTGAACCATGCCAGATTTATGACCCAGAGAACAGTGAGTCATAAATTCGTGTTGCTTTACACGGTTACATTTGTGGTAATTTGTTACACAGCAATAGAAAGCTAATACAATCACCATCACTTTCATCACTTATGTCTCAGGCCCTTTGCTAAGCACTTTACGTAATTATCTCATCTAATCTTGGCACCAATCACTACTTGGATAATACAAATATCCTTATTTTACAGGCCACAAAGGCCTTTAGATTGGTGGAGTGTAGACGTATATGTAGCAAATGGTAGAACCATAATTCAAATCCAGGCAGCCAGGGCTGCTAACTGATACGGGTTTCTGCCTCCTTAAATTACCACGTGTCAGGTTCTACCTAGAGACTCTACACAATGCATGATACTTCCTCCTTTCAAGATTCCAACTAGGGGTATTCTTTCTTTCTTCCAATTACCTAATGGGATCATGACCTTTTTCAGATGAACTCTTGCCTAGTTCATCAATCCCAAGAAACTTTGCCCACAATGAACTAGAAAAGAAGTCAAGGATTTGGGCATCCTGGCTCACTTCAGTGATACTCAGATCATGGGCTCCAATGCCTGTTGAGCCGCTAGAAATTTGGCCTTCAAAGGGCAGACTGGACCTCAGGAGAGTTGCCCACACATTAACCCCAAAACTAGCTCTTAAGAATGTGTGTGTGTGTGTGTGTGTGTGTGCATGTGTACACATGCCCATGTGTATGTTTAGTAGGCAATCACTATTGTTTCCTAGAAGTTTTCTGCATCCTGGATTTCACAAATCACGTGTGCCCTCCAAAGCCCTTCGTGTTGGGCTTTGACATCTCTATCTGAAGCTAACCAGAAAGGCCAAGTCCAAAGGGGAATTTGAAAAGGTACACACTGCACTTTCTCCTGAGAACAATAAATCCCTTAGTTTTAGAGAGTGCGAGACCTAGAGAGGAAGGTACTTCATGGAAACTATGCAAGATTTTAAGACTATAACAGCATAGTTCACTGAGAAATTTTTAATACTAAAAATAAAATGCCCTTGTGACTTTAGATGTCCCTCACCCTTCCTTCATTCCAGCAAAGCCAACAAATCATGCTGCTTCTTGGAAGCAGGATGACTTCCTGAGCAGAGGTTGGGAAAACGCAAACAGATTTGGGTTTGGGTGATAATGTGGTAAATGGAACTCTAGTCCACCCTTGCCATTATCATACTTTCTATCAGGGTAGATGTGAGGTCAATTTATTCCAGAATTAGTGCTTATGAAACAAAGAAACATATTTCCCTTTGGAGTTTGGTAAAATTACAACAGAATCCTGGACTTCTGGAACATTCTGGAATCCTGAACAGAATTCAGGAACATTCCGGACTTAAGTGAACTGTCTCAGCAGGCTCACTGCTCCAAATTCAGATTGAATCCTCAAGAATCGTATAAATCCTGTACCAGAGGAAAAAGTGTTTTTGGGGGTGCGGGGGGTAGGGGGCTTCATTTCAGTTACATGTGATAAAAAAATATCCCCCAGTGATGGGGACAATGGTTGGCACTGTCAAAGGTGTAGGTATGGTTGAGGGACTCTGAGAAAGGTGCTAGATCAAGGCCATGGGGCAAAGTATAGCAGGGAAAGCTTTATGGTGGAAATAGAGGCACAGAAGACCTCACAGAAGACCATGGGTCTCTGTAGCTGGATTTACAAACCCAGATTGCAGTTGATTCTTTTATAACCCAAAACTCAAAAGAGTATTGTAAATACCTTGAATAGCCAGTAATTGTTACTCCACTTAGAACCTGGTATGAGTCACGTGGAGAGAAATGCAGCATAAGGTTAAAAACAGGCCTGTGATATCGGTTAGAGCCAGATTCAAATTTGGCTCCACCAAATTATAAATTAGCACAAGCGATTTAACTTTTATGCAACTACTTTTCTGTTTTCTGTATATCATAGAGATAAGAGTGACATGAGACTGAAATGGGGTTGTATATATAATATAATACTTGGCACAGTGGTTGTACTTAGAAGATAGTGAATAAATATCGGCTATTAGTATTATCATGAAGTAAAAATAGAAAAGTCTCTGACAGTAAGAAAATAGACAAAGAATCAACGGTCTTGTATGAATTACATAATGTGACACATTAAAAATAGATTTAAAAAATGAAATAATAATTAGGCTGTGATGAGATGAAGGAAATAGATGGGAAGGGTCAGGGAATGAGAAAAACAAGAAAAGAGTCATCTTCGAGATCTTGAAAAAGATCCTCCATTGGTCCTGATTTCTAAGACAAGAGAGAAAGAACTGGAGGGTGGGCATCCTTGTTTGCATTTATGACTGCTGCTGGTCAGGAGCAGCCATGACTAACCCAATATAGAATCAAGGGCTATGCCACTGTAGCTCAGTTTACTTTTGCAACTGGATTGCTGCTCCCAACCTCCTCCCGTGTTTTCCAGGACTAGGAGCCAGGTGGGAGTCATAGGGAGAAAACCCACAGCAGAGGACCCTAGTATATTTCAGAGACTTGTTAAAATTGGAAACAGGGCTCTGGAACAGTCTCCAATCGAGTCAATCCTGGTTAGAGAGCAATGATGGATTAAAACCAAAATGGGCAACGAGAACCAGGAAGATGCAAATTGAAAGCTTAGGAACATAGAAAGATAAAAAATTTTGGTAGATACAGATATGAAAAGGCAACACAAAATAAGTCCTCAGAAGGCTGGGCTAACTTTGACAATCAAGAAGCAGAGATCCACAAGAACTAAAGGTATAAAGCAAGATCATCCAGAGAGAGAGCTGCCACATTAAGCAAATAAAAATACAGAATGCCCAGTTAAATTGGAATTTCTGATAAACCAAAGCCAATTTTTTTACTGTAAATATGTCCTCTGCAATGTTTGGGACATACTTATACTAAAAAGCTATTTGTGGTTTATCTAAAATTCAAATTTAACTGGATGTCCTGCATTTCACTGGCAACCTTCTGCAAAGAACCAGCCATCGGGTAGCTTGTGGTGAAACCAGATCAGTATCAAAGAAATGTTAGAAAAAGCAATGGATTGAGAGGGAATTGCAGAGACAAAGGGGGAAAGTAAGATCTGTTATGGTTGGAGACGCCAGGAACCGGATGGAGCAACATCAGCGTCAGAGTTGTGAATTGTCAAAATCAAGAACCAGCAAAAGAACAGAGAGAGCAAAGAACGGTTATTGAAAAGTGAGAAGTGGTGATTCACCCCAAAGCCAGCCAGAGGGATCTTGCTGTCAGGGATTTCCTTTTAAAGTTCCAGGGCTTCCTACCCTGATTCTTAGTAGTTCTCACCTTCTATCTCCTCCTAATAAGAAACTGACACCTTAATATTTAGATAGTTATCCCAACCAGTACGCCTTTATACTTTCCACTGGGTTGGCAGTCTCTCTTGATACGGATAGGTTAGACCACCATTTATGCATTAATTCAACAAATGCATATTGAATGCCTACTGTGCATCAGGCACTGTTCTGGGTGCGGGAAATGTTTATCAAGTGTATTTTAGAGGCAGCCCAATTGCATCAAATTCACTAGGTTTGCTTCTTAAAAACGCAGATTCCTGGGCCCCATGCCAGCTAGAAGTACTTCTAAGGGAATCTGGGAGTCTGCATTTTCATAAGTGCTTCAGATGATTCCTAAATTTTTAGAATCGCTGATCTACCAACTGTTCAATACAAATGCGGATGTCAGTACCTTTGACTTGGGAGAAATACATAGGAAAAAATGAAATGCAGATAATGATCTCTGGACAATTAGATGGAGTTAGGCTGGGACCAGGTGAAGTTAAGGAACTTTCTTTAGCCACGTGGGTAGCAAATGTCTGAGATGGGACTCAATTATTCTCAATTCTCAGTGTTCTATGTGTTTGTTTCAACGCTGAAATGTACCTTTATTTTTAAGGCTCATGAGACTTAAGCTGCCAACAGAAGGTGCTCTTGACTCACAGAGAGAAGCACTGCTCTGAACAGGGAGTGTCACAGAGCCGCTCCGACACACCTCACCATAGTACACAGAATCAAAATCATGCTCCATTCAATAACGCCTGCATTCTGAGACTCTTAAACCTCTTCACTGGCAAGACTTGCTTATTCCCGTAGCATCTCTTTGAAACAAAAAGGGGGTAGATGACCTTATTCCCATTTTACAGGTAGAAAAACTGAAGTCAGGAAACCAATGATAAATTTCTGTCCAAGGCACTAGAGATAAAAAGTGCACAAAAACTGAGGACAAACATCCACCTTATTGCTTATTCCAATAGATTACATGGAATTCTTTCCTCATTTCCATCATCTCCTTCCTACAGGAAATACATTGCACCCGCCTTGTTATCTTTCCCACCACAGCTGAAGAATAAAAGCCTACAGTTAAAAGATTCAGAAGGAAGGTAGAATGAAGAATGTTCTAGAATCTATTCAGTGCTCTGTAGCTTTCAAGGGCCAAGTAGAAACACAACCAATGATTCAACCAATCTCTGCAACAGCCTTGCAGAAGAAATACCTCAGGTATTGAAGAAATGGAGACTCAGAGAGGTAGGTGATATGCCTGAGATGCAGCAGGTGTAAGCGGCAGGGCAGAGAGGACCACCCCCTCTCCTGGATCCCCAGCCCAGAGCTCTGCCACTGAAACGAACTTTACAAGTGGGTCCACTGGCAGTTTCCAGGGTTGAAGGCCTTTCTCTAGTTCATGTCTCTGTTATATGGACATGCTGCTGCTTCTATATAAGAACAATTGCCTTCAACCCCACCTAAAGCTTTGCAGGACCCAATTTTGGGGGTTTAAAATCCAAAATTCACCAAGTCTGACAGCTACAAAAAAGTCAAAGTACAAGGGCCCTAGCTAAACGGGAAAATGAAAAATAGCATACCAGATAAGCTTAGATGATTATAAACTTAGATTATTATAGCTTCCTCAGGTTTTTTATAAGTAGTGTCTTTTTTAACTCATAGAAAATATTCATATACATATATATGTATATATATAGACACTCCCTTATAATAAACACAGAAGCACACTGTTCCCAGAATCTTTGGCTTGGCTAAAATATGATGATATTCTTAGTTCTTAGTATGGGGGAGAAAGCCTCCGAACACTCCAGGCTTTTTATAGCTCTGGCTCAGGGGCAGCGTTTGCTGCAGCAGCAGCCCTGGATAGCAAAGGAGCCAAATAATGCTAATGGGGCAAACAGAATGTAATTGCTTGTGTGTGCTGGTTATATCCTGAAACAAATTGTTTCTTAATGCTGAGGTCAGACAGGGTTTAATTAGGAGAAATACAATTGGTGTAAAATTTTGCAGCAGGCTGCTTGTTTGGTGTCATGCCAAGTCAACATCTAGTCTCTCCAAATGGAAATTTTCATTAGAGGCCATTGGCAGCCCTAGTTAGGCTGAGTTTCAACTTTTCTAAGTCTCCTGGTAATGTAAACCTGAAACTCAGCATATCTATTGCCTAATAAAGGGCTGTCCCCCTTGCATTTACAAACACTCGAACATGTGCACACTGGCTTTCTCTGTCTTTCACATGCCCGGCTGCCCCAGTTTCTCCTCTAGCAAAACACACATTTCCCATGGGTGCTGGATGAGCTAAACCAATCGTGTTCTTTTCTTGACCATTTTTCCTACTTCCATATCCCCATATTAATAAGCCTCGATATTATTACTTTAAAAATATTTTCATATACATCAACTCATCTGACCAACAAATTAGATGTGAATGTTTTTTATATTTATAGGTAGGAGATAGGAGGCACATCAAAGGTCACAGCCACGATTGGCTAAAAATAGATCTCAGACCTTCCAATTTTGGGTCCTGGGTTTAGACTAACCCACAGAATTCTGCACACACACACAAAGAATAGACGATACACTGAAAAATGCTCATTTATTCGTGGAAATGAAGCACACACAAAGCCACCCATTCGTTATTTTCTTTTTGCTGCATTTTAGATAATAACTGTGAAGAACTGAGAGTGAAAGGTGTTATTATTTAAAGTTGCACAAATTTCCCAAGATGTTGCAAACACTCTTTATTGGATGTGACCCTTTCTTTTGTTGTCCCTCTTTTTATCCGTGTCTTTTCATGCACTCAAAGATCTCCATCAATGTCTGCGGCCATAATACTGCTATTTACATTAATTTTAAGAGCCTGGATCTTCACACCTTCACGGATAAGGTTTTATCAGTGTTTCTAATATTAATCCCGTGTTTCAAAAGTCTTGAATTTATTTAGAAAATTCTGTTTCTCGGCTGCTATTGTTTTTCTCTCTTCTTCTCTTTTTTCCTTCCAGCTGAAGGCAGTTTTCATTACAGTGACAAAGACCCCACTATGTTAAAGAAAATTGAACAGAGAGACCCCCAAAATTCATCTACCCGACAAAAACCTAAGTCATTTTACCCTGCAGTATCATATCAGCAGTAACCGGCATGGGTTTAAAGACATATGGGACCGAGGTTTCATTTTTATATGTGGTTCCTATTTGCTGAGATTCGGGCTCCTCCTGAGTCGAGCTATGTTTCATTTAGGTGCGGGGCCTCTGGGCCTGCGCTAATGTGCCCGGTTGGGGTCAAGGAAGAGCTCTTCACAGGCCAAGCAATTACTAAGCAATTCTTACTCCTCAGCCCTACCGGGGCCAGAAGGCCATGGGCGATGCCATTGGGAGGGGAGGCTTCTCAGCTGCCCAATTATCAGTCCCAGAGCAGGTTAGACACTGGGAGTTATTGAAACTTCTCCCCCATGAAAGTTCTGGTGCAGATTTGTCACTAATCTTCCTTTCCATAAACTCAAGCCACCTAAACCATATTTGGCTTTAGCCCATGAACGCCCCTCTTCCACATCAAGCTTACACTTTAAATTTGCTTTCTACACAATTTAAATTTCTAGTATTTTAAAATTCTCCCATGTTAGCATTAGTACGGTTAGTCCTTCCATGATACCTGTTCGGACATTAGATATTTGTTCCAGCGCCATTGATATGTTAGGGTACGATTTGAGCATAATGTGAATTTTGTATTTGCTGATGCTTGGTTTTGTCCCTAAGAAAGAGAAACCTGCATCCAGCTGAACTGAGCTGTGTAGAAATACACACGCGCACACCTCAAACATCTACCAGCCACTGGTTCACTGCGTGTGCCATTCCACAAGGCTATGTTTTCTGATTCTTTCGTCTTTGTGAACTTTTCTATTAACATACACATACATAAAGACAAAAAAAAAAAAAACCGAAAAACAAAACTACACCCACTCATTCAATATCCCGAGCTTGTCTGTATGTCCTGATTCAAAATGGCAAACAGTGCAGGCAAAAAGGAAAGCACTCTATAATCTAAGATTTTCAATAGAGATCACTAAATCCTGCAGAAGTGACTCCTTTTGATGCTAGTAGTGGCTGGTTTAGTGGTTTCAAACATTGCTACAATTTCAAATCCATAACAGGATTTCCGGTTAATGCAGAAGTTAATTCAAGAAGGCTATGTACTGCATCAGATTTTCAGTTTGGGTGAAACAGGTATCTATCATAAATGTATTCCTTGAAGGACTTCCATCTCAAAGACAGAAAATTAGGCCCCAGGACTTAAGGCTGTGAAAGGTTGCTTAACTGTGATGTTCAGTGCCAACACTGAGCCAAGAACAATAAACCACACTCATCTCCAATCTGGTGTTACCACTTTCCATGTGATTTCAGATAATCTCCTTTCACCACTTCACAACTCACATGCTCCAGTCCTTCTAAAGCCCCCTTCCCCAAGCAAACTTTCAGTTTTTTCAGGGCAGAGTGCCATATTTATGTATTCCATAAGCATTTAACATGTGTGAAACTGTTCTCCTTTATTTTTGATACATCATCCAAGAAGATTTTGAATGTTATGCTTCAGCCCCATTTTTTCAACAAGGCCTACAGTTTTTTATTGTGCAACTTTACATGGCATGACGATTTTTTAGGGACACATATGTCCATTGTAGCAGAACTGATTATACTCAATTATTGTCAATCAAATATTTAAAATATCATGGGTTAGGGATTTTAAGTCTAACATGCTCAGAACTAAATTCCTGATTATTTCCCCATATTCTGTTTCACCTACAGGCCTTCCCATCTAAGTTAAGAGGTGGCTCCATCCTTTCATTGGCCCAGCCCTAAACCCAGGAGCTATCCTTGAATCCTCTTTTCATCTTACCCCACATCCCAATGGCTGTATCTTCAGAATGTATTGCTTGTCAACATCCCCACTGCTCTCAAGCCACTGGATTACTCTAATAGCCTCTAAATTTGTCTCCTTCCTCCACTTTTGCCTGACTTGCATCCCACACCCAGGTCTATTCTAACCCAGAAGCCAAAGTGCTCCTTACACATACATCACATCATGCCACTTCTCCAGGATTCTCCAGCGGCTTCCCATCTCACTCCAAGTAAGAGCCAGAGGTACAGAGAACCTGCACTGTGCACCTGCCCCACCCTCTGGGTTTCCTCCCCAGCATCTTCTCCTACCACTTTACCTCTGGCTCACGCTGCCCCAACTATACTGCTGGGCACTTGTCATTCCTCCACATGCCAGGTATGCTCTTTCCTAGAAGTGTTTGCTCTGGCTGCACCCACTGCCTGAAATGGGATTCACCCAGATACCTATGTGGCTGGCTCACTTACTCCTCTATTTCAGGTCTTTACTCCAACGTCTCCTTCTTAGCACATTATTTAAACTGGAACTCCCTCCCCCACTACTGCCATTTTCCCTTCACTGTCTTATTTTTCTCAATAGCATTATCATGTCTCTCTTCCTACATAAGTTTCTTGTTTTGTTTACCATCTTCTTCCACTGGAATATAAGTCCCCTGAAAACAGGGATTTTCATCTGTTTTATTCACTGTTGTATCCTTAGCTCCTAGAACAATGCCTGGAACATAGTGTATGCTCAACAAGTATTTGTTGAACAAATGAAATAAGGAATTGGTAAACAGAGGAGCAATGAGAACCAGTGGGCAGAAGTTGCGAGGATGTTCAATCTAAGAAATTGTATTTCAAATATCCAGTGTGTTTCCCAAGACTAGAGAGTCTCTGTCACCAGAAGCGTCTGTGGGAGGTCTACTGCTCCATGAATGGGTCATGTCGCAAGGAGATTGGTGCATCATGGAGCATCCAAGAATTAGCAATGTTCGAGGTTCCTTCCTGCAACCAGTGTCTATGACTCCTGCCATTTGTATTTAATTCCCCACTATTTGCATTCTCATGAAAGGCTGGCACAATCTTCATTTTCTCTTAACCATTTAGTAGCAGAGGAAGGAGCTTATGTTATAATGGAAAATAGACTCCATCACATATGAGTTCCCAATAATGCACTTATAGCCTACCTGTCTCACCTGCCTGAAGGAGCTAGGAGAACCATCAAATAAGATATTTGTAAGGGATTTTTGAAAAATAACTCACTCAATAGAACATAGACATGGCAACAAAAAGCCATCTATACAATGTGCTCAGAGTCTAACATCTTCTTTGAAATGTATAACTTCTGTATCACAAGACCACACAATGAAGTCTCCATCTCAAGGGTGTTAAGAGGTAATTATGAATTTTTTCCAATATAAAAGCTATTCTGGAAAAAAGAAACTCATTATTTGTTGAAAGAGAAAGCTCATTGTGTTCCCTGGGACAGTGAATGTTTGCAATGGTCATTTGTTGTTGTTTTCATAAACAATATCTCAGTGGACGTAATGCCCCTCAATATAAGATTAATGCCAACATAATATCAATAGCAATCTTGATAAACTTTATTAAGATTTGCAAACTTACCTCCATCCCAAGGAAAAATATACATACTTTCCCCATAGAAATAAGCTTTGGAGAGGCACAATAGATAAAATTCTGAGTGGTACATGCAACCACGTCAGAAAAACTCTGCACACTAAGAAGAAAACCTGGAATTGTTTATCTCAGCTGCAGGGTAATTAACGGGAAATCTGTTCATAACTTTCAATGGTCTTCGCTGCTTTTATGGTCTTTCCTGTCTACTGTCAGCTCTCTCAGGTACAACTGAGCAAGCCAGAGGCACAAAAAGACCCCAAGTTTCTTGGCTACTTCCAAAGGATTTCATCAGGGTAGATCTCCATCAGGGGAAGGGGCTTGAAAAAAGGAACTAAATAAAAATAGGTATTTGGGAGTAGTGGGAATTTTCAACCTCACTTTCCTAATTTTCTAAGATAGAGATAACTCACCCTATATCAGTCTGCAAGTTGTTCGATAATCATCATGTCAGGGGAGCTGGCTACCATATTCATGGTTTCTTGGAAGAGGAAATATGCTTTCTTCTTGGGGCCAGCCCTGTGGCCTAGTGGTTAAGTTCAGTGTGCTCTGCTTCAGCACCATGGGTTCAATTCCTCGCCACAGACCTATGCCAGTCATCGGTGGCCATGCTGTGGAGGTGACCCATGTACAAAATAGAGGAAGATTGACACAGATGTTAGCTCAGGGTGAATCTTCCACAGCAAAAAAAAAAAAAAAAAAAAACCACTATCTATCTATCTATCTATCTATCTATCTATATATACACACACACACATACATATACATATATATGTAGATATGCTTCCTTCCTACAGATGAAACTAAGCTAAGGAGCTGGGGTGTTTTCATGGCACTATTAGTTATCAAACAGCGTGGACAAGCCATCTGCCTTCACATGTAGCTGAACATGGAGAGGAAGAGGAAGAACCTTCTTCCTGTAAGAAACAGAAGATGGAGGTGTGCGAATACCATGGGAGTGGGGCTCTGAGGACAGCCTGGGAAGTCACCCGTGGGCCAGGGTCTGAGGAATGAATGTCTTTCTAAAGCCTTCTAAAGTCATGGTCTTCCGGGGCTGGGATGATCCCAAGGAGCCTGGGTGAGCGACGGAGCTCTGCAAGCACTCCAATTTGCATGCAGTTCAGGGAAGTGAGAAGCTGTTTAAAGGCAAAGATTTTAGCTGCACTGGGAGCTTTGGCCTTTTCAGTGAAGAGACCCAAGAGACTGCCTGTCAAAACAGAAGTCTCTTGCTAAAACTACAGAGCTGAGAAAGCACGGGTAGTCAGGAGGGGCTGGAGGCAGGAGAGAGGGACGCAGGGGAGGGTCAGCTCTCCACAATCAGGGTGTGGGTAATGTGCAGAAAGAAGGAGAGGAATTAGGGTGCATGAGGAAGGAATAAAGGAATAGATGAGTGGCTGTGTAACTTCATATGTATTTCCCCCTGGACAGCACTCAGTTGCGACGAGTGTTTTTAAAAATTCATTAATTCAGTTTTACAAATAAGAAAGTGGGTTTCTTTGCCTTTCCCCTGATTAAATCTGTTCTATCTGATTCTCTCCATCGTGATTCCCACCGAGAGACTGACATGGAGGAGCAGAGCTGAGAAACTGTAGACTACTCTGTTATTCCTTTCCTCTCTTTCCTTTTTAAAAATCGTGTCAAAGCCCCTTTCCTTCAGTAATCCTTGATATTCCCGCAGGAACCGAGTTAAGATTTAATTGTGAAATTTGCATAGTAACTCAGCAAATAAATTCTCCCATCTCTCACAGACCTTTCACTGCAGAGGGCCATTTTAGTTATAAATCACTTATTTCGAGATCTCAACTGCATCAGCATTTTGTACCCCCGAGGAAAGTGATAAGGGGGGAAATTCAATGGCATGCAGAGGTAGCGTTTGGCTTTTACATCTGTGCAGAGCAGGGTGGCAGGAGAGGCTGGATGGGGAGTAACTGACAAGTGCTATCTTTTCCCCTGCTGCTTCTCTAGGGAAAATCAGTGTGGGACCACTCCCAGGAAACTTCACACACCTCTTGCCCTCTCAACACACATCATGCTAGAAAATCTGGAGAGGTAAGCAGAAGCTGAACACACAAATGATGCTTCACATGGAAATCCCCAATAACTAGATGCTCATAGCAAAGTACGTGAGGAAGGAATTTGGCGAGCAATAGTTCAAGGAGAGCTGTACTCCTGTGGAAATATCAAGATCCCGGAAGACAATGTGTCCCCAAGCTAGTCCAAATCCAGCTAGAGGTCCTGGGCTCCACTGGGGCCTCAACCCAGAATGAAGGTTTGTTTTGTTTTGTTTTCTTCCCTCTTTCGCCAGGCAGAAAACACTCTCAATTCTGAACCATTCCAGAATGTTGTAAGTATGGTCCTTTAGTTAAACCAAATAAAATCAATTTCATCAGAGCCCAGAAAACTAGACTTTGTCTATGATATCTTTGCATATTTTATTTTAGCATTGCAACTAGCTTCCCTTTTCTAGGTTGGGTCAAACAGGAGCATGATTTAGATAATAAAGGGCTGTCACAGCATGTTGCATGGCTAGGATGACGGAAGAAAGAAAGAGGTATCATCACAGAAAACCAAGAGAGAAGAGAAGAAAGTCTAAAGAAAGGGGGAAAGAAGTGTATTTGACTATTCACCCTGGGTATCCAATATCTCTTCCCAGAAAAAGCAAAATGTAAGTGGTACTGAATGGAGGGCCCTGTTTGAGTTGTGTAGCATCTCTTGCTCTCTAGGAAGGAACCCCTAAAAACCCCTTGAAACAACCTATTTATCTGGATAATCAGGAGTTAAACTGCTAATGAACCAAGGTTTTAATATTGCCACTTTCTGAGAAAAAAATTTCCAAAGAACAAACAAGAAATTTTATGCAGATAACTTACATTCACCTAAAAATTTGAAGATTGCTGATCAAACACAAACCCTGTAGTCATATTTCTTTCAAACAACTGATTTCAGTTCTTTATTTATTCTGTAGCTGATCAAAACATGGTGCCCTAATTTTCAAGATATGCTTGTCAGCCCCAGGAGATCAGTGAAAATTTGAATTCCATAGATGAATCAACAAGTCAGCATATCGCTACAAGATGCATATCTCCTCACTGATAAATGCCAAGTGGTCCTTCAATGTAAGAGTTTGAGTCAACAGAAGTTTCTAGAATTCAACTGAAGCTGCTTTTTCCTCTCAACTCTATAACTAAATCAGTAATAATTTTTCCTGAGAAAATGTTACCACAAGAAATCACAATGAATACAATTACATATTAGCTAAATAAACAATACCCATTTGAAACCAACTTCAGGCTGATGAGAGAAACACTAGTAAAATAATAATAAAAATACTTATATTTAAATCAAGAATGAGAAAAATTGTCTCCTCTACTCTATTAGTCATATTGTTTTGGGAATTCTGAAATGAAACAGAAAAACCCCCCACCAAATATGTATAAGCGTGAATAATAGGAGATATTATTTATAAGTTATATGATTGTATGCCTAGAAATCCAAGAGAATTTATCAAAGATCAATAAGAATTAGTATCAAGATAATGAGAAGGGCTGACCCAGTGGCACAGCAGTTAAGTTCACATGCTCCACTTCAGCAGCCCAGCATCCGCTGGTTCAGAGCCCAGGTGCAGACCTACCTACCGCTTGGAAAGCCATGCTGTGGCAGGCATCCCACATATAAGTAAAAGAAGATGAGCATGGATGTTAGCTCAGGGCCAGTTTTCCTTAGCAAAAAGAAGAGGATTGGCAGCAGATGTTAGCTCAGGGCTAATCTTTCTCAAGGGAAAAAAAAAAAAAAAGATAACGAGAAAGTATAATTTTAAGAAAAGCATTTCAATCACTTTAGGAATAAAAGTAAAAATACTGGAAAAATAAGAAGAAATAGAAGGCAGACTAGAGCAGCAGAGGGAGCTCCCTTGCAAAACCCCAGAGATTCTCAAGATTCTAAACCCCAGGAACGGAAGTTGGGAACAGGACATGAAGCTTGAAGACAGGAAGAGGAATTGAAAGTCAGAATACACAACAGTGAATTTTCTTGCCCCTCACTCTTATTCTGGCCAGTAGAATGTCTGACAGTCAGGCATTGAAAGCCACCACTCCTTTAGAAAATGATGGCTCTTCACTAAATAAAAAGAAGGAAACACATGGGTGTTGATTGCAAAGCAAACCCATCTTCATTTTAGTGGTCCCAAAGCTTCGTCATCAGCTCCCTATTTCATTTAAAGCTGCTAGTCCGTGTACAGGACAAGGATTGCAGTAAACTTTGAAGCTTCTCAATCTAATACATGAACAAATAACAAGGAAAGAACAGAATGTGAAAGAGAAAGACAAGATGAGTTACAGAACATAAGGTGAAAGAACAAATTAGTAAAGAAACAAAAGAGAACTTTAAGGAATAACAGCCCATCATTAGTATCCTCAAAGAAATTAAGATACTAATTTACAAAGCAAGAGCAAGATGGCATTAAAAAGAAACATAAAACATAATAAGAAAACAAGAATGTCTCTTGGAAGGAAAAAGAGTCAGATGAAACAAAGAATCTCATAGAATAGTTAAAACCATTCTCACACAGAAGAAAATTAAAAGAGAAATGAAAAAATGTGTGGTTAAAGATAAGTGACAGAGTTCACTTCAAGAGGCGAAATATCTAAGAGGAATTTCAGAAAGACAAGAGACAAAGCAAAAGGGAGGATATTAAAGAAATGATACAATAAAGATTTCTCAGCGCTGTCGAAAGTCATGACTCATCAGGATGAAAAGACCCACTGAGAACCTCCCACGTAATGAATGTCAGTACATTCATGCATAGTTTTATCAGAAGCCTGGAAATGAAGAGACCACTCCAGGAGCTTCCAGGGGGAAAATCAGATCGCGGAAAGAGGAATTAGGTTGGCACCTATTGTCTCACCAGGAACACTGCACACAAGAATATGATGGAGCAGAGCCTATAACGTCCTAAAGGAACTACGTTTAACATAGAATTCAATGCCCGGGCAATTGTTCCTCACCTCTGGCAGAGGACTAAAGAGATTCTCTTAGAAAAGGTTGAAACAGAGTGTTCTCTAGACTCAGGGACCGGGCATGTCTTGGGCCAGGGTTGGGGGCCGTCTCAAAAATGGGGTTTGAGTGAAAAACTGCACAGCAACAATGAAAGTCCCAGCTCCTTCCCCACGTGGCTCCCAAGATACTGATAGAGAAGCTTATATTCTGCAGGCAGAAGATTGGAGAATTCCTCTTTTAAGAAATGATGAGGCCAGAAAAAGAGAAAGAAACTAACCTTTAGGGTACTGCCAATAAAAATTGGGGTCTCCGGCCCATCTTCCTGGAGAGAGGGCCACCAATGCAGCGAAATCAGCAATTTTTCAGAGCCCTGTCTTTATGTATGAATGGACACACACAGTCACCAGACATCTGAGGGAAGCTGCAACATGAAAGACAATAAGAGACCAAAAAATCAAAAAATTGAAAGGGAATTTTGGGTAAATAGATACAATGAATGCAGACAGCAGTGGGAAAAAACACTTTCAAAAATATTCTCAGTGAGTTAAGAGGAGACATTAATCCATAAAATAAGAACAGGAAGCTATAAAAATAATACTCAATAAATAAGAAGGAGGCCTTGGAAATTAAATTGTGACGGTAGAAATTTAGAAAACATATCAATAGCAAATTTGAAAAATAAGCTTAGGAAATCTCCTACAAAGTAGAACAAAACGTCAAAGAGAGGGCCCAGCCCAGTGGCACAGCAGTTAAGTTCTAGGGCTCCACTTCAGTGGCCCGGGGTTCACCGGTTCCGATCCCAGGTGCAGACCTATGCACCACTTACCAAGCCATGCTGTGGCATATGTCCTACATATAAAGTGGAGGAAGATGGGCACAGATGTTAGCTTAGGGCCAATCTTCCTCAGCAAAAAGAGGAGGATTGGCAGCAGATGTTAGCTCAGGACTAATCTTCCTCAAAAAAAAAAAAAGTCAAAGAGACAGCCAACATAAAAGAGTGTAAAATTAGAAGATCAATCCAGAGTGTCCAATATCCAAATATTAGGAATTTCAGAAAAGGTAGAGAAAA
This sequence comes from Equus quagga, assembly GCF_021613505.1. Taxonomy (NCBI): domain Eukaryota; kingdom Metazoa; phylum Chordata; class Mammalia; order Perissodactyla; family Equidae; genus Equus; species Equus quagga. The sequence continues at coordinate 11,653,937 of NC_060274.1, read as the reverse complement.
AAGAGAGGAGATACAATAAAATTTCTTGTATATTAATTTCTACCTTAAGAAATACCATCAAGTGTTCCCCCGTTAAATAAAAATATCTTCACCAATTCATATAATTTTGAAATTATTTGGAAATATACACCAGGAAAAAAAGAAAATACTAGAACTTTCCAGAAAAAAAAGAAAAACTGGCCACATATAAAAGGACCGGGAACCTGAATAGCAACTGACTTCTTAAAGCAACAGTGGAAGCTGGAAGACAATGAAGACATTTCTTCAAAGTGCTATGGAAAATTATTTCTAACCAGAATTCTAACTCAGTCAAATTATTAATCAAGTGTGAGTATAGCATAAAGATGTTTTCAGATGGTGCAAATACATTCATAGGATCTAGCAAGCTACTAGAAGCTGTACTTTACCAAAACAAGAAGTAAACCAAAAGAGAGGAAGACACGAGATTCAGCAAACAATGGAGACGGACACAGGGAATTTCCCGGATGAAGGTCCAAGGAAGACTCAAGAGGACGTTTGCACATCAGGCCCAGAGAACCACCAGTGCACACTGGGGGACAGAAAGACTTACTGAGATAAATAATTGAACAGACAGATTCCCTGATGTATTGAGAAGAGCTTATAGCTGTGTGATTAATTAATGAGCAGTTTACGGAAAAATAAACGAAACAGATGTAAAATTAAAGGGCATAAGTAACTCCAAGGGAAGCAGAAGTTGCAGAGACTTTTGACCCTCTGTGATTCAATGGCGAACAATGAACTCATCTCTTCAAGGGCCAAAGTCCTGACCTGTGAATCCATCAAAATCCTGTGAAAGATGCAGATTTGGATAGGAAGGGAAAAGTTTCCCAGAAACAGTGTAGATTTCAAGCATAAGAAGATGACTTCAGCATGCAGGAGCTAGGAAGACGCCACAGTGAGGGACCTGGCTGTCCTTTGGTAAATACAGAGGGAGGTCATTAACGCTTGGGGAGTGGTAGGAGCTGCTAATTTGTAAACTGAGTGACTGTAAATTAAGAATGTTCTATATCTGTTTAACAGATGTCTTCTCAAGTATTCCGAATTCCCCTTATAAAATAGCACCCCTGTCATTCCCCATGCCCCTTATCTCGCTTTATTTTGGCTCATGTGCTTACCACCCTCTGATACAGAGTACCCTTCTTTTATTCATTCCACCCTAATTAGAATGTAAATGTCAGGGAACAGAGACTTTGCTTTCATTCACGGTTGAATTGATGCCATCTAGAGTAGCACCTAGCATAAAATATGTGCTCAATAAATACTTGTTAAAGAACCTCAAATTTCCCTCTACATTAGACTTTAATGTATACTTCATAAATTATGTAAAATTACTTACCTAATTTTCATTTCTCTAGCTCCCTTTTTTCTGGCCTCTAAAACCAGATCGGGAAATGGCAAATTCCAATTTGACATACTTTGAGCAGCCCTTTGACATGAAAGAAAGTCATTCCCTTCAAAATCTCTCAGGACTCTCCTTCAGGAGGTGACTGCCTTTCTAACCAAAACAGTTCAGTGTGTAAATGTGTGGAAAATGCTAAGGTTTTATTCAAAGCTGCAAATTTCTATTATGAATGGGAGTCATTTATGATGTCAAAGGGCAAAAGAAAAAAAACGCTTAAGAACAAGAATTATTCATATCTTCTTATGTCAGACGTGGACGTTAAAAAATATTTAAATTTACGAGGCCCTACCTTTTGCCTTAAAGACCAAACTAAGAAAACAAACAAATGAATTTTGGAATAAAGCTTCTTGGGCTGATATCTTTGGGGAAAAGATAACACCCAAGACAGCACAAATCTGCCTACCTAACTAATGTGGCACCAGGTCTACTAGCCTATTTCTTGAGGAGGATGATTCCTTTTGAAGTAATTTTCACCCCCAGACCTTGGAATAAATTAAGACTAAAAAGGCCAGATCAGAATGCATGCAAATTTGGGGTGCACATTTGATTATGAATGCGAGATTGGTTGAATTAAGCAATTCTGCTTTAATATTTCACTAATTAGGTAGGGGACGGCTCTGATTGTGATGAGATTGTCCCACTCTATCTCAGATTTCCTAAGAGACACATTAATTAAAGCAATTCTCCTTCCTCGTGAACTGAAACTTTACAGGGCCAAAGTGTACCTCCCCCACCTCATCCTGTCACACACCCAACTCTGTACCTCCCCCTTGAGAAAAAGAGTGACAGTGAAAAATAAGAGGCAGAAATGGCACTGCAGCCCTGGTAAGGTTGTCTGAACATTTTTAGAACATTCCAAACAGTACAGACACAATAAATCACCATGGCTCAGAAAGACATGACATGACAGATCTTGCTATAACCACAGGGAAAGAAATGTCATCAAACAAAAACTTTCTAAATGTAAATGTATGAAACCATGTATAAACGCGAGCTAAGTACCATATGACAGACAAGTAGAAGAATTAAAATTAGATATGTATCATCTCTTACAAGTCTGCTCAGACCATCGTTCAAAATAAGGCGCTCTAGTATATCTTCATGAAGCACCATCACAAACATTAAAGAATCTCGTATGATGATGGCTTTACAAATGTAATGTAGATAAGGACACAGGACATTTGATGCACCTTCTGTCATTAACTCCCCTGCGTCATGGGAAAACCATAGAATCAGAATACGACGGGCAGATCTATCCTCTCTTCCCTTTCACTCTCTCCCTTTTCCATCATTCTCATCAACACACTCACAGAAATACATTCACACATCTGAGATGGTGGGATTTGACAAGTGGAGAGAGAGCAGCAAAGCAGGAAGAGCTCAGACTCTGGCATGAGACCAATCTAAGCTTGAATCTCATTTCTGGGACTTGTTATCTGTAATTTCTTAAGAGGTTTCTGACCATGCTTCCTCCTATTTAAAGTGGAATAATAACATAAACATTGCCGTTTTTGAGCCAATGAAATAATGTAAAGTTCTCTGCACTAATTTTATTGCCTTTAAAACAGCACTCATTAAATGGTAGCCCTTTACTACTATCAGCATAAATCAAATGAGCACACTGGCCTTGGTCCACTCAGTATATTTTAAGAATGAGGAGGTATAGAGAATAAGCAGAAAAAAGATGAGAAAATTCCATAAATACTTATAAGCAATCTAAAATGAATATCTTTTTAATTGAATTATCAAATAGTTATTGTCAACTATATGCCAGAAATCAACTCTATTTGCCAAATTCGTAAACTTATCTGACAAAACTATCATAACAGAGGGGAGATACTTTGCAGCATTAATCATAATTTGAAGTATTAAATGCACTTATTAACTATATATACTCGACTGGTGTCCATTTCGTTGCACAATTAGAAGAAGAGAAAAAGAGCAAGAGAGAAGAGAGAGAGAGAGAAACCAACTTTTCTATTTAGGGATCTTGAAGCCAAGGCAGCAGCAGTTATTAATCTCTCGTATGTATCCCAGAGTCCCTAAGAACATATCTGATGATTAAACATGAACAAGCACAGCCCATGATACAGTCATAAGGGAGAGCTGAATGGTTAAGGCTCAGATAAGGTCCTCTAAAACAATCTTTTTGTTGGAAGTTGTACACAAGAGAAAAGAAATGAAATAGGTACTAGGGGCTCACCACATACTTTTCTGGAAAAGAGATTTGTATAGAATTTTACTGAAGATCTCTGTCTTAGTTAGCGCAGGCTGCTGTAACAAAAATATTGCAAATTGGGTGGCTTAAACAACAAACATTTATTTCTCATGGTTCTGGAGACTGGGAAGCCAAGATCACTGGAAGGTCTGTTGTCTAGTGAGAGTACCCTTCCTAGTTTGCAGACACCTGTCTTTTCATTATATTCTCACATGACCAAGAGAAAGCCCTCTGGTCTCTTAACTCCCTTTTAAGAGCACTGATCTCATTCCTAGGGCTCCACCTTCAAGATCTAATGACCCATCGAAGTCTCCATCTCCACACACCATCACGCTGTGGATTTAGATTTCAAAATATGAATTTTGTGGGGACGCAAACATTTAGTCCATAGCAACCTCCATGAGTCTTCTAGCAATTTATCTGAAACCTTAATACCCTATAATGGACTTTGAATCATTCCAGTTCTAGAAGAGTCCCAGAATAGAGGCACAGCCACAACAAACAGCTTTTGAAGGAACCCCAGGAAGACTTATGTGATAGATTACTAGAACTCAACTTAGAAGACATGGTTCTGCTCTTCACTGTATTTCTGCAGTGATTTGTAGAATAAATTCCTCAATCTTCCTAGACCTGCTTTATTTTCTTAATAAAGTAAAATTAATGGTTCTCGTATTCTCGCCTCAGAGAAAGTCACGAGCACATACAGAACAACTTTTTAGGGAGGTTTTCATAGATCAGAAGAATGAAGATGGATGGATGACGGCAGCATGGCGTTGGTTGTTATGCTGCCCCATCTGCCAGAGACTTTCAAGTCACAGGCCACTCCTAAACCTGTAGGCTCTAAGAACAGGGGCACCTATCAGCTCTTTAATGGTCTGCAGTAAAAACAGGGCAAGAATTCAGGGCCATCAGGCAAAGCTGACAAATGAGAGGAGAACTGGTTTTATCAGGAATGTTGTGGAGCTCCGTGGGTTGGAGAAAATGGGAGTCAGAATGGGTGGGTTTTCTTGGCATGCCCTTAAATGAGAGATGTGGAAAGCTCCTGTTGTCCAATTCTTTCAGAAACTAGGGAGAAACAAAATTCAAGGGACACGTCAATAGAAGCTCTAAAGGGTTTCTTATTTTATCCAAACCAATTTTCTCATCCCTGCTGTTTACTGGGATGAGCAAGCCACATATTTGTATCTGTCCCTGTGTTGCTCTCTCACTGGAAACGTCTTTTGGCTCCAAATCAAATTCATTTGGGTGCCTAGAAAGAGGTATTACTTGGTATAAAGCCATGCCAAGATTGTTTCCAGCCTAAACACTTCTTTCTCTAAACCCAGGGACCCGTGCTTGGAATGTCTTTAGATAAAAAGTGACAAAGATTAAAGAAATACAGACCTGATGCCACATAATTTAAAATTACATAGATATGATTTTTTCTGAAAACACTTTTCTAAGGTATAATAAATCCAGCTTTCCAAATCCCCTAGGCTAAGTTTATCTCTAAGTATCTTTGGGGAAAGTATGATATCTATTAATCCACTCCTCGGCTTCCTTAGCTCAGCGTTTAGGAATATATAAACTACCCCCTTGCAAGTTTATTACAAGATAGACCTTCCATCTGCCTCAACTTCTTCGGCAATTGGGGATGGGCTAGGCATGTAGGGATAACATTTATGATGCTATAATGCACCTGTAAGAAATAAGTTGTCTACAATAAAGACATACTTATTTCTGTATTAGTGAGATTGTGACTGTTTAGCTTAGAGAACTTTCTAAAAGGGCTTTTAAAATAAGGTAGATAAAGGAAAAATGAGTGCACAAAAAAAATTTGGCCTTGCGAAAGATTTTAGTGACATTTTTGCGTAAACTTGGTGAAGACACAAGGCAAAATGTGAAATCCCGTTATGGATTTTTAGAACTGGTTAAGAGACAAAAACTAAAGACCAGAAATCAATGGTCGTTCCTCAGCCTCAGACAAAGTTAATAGTTACTGCCTTAAGAATCTGATTATAGTTAATCCTCTGCTGCTAATTTCCTTCAATATATTTATTAACAACATGGAAGTGCAAAATGTGCTGATAAAAAATAATTACACAGTCTGTCAAGGCTGGGAGAAATTGTGAGAGAGGCAGAAATAAGTTACAAAGATGGCCAAGGGGAGAAATTCAGCTGAGATAAGGAAAACAATGCTGCACTGGAAATCATTTCCAATAATCTTCCCCAAATCCCTTAAAGTGAATCTGAGATGTTAGAGAGATGCCATTACGTGTGGCAAAAGTACAGTCCCCCTTGATTCTAAGGACCACGTTCAGTTTTAGCCAGATCAATTTAAACAAGACACAGCAGAATGCAGAATTAGCCTGAAAAGGATGACCTAAGTAATAACCAAAAAAACGCCTGAACATGCTGTACTGGGGAAAGATGTTAACACATAATAATTTCAACATGGTACACCTTGACTCCAAGAACTGGCGTAAATAATTGGAAAGAATTATTACACCTTTGCTATACCTTGGATGATTCATGATTCATCATTAGTATAGCTATTCTGAAATATTATCTCCCCAAACTGCCCTCAAAATGGGTCAATTAATTCAAAGCTCCTCAGTTAGTAATAGTAAAAGACACATCTATTAATAACTAGTCATTAACAGAATGGGGAAAGGGTTAAAAGACAATCAAAGCAGACTTTGCCCTGTGTTCTCATGTCATCATTCCTCTGCTTACATACTTCCAGTGACTTGAAGGATCTGTCAGAAAAGACCAGGTTCAAGCACTCTGCTTTCCTTCTGGCAAAAATATTAATTGAGTTTTTGACCCTCTGACTTTCCAGTTAAGAGGACTGGGCCATGTTTTTGTTTCTAGAAAAGAGAGAGAAAGCAGAGAAACTATAGATATGTAAATAGACCTGGTCATTGGCAGCACCTTTGTAGAGCCTGTGTAGTCACGCGTAGATTTCGTGGACTTAGGCTATCCAACAGCAAGAACGTGATTCCAGGATGGTGTCCTCTGCCAGGGGTATGTTTCCAAATTGTCTCCATTCCCAACCAATCAGAGGATGTGAATTCTGGGAATACAATCTTGGCTATTTTGCTGTAATCTAAGCCAACTATTTCAAAGACAATAAGGCACCTAAAGGAAATAGTCATCCTAAAATGGCTGTCTTCTTGAAAGATTTTTCACGAAGCAACTTTCCACTCAAAAATCTGTTGTGGGGAGGCAGTTATAAGATGAAAAAATAAAGACAATGCTACCTCTTTCTTTTCCCTTATATAACCTAAAAACAAGGGAAGAAGGGAGACGAAAAGAAATACTGTGTTTCCCATGAAAACAGAATCACCTAGAATCCGTCAAAATATATATTAAAAAAATACCTGCCAAGTGCAGTGAAAATTGACCCGAGGTGAGAGAGGACACCAAGACAGGATGCCTGCTTTTGTAGATCTAAAAGGACTTCTTCAAAATAGTCCGCAAAAGCAGTTGTCCAGGACCTGCCAAGGGTGGGATCCCTGGGAAATGGCCACACCCTTAGGGTTGGGGCCTGATGGGCTATAGCTGGAATGTGGAGGCACCAGCAGGAAGCCAGCCCTTGCTTGGACTTGAAATCACTGCATGGCCTGGGAAATTCCAGTCCCTGAAATTGGAGTAGCATGACTGAATTAGTTTGCTTGGGCTGCTCTAACAAACGACCACAGATTGCATGGCTGAAACAACAGAAATTTACTGTTTCACAGCTCTGGAGGCTCTGAGTCCAAGACCAAGGTGTCAGAGGAATTGGTTCCTTCCGAAGGTTCTAGGGAAGGATCCCTGTGCCATGCCTCTCTCCTGGCTTCTGGTGGTTGTTGGTGGTCCTTGGAGTTCCTTGGCTTGTGATGCATCACTCTAATCCCCGCCTCCTTATTCACACAGCATTCTCCTCTATGTGTGTTTGTCTCTGTGTCTCTTCTTCTTATAAGGAGACCAGTCATATTGGATCAAGGATCCACCCTACTCCAGTGTGACCTCACTGATTACATCTGACCCTATTTCCTAATAAGTTCACATTCTAAGGTTCCAGGAAGGACATGAATTCTGAGTGAACACTATTCAAATTAATACTGTGACCCAGGGTGGTTGGTATCCCCAGGCTTCTGGCACAAGCCATAAAAAATTGGAGGGAAATGCTATTTTGTGCCTGGGACTATTACTATGTGAAAAGTGAGTCATATTCCAATAACAATCAATACAGATTGAAATTACTGTGTTCCTAGGTTTCAAATAAAAGAAAAAGAAAAAAGAATCTTTCCTTGGTATACACAAGCTAAAGTAACTAATTGATTGATTGATTAATCAGATACCAAGGAAGAATACAAAATAAAAACAAAAATTAGACAGCTACAGACTTCTCTAATGCAGCGTTCAGAACAAGGCATATAAGTTCACAGGGAAAGAAAGCATGACTCCCAAATTTTTGCCTGTTATATCATTATTTAGAAAGAGAGGTCATTGGCAGAAAATATAATACCTATAAAACTTTGAAAAAAGCTAACAGAAGATTGGGATACAGTTTAGCAAAGTCAAGTAAAGTTAAACCTGTTCATACCATCCAACCCCTTTGAATCCACTCTTAAGCGTGTAATGTACAGAAACCCTTACACGTAGACGGTGGGCATTTTACAAATTTTCAAGGAAGCATTGTTTCTACAGGCCCCATATTGGAAACAACCTAAATATTCAATAGGCGATTCTGTTGTATTTCAGGAGATGGCAAACTGTTTTTGGAAAAGTCCAGACAGTAAATACTTTCAATTTTGCAGGTCATCTTTGTTTCTGTCACAACCACTCAACTCTGCTGTTGTAGAAAGCATTCATAGACTATTCGTAAATAAATGAGCATCACTGTCTTCCAATAAAACTTTATTTACAAAATCAGGTGGTAGGCTAGATTTGGGGAACCTTTTGATACATAAGGATATAATGAAAAATAAATTGAAGAATGTAGAAAAAATAAATTGGAAGAATCCACAACAAAACTAGAAGATACCTTTAAGGAAAAGAGATCACTAAAGAAACTGTAGTCAAAGGACTGTTGAAAAAAACCACTTAAGCCAGTGAATTTCTTTCAAATTCAGATGCAGAAATTAGGTCCCAAGAATTGACTCCTTATGCGAGCACATACAGTCGTGAATTTTCCTACAGGTCAGACCCAAAGACAACATATACATTGTCTAAGGAAACATCGAAATAATGCTTAAAGCACTACACCCACCAGAAACATAACTTTGATTTTCCAAATATTTCATATTCTCCATAAAAATAAATTATTTTTTAAGAAAATAACTTTTCATTTGGGATAATAATTTTACAACAAATTTAAAATAATTTATTTTCTAAAAACATTTGAATAAATCTTAAATACTTAAAGGGAGTAGAATTTTAATTGCAAAAACAGTCAACAGTTTTCTATTTATCTTAAAAAATAAGCCCCTCAATATTTTCTCTCAATTGCCCCACTCTGCAAAATGTCAATCTCTTGCTAATTCTCCAACAAACCTTCCATTTGCTCCGTTCCCAGCCACTGAAGCTACTTGGAAGTGTGGAAAGTAGCTAGGAGGAATCTTGTATTTATCAACTCTTGGAAAATTAGATTCAAAACTTCATGCGTGAATAAGTATCTCCTGAGTACCTGTCTGGTGCTTTGCCAGTCAATGCGTAGGGATGAGGAATATGTAGCTCTACAAATGACAAAGAAAGCATGTGGAGAAATGTTCGGTGATCAGAAATGAAGGAAGAGGTAAAGAAATTACCAGAGACAGAGGTAGTAAAAACAACAACAATAGAAACTGAGCCTTTATTGGTACAAAAACTGAGACCCCGGGGTGCCAAGTGATTTGTCCACAAAAATGCGGCAGATCCGGGATTCAAATCCAAGTTGGTCAACCCCAAAATGAGTGTTTGTATGTAAGTAATTAGAGTTGAAGGCTGGGGCTCGTTGTTTATGAGAACGCTGCTTTGGGAGATGGAAATATAATGGCTATGTATTTCCTGGGCTGCAAAGGAAGGGACTGGATGATTCAAGAACGACCAACCATCACTTAATGACTATCCATTATAAGTGCAGCACTGTTTTAAGTCCTGGGCAGAAACAGAGCAAATCCAAGAGAAAAGAACTGATAATGAAGCACATTGCACATGTAACAGTGGTGATCACTAAATACTTGTTGAATTAATGGGTGGATGAATGAGTGATTGCCTAGGTCAATATTATGACCCTTGGCCTCTAAGTGTACTAGAATGTTAACATACCCGTATCATGGGATCACGACTGCCATTATGGAAGAAGTAAGCTCCACAGTGCTACTAGAGGTCTCTCCTCTCTCTGTCTGTCTCTCTGTCTCTCTTTCTCTCACTCTCTCTGTCTCTCTGTCTGCCACACACACGCACACCAGGAAGGGGCTCTCTGACTCCCTAGACACAAGTCCTACCCTAAACTTGGCAAACTGCCTTTTCTGCCCAACCCACGGGATTGAGCATCTGAAGCGAAGTGGAAAATACAGGCTGAAATAAAGCCATATTTGGGCACAGATCTTGAGAGATGAAAAGAAGAGAGGAAACTCAAGCACAATTAGAGTATTAAATACAACGTGTTATCAGACAGAGGCAGAATAACAGCGAGCTACAACCTGTCAGCTATGTGAACAAATTCCAGATGTTCAGCACTTCTCCCTCTGCTCTTTCTCCCTCCCTTTCTCTCTCTCTGCTAGACTAATGAGACAGAGGAGACACCCTCCAAATCTTTTAAACGTGTTTGAGTGGGATTATTTTCCATCACTGACAGACACACATTGTGCTAACGTTCCAGCACTGTCAGGAGGAAAGATCGGGAACACTCAAATTCTTTCCTCACCACTTTGATGGCCTTGGCTTGCAATCATTTTTCCCTATAAAGTAACTTCAACTGAGAGAGCAAGAAAATGATGCTTCCTCATTCAGGGCAAGAAAGATGCTCTGGGGTAAACTGGAAGTGTTCAAGGTTGTCTGGGGAAATGTCAGACTCATCCTGGAAAGGCATTCCATTGTCAACTGTTGGCCAGGAAGGACCAGAATAAAAGGAGATGGGAAGAGAGAAAAGGGAATGTAGATTTTCATTATGGGGTAGACTCTGGAGGATGGAAGTGAGTGTGCCTTCCACTCACCAGAAGATTCAGGAGCAAAGGCTTCCTGTGATTCCACAGTCCAGTGCTGACAGCCCTTGGCATATTTTCAGCATGAGGTACATTAACAAATAAGGAAAAGCATCCCCCTGGGCCTCTAATAACATTTATTTCATGCATCATTTCCTCCGAGGAATAGTAATGTGTATTTTTTATTCTTGGTGTGTCCTGTCTAAAAAATAATGGCCAAGCTCACCTGTTAACTTCTGTGTATTTTACAGCCCTCCTTAAGCTTTGTGTGTCTTTCCCCAGCTCTGCGTCTTTCTACACACTCCACAGTGTGCAAGTCTAAATAAAAGGGATACGAATGCTGATATACAAGCTAGATTCACTGAATCTGTGGTGTCTTGGGCAAGACATCTCAAATCTTTTATGGAAGGAGGCAGAGTAAGAATCTCTAATAAATCAATCAGATGGCCTATGTGGGGTAAAGTGACATTAGGATAAATAGGCAAAAATTAGAATGATTCCCAAGCTTTCATCAGTTCTATCAGTTCTAGAAACCCACCAGGTCCTCTTGGCTCCTCTGATGGCCAGAGTTAACCTGAGTCTGAATACGTGCTCCGGTGCCCAGCTGCACAGAATATCCGGCCGCACACACATTCTTCTTGGCCCTCTCGTGAGGCTCCTAAGCTCCAGTGACTGTCTGGTGATTAAGAGTAATTCCAAGTTCTGAGTTTCTATCTTTTCACTTCCTCAGCAGACTCATGGACTAGAATCTCTACAAGCCCCACCAGGCCTATGCTGGAAAGAAAATGGAAAAGTTGATCTTTCTGTGCAATCCCAACCCTCAGCCCTCTTGATAAAATAAACCCCCACCAAGCCCTCGGCCAGAGTGGGCAGTGGGAAGGCCCCGCTGAGCCCCACAAACAGACCTCACCCAGCTTTATCTGACCCTTGTCCAGGGAAATGACCCAGCTGGATACGACATCCACTCCAGGCTGCAAAGCCTTGAGCTACAGTCATGACAGAGAAAAACGGTTGTGATAAAATGTTCAATGTAAAACAGAATATGGAACTGTATCTACATTACAGTTATAACCACATAAAAATGTATTCATGGGGTAAGAGAACAGAGAACGTGAAAAAATGAAAACGGCCATTTATTGCAATGATGAATCACGGGCGGTTTTTCTTTCATTTCAATTTTCATTAACATATTATGTGTTTTGTGTGACATGGAAAATAAATGAAATGTCTGATCGTGTCAAGCTGCAGACGAAAGTGAGCACGGTGATAAGCTGAACTTGCGGTTCAATTTCCCCAGACCTACAAACCTACTGTAAATACAACCAGCTCACCACAACCCCAGTCCTGCAACTCTGGCAATAGGAACAAGTGACTTCAAACCCTCTCACCTTGTCATTTGTTCATGTTGTCCCGTCTGGCACCCCTAAGGGCTTGTGTAAGCTTCTGAGCAGTCTGAGAAACGAGATGGCCAAATTACCATGGTCTAAAATTTGTACCAGAACAAAGACATTTGTCTTCTGCTGCCTTTTCAACCCACCCAGACAAATGCCAAGCCTTTCACAAGCGAGCGTGTGGATATCAAGCCATATCTTCATCACGTATTAATCACCCAGGCGTATTTAATATTATGTTAAGATCTATACAGACAACTTGAAATCCTTTCAAGAAACTCTTGAATATTTTACCATGTGTTCAGAATGGGACCAGGAACTGCAGGGGACCTAAAAGAAATCAAAAAGTGTCCTTGCCCTCGGCAATATCATCAACTAGGGAGGCTTGCGGTTGGCGTGCGGGACCACAGTCCTAGAAGATTTGAAAGACATGAGCTATCTTCTGCAAGATGCATTGGTTCCCACATTATGCCTGTGTAAGCTGGGTCACATTTGAAACCTAAGAATCATTCTCTTTATGTCATCGTTTTTAAGAAGCACTACAGGACAGTGCTGTGAATCATTTGCCGGGCATGCATTGTATCATAAGGAAGGCAATGGGGGAGGAAAGTAGACAGCAGAATAATCCTTATGAAAGGGGGAAAAAACATAAGTAAAACAGAAAGTGAGTAATTAGGTTGAGAAAAAATTTGTATAAAAACAGCCCCAGAAAGATTTACAGCGGTAATCTCCATTTTCTTCTACCACCGAGGGCCACCTTTATTACTTCTCTCAGTAGGATGCACATTTTCACAAATTTTTGTCTACTAATCACACATTTATTGCGTGCTGATTAATTTGCTTCATCATTTGTGTTCACAGACGGCATGCAGAATTACCGATCGGAGCTTTTAATCATCACAAAAATGATCTCATATTAGTACAACTGCTTTGAAATGATTCCCTTTTCCCAAAAATGGTGACTTCGTGGATAGTCATCACAGCCTCGCTGAGGAGAACCACTAATTTTTGTTGCTGTTGAGATCATAATGGTTTATAACAGTGTGAAATTTCAGAGGTACCTTACTATTTATCAGTTTCTGTATAGACTGAATCATGTTCACCACCAATAGTCCAATTTTTATTCATCACCATGTATATGTCCCTTTACCCCTTTTGCCCACCTCCCAACTCCCTTCCCCTCTGGTAACCACTAAACTGTTCTCTTTGTCCGTGTCTTTGTTTATCTTCCATATATGAGTGAAACATGTGGCGTTTGTCTTCCTCTGTCTGGCTTATTTCACTTAACATTATACCCTCAAGGTCCATTCATGTTGTTGCAAATGGGACGATTTTGTATTTTTTTATGGCTGAGTAGTACTCCATTGTATTTATATACTACATTTTCTTTAACCATTCATCAGTCGAGGGGCACTTCACTTGCTTTCACACCTTGGCTATTGCGAATAATGCTGCAATGAACATAGGGGTACATAAGTCTCTTTGAATTGTTGATTTCAAGTTCTTTGGATAAATACCCAGCAGTGGGATATCTGGATCATATGGTATTTCTATTTTTAATCTTTTGAGATATCTCCATACTGTTTTCCATAGTGGCTGCACTAGTTTGCAATCCCACCAATGGTGTATCAGAGTTCCCTTTTCTCCACATCCTCTCCAAATTTGTTATTTTTTTCTTGGTAATTCTAGCCATTCTAACAGGTATAAGGTGATATCTTATTGTAGATTTGATTTGCATTTCCCTAATGATTAGTGATGTTGGACATCTTTTCATGTGCCCATTGGCCATCTGTATATCTTCTTTGGAGAAATGTCTGTTCATATCTTCTGCCCATTTTTTGATCGAGTAGTTTGTTTTTTTGTTGTTGAGTTGTGTGAGTTCTTTACATATTTTGGAGATTAACCCCTTGTCAGACATATCATTTGTAAATATTTTCTCCCTGTTGGTGGGTTTTCTTTTCGTTTTGTTTCTGATTTCCTTTGCCTTGCAGAAGCTCTTTAGTCTGATGAAGTCCCATTCGTTTATTTTTTCTTCTGTTTCCCATACCTGAGTAGACATAGTATTGGAAAAGATGCTGCTAAGACTGATGTCAAAGAGTGTACTATCTATATTTTCTTCTAGGAGTTTTATGGTTTCAGGTTTTACATTTAAGTTTTTAATCCATTTTGAGTTAATTTTTGTGTATGGTGAAAGATAATGGCCTACTTTCATTCTTTTGCATATGGCTGTCCAGTTTTACCAACACCATTGATTGAAGAGACTTTCCTTTCTCCATTGTATGTTCTTGGCTCCTTTGTCAAAGATTGGCTATCCATAGATGTGCAGTTTTATTTCCGAGATTTCAATTCTGTTCCATTGATCTGTGTGTCTGTTTTTGTGCCAGTACCATGCTGTTTTGAGTACTATAGCTTTGTAGTATATTTTGAAGTCAGGGATTGTGATGCCTCCAGCTTTGTTCTTTTTTCTCAGGATCGCTTTTGCTATTCGGGGTCTTTCGTTGTTCCATATAAATTTTAGGATTCTTTTTTCTATTTCCGTGAAGAGTGTCATTGGGATTCTGACTGGGATTGCATTGAATCTGTAGATTATTTTTGGTAATATGGACATTTTAAGTATGTTTATTCTTGCAATCCATGTTCGTGGAATATCTTTCCATTTCTTTATGTCATCTTTGATTTCTTTCAACAATGTCTTATAGTTTTCATTGTCGAGGTCTTTCATCTCCTTGGTTAAATTTATTCCTAGATATTTTATTCTTTATGTTGCAATTGTAAATGAGATTGTGTTGTTAAGGAGAACCACTAATTTTTGAAATATTGAAACAGCTCAAGAGTCTAACTCTTATATCAGAGCACCAAGGGGTGCAGGGACTCCAGGCTAGAAACCACCCTGATCAGGTCCAGAATAGCCAAGAATCCCAGAATGCATGGAGAGCTGACTCAGCCAGGAGGTAGCTGGGCTCCAACGTGGCAAATTTGCTCAGGGGAAGATGCTTATGTGTCCCCTGGAAAGCCTCATAGTCACTGGGGGTCATCGGCCAATGGCTGGGAGGCTGAGGAAGTCTGGGGAGAGGCATATGGGCTCCCTATGTGTGCCTGCATTCCATTTCTTAATTGTCCCCCAAATCTACCTTTCATTACCTTTCCCAGTGCTACTTGGCTAATCACATTTTTAAGACTTGTGTTTGTTTTGGTTTTAAAGAAACAATGACTTATCAGTATTTTTCTGGAAACCTAAGGTGTGCAAGATTCCCGTTATTACTTACAAATTTAGACCCTCTGTGTTGCTACTCTGGACTCAGTTGTACCCTATATACCACAAAGGGAAAAAAAGAAGGAAGAAAATTTTGTACGTCTTTGAACTCACAATAGCTTCACAAATTGGACTCAAACTGAAGTGCAGAGTTTGGCGTGAAGAAGGCCTTCTCGAGGCAAAACCTGTGGGTACAGAAACTTCCACAATAGGAATTAGGGTTTAATTGAAAATTAAGTCACCACTCTAGCAGCCATTTCCCAAGGAGTACTCCATAATACATTATGGGAGAAGCCCTATAGTAAAGGACTAGCATTCTTTCACTTTGTTTAATTCAGCAATTCCCAAGGTAATGTAACTACAGAAATCTTCTTCTGTGTAATATGTATTAAGACCTCTCATATCCTATTAACTCAATAAAAACAGTAAGCAGAGGGTTTAGAATGTGGAAAATCCTCATGCTGTCTAAGTGGCAATTGGAAATCTGAGACCAGAGACACTGATTTAGGAACTCACAGGATTCACAGCAGGAGGTATGAACATTCAGGAAGAGAATTCAGAAGAGAGGTTGGATGAGATCAGGAGCTTAAATTCTCAATATTATCTGAATATCCTTAAAAAAGAAAGAGAGAGTGGCTGACCCAGTGGCATAATGATTGGGTTCCCATGCTCCACTTCAGCCACCTGGGGTTAGTGGGTTTGGATTCTGGCCGTGGACCTACACAACACTCATGAAGCCATGCTGTGGTGGCATCCCATATTAAAAAAAAAAATAGAGAAGGTTTGGCAGAGTTGTTAGCTCAGGGCCAATCTTCCTCACCAAAAAAAAAGAAAAAAGAGAGAGAGAGAGAGGAGTGAGGGAGAAAAAGGCAGAGAAAGAACTATCAGAGAGAGTATATTAGTTTCCTGTGGCTGCTATAACAAATTACCACAAACTGGGGGGCTTCAAACAACAGACCTGTATTCTCTCACAGTTGTGAAGGCCAGAAGCCCAGAATCAGCCTCCTGGACTGAAATCAATGTAGTCCTGTGTCAACAGGGCCACATTCCCCCTGGAGACTCTAAGAATCCATTCCTGGTCTCTTTCAACTTCTGATGGCTGCTGGCATTCCTTTGTTTGTGGGTGTATCATTGTAATATCTTCAAATTCCTCTTTCCTCTGTCTTCACAGCATCTCCACCTTCGTGTGTCTGTTTTCCCTCCACCTCTATTATAAGGACACTTGTGATTATATTTCAGGGCTCACCTGAGTATTCCAAGATAATCTCTCCATCTCAAGATCCTTAAATTAATCACAGTTGCAAAAATCCTTTTATTTTTTGTTTTCACTTTATATCATATATATATATAATTATATATGTTATTTATTTTTCATTTATTTATTATTTATATATAATTATATATATAATACATATATTTGCCATATAAGGTGACATTCACAGGTTCCAGGAATTAGGAAATGACTAACTTTTGAGGGCCATTTTTCATCTTACCACTGAGGGTAAGGAGATGATTTGGAAATCAAGGAGAAGAAACTTTTTTTATTTGTTTTGCTTTGTTTGGTGAAGAAGATTGGCCCTGAGCTAACATCCATACCAATCTTCCTCTATTTTGTATGTGGGACGCTGCCCCAGCATGGCTTGATAAGCAAGGTGTAGGTCTGGCTCCAGGGATCCGAATGAGTGAATCCCAGGCTACTGAAGTGGCATGTGCGAATTTAGCCACTACACCACCTGGCCGGCCTCAAGGGAGAGGAAACTTTTAAGAAGCAATGAGTGTGATCAAGGTTGTCAGATGGTGCAGAGATGACAAGAAAGAGGGAAATTTAAGGAAAAGCTTGGGAGGCCACTCCCCTTGTCTTCTGCTGTCCTTTCAATCCACCAAGACAAATGTCAAGCTTTTCACAAGTGAGTGTATAGGTATCAAGCTACACTTTCATCATTGATTAATTGTCCAGACTTATTTAATGGTATGTTCAGTTCTATACAGACAACTGTGGCCAGAATCTTTCCAGCCACATGACAGAGTGGGAGAAAAGACAGTATAAACATGGAGACCCTCTTTCATTTTCTCTTTCCAACTTAATGATCATACCTCATAACTAAATTATATTCCATAAATGTACCTATGCTTGTATAATATGTTTTCATGTAGCCTTGCCTAGCAGTAAAAGAAAATGACACACTGGAGTTAGTTTTCTGCTTCTTTTCACTTGTGCATATTCCTCGAATAATATTTTCCCAATGCTTACTGCCCTCAATAGGTATGAACACTTTTCATGTCCTCTAATTTGTGCTGTTTTTCTCAGTCTGTAGTTCCTGTCTTCCTCCTTCTTTGCCTCTTCCATCCTGTTCTCCATTCTCTGACTAGACTTGGGCTTCTTCACCCCTCTCCCGATAAGGAATCCTGAATGCCCAGCCCTATTCTTAGCACAGCTTAAAAAGAAGAGCTATAGAAGTAGAAGAAAAAAGGGAATAAGCAAGAATAAGAAACATTTTATTATATTTTTGTAAGAAGGACTAAAATCAGTGAGAAAAAGGAAGGGAAATAGGAAGAAAGAGTTTTGAAAGCATTTGGCACCAATCACAGATAAACACACATAATCAAGTATACAGAAACATGACAGAATTAGCTGAAAATAACAATGATGATAATCAAAATAACGTTTTAAGAGATCCTCTCAAGAACTCATGTTTTTATTTTTGTTTTCTACAATGTGACTTGGATATTTATTCTTGGAGAAAATGAGAATCTAGTGCTGTCGTGGTACGCAATTTATTTCATCTCAGAAATGTCTAATGGAATCTAACAGGTTAAGGGCTTTGGAACCCAAAATCTTTTAGAATAGGGAAAAACAGAGTTTATGGGGAAATTTAAAATTGTGTGCCTTTAAATATTTGTAGTAATTTTATTCATAATAGCCTGAATTGGGAACCAACCAAATGTCCATCAATTGGTGAATGGTTAAACAAATTGTGGTGCATCCATGTAATCAAAAACTACTCGGTAACAAAGAGGAATGAACCACTGATACACACAACAACGTGGATAGATCTCAAAACCTGCTGAATGAGAGGAATCTGACTCACAGCGGACATTCTGTACAATTTCACTTATAGAAGAGATGGGAAAAATAAATGTAATCTATACAACCAGAAAATATATCAGTGGTTGCCTATGGCCAGGATTTTGAGGGCATTGACTAGGAAAAGCACAGAGAAATTTTTAAGAGTGATGAAAATGTTCTATATCTTAACATAATGGTGGTTACATGCCTGTATAAGTTTGTCAAAGTGCATTAAGTTCACTTAAAATGGGTGCATTTTATTTTGTGCCAATTACACCTCCATAAAGTTGATTTTTTGTGAGTGTGTGTTCTATCTTTGGGTAGTAATATTCCCCTCGAAAATTAAAAAAAGCAGAGATCTTTCCTCTGCTTTGGAAAAGATGAGGTAAGTTGACTACCCTGAGGCTAACTGGAGAGAGGGGGCAAATACTCCTCCCCCAGGACCCAAGGAAGGCAGGACAATCCATATAGCACACCTTCCGGGGCTGAAAGAGCTTTGCTGACCGAGGGACCAATGCCTTCACAAACCACCCACAAAGAGGCAACAGATAGAGGCAAGGATCCAAAACATCCACGAAACAGGAAAAGGGAGAATCAATAAATTGTTATTTTCGCAGAAAGAACAATAGTAATCATTAATGACAACAATAATAACAATTTTGTTGAGCAGTCCCATCTGAAACCCTTGTGCCAGTCTTCTATTCTGACATTATGGTGATCTATATAACTTTTAAAAACCTGTTGGTACAAAGCACCCAGAAACAATGAATTCAACATAGACACCATTCTTTTAATGCAAAGCTGAATTTACGAGACAATAAGGAAAATTCTCAGGGGCATATAAGAAATAAGAAATGGAAATGAGTGGTGATTGGCCTTGGTGTGACAGGAGTATTATTGACTAAGCAAGGATAGAGGATGAGGTCTTGTGGCTGCATGATGTACGGAGTGTAACCAGAGACACTTGCATTAATCCAGGACCCAAAATGGATGACATGGTCAGTGGGAGAGGGCTCACCTGTTGTCACAGCTTGCCTCCCTGGAAATCAGACTGTAAGACAAAGCTTAGCATACAGGACGGCTTATTAGGGAGTGCTCTTGGGATCCACGCCTGTGGGAAGAGGAAGGAAAGGAGGATTGGGCAGAGGGGAAGCTGAACAGCCACACAGTCACAGCAAGGCCTCAGTCAACCCCACAGACAGCTATGAAGCTGAATGGCTTCTCAGAGTTGTCCTTAATTGGGGCAATGGGGGCCCAGATTTTGTACCCCTCTGTATGCAGACTGCCCCTGGGAAAAAGGCATGACTTATAGTTGATGACAATTCCCAGGTCTCAGCTGTGAGTGGGTAGAACTTCCAGCAGCTGGAGAAACAAGTCCTTCCACCCCAAAAGGGATGGTATAAGTGGAGAAATCTGAATAAATTCTGGTTTGTAATTACCTAGGATTTCCTAGGATTGTAAACCATATCACAGCATACATTACCTGGGTAGAACAACAACAAAAATTCCTAGAAGTAATAAAAGATCTGCCCTCACATGGGTTTCACACTGCTTAACTGGTCTGAGAACTCCCAAGAGAAAGGATCAATATAAAAGCAGTCCCAGAGTAGTATTGCCCTAGGTGTCTGGCTTAAGGAAACTGAAAATCTCTCTGGAAGGGTATATCTAACCCAGGCAGCAAAAAGATTCCCATAGATAAGGCCTCAAAAGACCATGAGCTCACAATGCAAAATATCAAAGAAATGGGAAAGTAATCCCCCGTAAGCCAAAATGTCAAATAGAACAATTAGATGCCTAAGAAATTTAGGTAAACGATTTATTAAAAATGGATAATAAAAGAAGGATGTTTCTATTAAGAAGAATTTATAAAATTAAAAACAGAAGAAAGGCAACAGAAACTATTAAAGGAATCATCAGTATAAAAAATAAATATATGGGGCCAGCCCTGGTTGCCTAGTGGTTAGGTTCAGCACACTCTGCTTCAGCAGCCCAGGTTTGGTTCCCAGGCAAGGACCTACATCACTAGTCAGTGGCCATGCTGTGATGACAGCTCACAAACAAAACAAGGAAGATCGGCAACAGATGTTAGCTGAGGGTGAATCTTCCTCAGCAAATAAATAAATAAATTTAAATATAATTAAAGGATTAAACACTAGTTTGGATACAGAAGAAAGAAAATTGGTAAACTGGAAAATATAATCAAATGAATAACCCAAAATAAAGAGATGGAAAATGTGAAGAGGAATTAAAAGACCTAGGAAATTGAGTAAGGAAGCTCAAACTTTGCCAGTTAGGAGAGAATAGAAGAAATGGGAAGAAGCAAAATTGAAAGAGTTAATGACAGACTTTTCCAGAAAGGATGAAATATACGAATTCTGTGATTTATTAAAAGATTCCAAGCAGGAAAGTGTGTCTTGAAACCATCAAAACAAAAAGACAATCTTAAAAGCAGCCAGAGGAAAAAAGAATTGACTTAAAACAGAAAAACAATTAAAAGAAAAGGGATTTTCAACAGCAACAATGATTATAGAAGAGAGCAAAGAACTTAAACTTTACAAACAGTTAAATTATATTTCAAAAACTTGTGGGTGAATATGACCCAGCAATTGCACTTTTGAATGCTTGTTCCAGAGAAATTTATGTCCACATAGAAACTTGTACACAAACGTTCATAGCCATTTATAACAACCCCAAACTGAAAACTACCCAAATGCTCTTTAGTGTGTCAATGGCTAAACAGATGAGGCATATCCATGCCATAGAACACTACTCAGCAACAAAAGAAATGTACTATTGATACACACAACAAGCTGGATGAATCTCCAGAGATAGCCGAATGAAAAAAAACGCCAATCCCCAAAACTTATATACCACATGATTCCATTTATATCATTGTTGAAAAGCAAAATTATAGAGATGAACAGATTAGTGGCTGCCAGGGATTACAGATGAAGGGAGTAAGGGATGGGTGTGTCTATAAAGGGTAGTTGAAGGAACCTGTGGTAACGGTACACTCTCTTGACTGTGGTGTCATTACACAAAGTTATACACATGATAAAAATTGAGGGAGAGAGAGAGAAATGAGTACATGTAGAAGTGGAGAAATCTGAATAAACTCTTTGGTCCATATCAGTAGGCAATTACCTGGTATTGATACTACATTATAGCTGTGCAAGATGCTCCCATTGGGGGAAGCTGAGTGAAGAGGATGCACAGAACTGCCTATCTTTGCAACTTCCTGTAAATCTATAATTATTTCCAAATACAAACATAGCATTAAAAAATCAAAAGTGGAATAAAGGAATGGTTAGAACAGAAAAAAAATGTGTATTTGTCACTAGCACACTCTCACTGAAGGAACCTCTAGTGGATAGACTTCAAGAAAGAGGAAAATGGTCTCAAAACAGAAAAAGGAACTTTAAACAAGGAAATTTCAGAATTCAAATTTCAACAAGAATTGACTATTTAAAAGGATAATAATAATGCTATCTGATGTTGAGTGATATAATCACAAGGTAGAAATAAAATGCTACAACAACATGTAAGATGGGAAAAGGTTTATCTGAAATAAAACATTTAAGGTCCATGTGTCACTCAGGAGGAAGCTGGAGATAGTAATTGATTTTAGATTTCATTAGCTCAACTATGTGAGTTAGTATTTTAGCAGCAACCACTAGAAGAAAAAGTGAACAAATCAAAAGAAGATAGAAAATGAGGGAGAAAGGAAAAGTAAAAAGAACAAAATAAGTTGATAGAAACAGATCCAAAAATTCACAACAAATGTAAATGGAGTATATTTTTCAGTTACAGATTAAAGATCATTAGATCAGATTATTGTTAAAAACAAAAATAATAAACTTCAGCTATGTTTGCTTTGTTGAAGTCTCAACTGAAGCATAAAGACATAAAAGTTTGAAAAGGAAAACATTAACCAAAATAAAGCTGGTGCCACCACATTAATATTAGACAATAGAGATTTTCTTATTTTAAGGAAGATTAGCCCTGAGCTAACATCTGCCACCAATCCTCCTCTTTTTGCTGAGGAAGACTGGCCCTGAGCTAACATCCATGCCTGTATTCCTCTACTTTATATGTGGGATGCTTACCACACCATGGCTTGCCAAGCAGTGCCATGTCCACACTCAGGATGCAAACCGGTGAACCCAAGGCCACCAAAGCAGAACATGCATGCTTAACTGCTGTGCCACTGGGCTGGCCCTAGAAAATAGAGATTTTAAGGCAAATCTTAAAACAATCAGTTTTGTTTGTATCTGTGAAAAACTTGAAACGACCTAAGTGTTCATCAGTAAGAAGACAAATTGTGATGGATTTATTGAATGGAACACTAAAGTTACTAAAAATCAATGAACTAGAACAGCATATATCAATGCAGATAAATCTCAACAACTTAATAGGTGGAAGAAAAAAATAAAATTGCATTAAAACAAACTATGACACCTTTGGTATAAAATTTGAAAACAACTAACGATAATTTTTTCAGCTTGCTACTTTTCCAGTGGTATGTGGCTTCCCTGTAGCTTCCTGCCCATGGAAACTGCAAAACCGACTCATCCCTTAATCCAGACCTCTCCCAGGAAAGGGGGCAAAAGCCTGTGACTAGCCCAAGGCTGGGTCACCTGGACTAAATGGAAAGTGCAGGACTTGAACCACAGACGGTCAGGGTGGCGAGGGCTGGAGCATCAGAGGACAGAACACAACTGCCCACAATTTAAGTGGACAGTGTAGCTTGGAAATAACGGTTCCCTTGAAGCCATTTCAGCAAGCATTTGTACCTGAAAAGAAGCAATCAAGGAAAAAAAATAATTCTTTTGGGAAAAAGACAGTGTCCAAGAAAAAGGCCACAAGCAGCAAGCTCAGTAAATAATAGAAAACACGTTTTGAATTTTTCAGCAAGCTATTTCACCAGCGTTGAACTGTCCGTATCCACCTCCACAGATAAAATCACCATAGCTCATGACATAGTCTATGAAGAGAAAAGAAATAGACATCTTAGATAAAATGTAGGTTTAAAGATGTTTTTTTAAAAATTGGAGAATGAGTTTAAAACTCTGGCTAAGACAGGCATGCCTCCTAGTTTACTTCTAAATGCTACAGCATCTTCCTTGGAACCTAGTCTTGTGCACGGTGGCATTTCCCCTGCTCAGCTGAATCAACACCTTTGTGTCCAGAATGGTCATTCACGTTTCACTGAAAAATGCTGGAAACAGTGGCTACACAGAGATACAGCCGGTTAAGGCAAATGTGAAGGCGAGACCATTTATCTTCTGATTGTTACAAAAGCAAACAGAACGTCAGTTCCCAGGACCTGGAGAAATAACTCTTCTCTATTCAGCACCCGTGCATGGCAGCCACAAGCTTCTTGTTCCGTCCCACGTGCCAAGAGCCCTTCCAGCCATCAAAGGTGATCTCACCCTCGCCTGAGAAGCTGATGGCTGTGTTTGATCGAGGGCACAGGGGACGTCAGATCTTCCGCGATAATTCATATGCCGGGGGCTCATCTCTTTGCCGTGGGTAATTCCAGCCTGCTTCACGTTTGAATATGACAACTTCATTCCATAATTAGAAGGAGAGATTAGAGTGGATCAAATAGTTATGATTAATAATAACTTTATCAGTGCTATTAGATCTTTATTTTCTTTGGCTGTTACTAAAATGTGTTTTAGGGGAAAAGGCTCCGGATGCGACCTTGCCCCCTCCCCCACCCCTTCTATTTACACATCCTCTGTCTTGCTTTAAAGATTACTATGGACATCAAATCCTATACAGGAGTCTTTTTTGGAATGTTTTACAAGGAATCTCCCCTAATTCCTGTCTTTTAGGGAATATTAAGTATTTGCTCTATTTAATCGGTGGCCTGCTGGACACAGGAACCTGAGACTCAAGTGCAGGACGGACTCATGTATTCCCACCCTCTGCCGGGGCTGCTCCTCCCTCTGTGCTCCTGCCTTCGGTTAAGGCCTCCAGCATCCCCTCTGTCTCTCAAATCAGGAGTCTGGCTGTCACCCAGACCCTTCCCCTCCCTCTCACCCCTTTCCCAATCCAGCTCCAAGTGCCAAAACAGCTCTTAGGCCACTTACCTCTTCTGCCCCCTCCCCCTCCCCAGCCCTACTTCATGTCCTCATCTCACTTCTGAACTATTTCAAAAGCCTCCTCAGTGTTTTCTTCCTTCTAGTGTCCTCTTCAATCCTAATTCTGTGTGACTAAGAGTAAACTACCTACGATGCCACTTGCCTTGTAAAACCCTTCAGTGCTTCTACTGCCCGTGGGATGCAGTACAATCTCCTTGGATGCACGGGAGCCGGCCTCTGCAATCCGGTCCTGCCTATTTCTCCATTTTCTATTTTATCAAAACCAAGTTGTTCATAATGTTACCAGTCTGACGGGGCCTTTGTTTGCTCTCGACCCTCTCCTGCGAGGCCCACCTCACACTGGCTGTTCCCCTGAGCCCCTCTGTCTTTCAAGACAAGACTCAGCCTCCTGGCCTCCAGCACTGCTTCGCTGACTATCTGGGCTGGGTAAAGCATCCACGTGGCATCCTCACAGCATGACGGGGATGTATACATCGAATGGGCATGAATCTCTCTCAGCAAGGCCATATTACATGAAAATTATCATCTATTGAAAAGATTGCCTGTACTGTAAGTTCATCTTGTTCCACCCGGTGACCGGCATGCTTAGGAAGAACAACAGGTTTTGAATAAACATATTCCCAGCACTCTTTTAGGCCTTTTCGTGTATGTTTTCCTATTTGCTTCAAAGGCTAATTACCTGCTGATCGGGTTCTTCCATTCCTTGTATGGGAAGAAATAATAGGAATTGGATATTTCCCACTGAAGGCAAAATGGGTCCTCTGCCTCCTCCACGCCAATGCCTCTCACATTTCAGCATCTCAAAGCTGGTTGAGGTGGAGAAGGGAAGAAAACAGTCGAAATGAAAATGGCTAAGTTAATTAATTGAGAGCTGGCTTGTAGGACCAGCACGTTTATTTAATCAGTTGCCTAGTAACCCTGCCTGTGTATGATGTGAATCTGATCAGCCTGCCGTGGAGCAAATGACGGGCCATTCGTTCTACCAGCCACCAGCGCTCCCGTCCTGCTTTCATGCGCTCTGGGGTCTGGAAGCCCTAAATTCCCCTCCTGCCCGAGAACAGGGAGGTTGTGAGGTGGAAACACATTTTTATCATCCTCTCCATTGTCCTCTCAGTCTCTCTCCACAGCCTCCGAAGCCAAGGGAGCAAGGTCTTTGCATGAACGTGACCTTTCAGCTGGTGAATCATGTGACAAGAAAAACGACTCACATGCGCGTTCCTTCTGGAGTGACCCGCACCCCAGGCACAGAGAAGAGCTGTGCAGCTTTCAGAACTGTTATCATTTATGTCCCCACATCGATAAACAAGCAATGTTTTCCCACAACACTGCAGTTTAGGGTCTCTGCCCGTGGGAGAACAGAGAGGGTGACACCCAGAGGGGATTTGGGCTGCTGGTTTTGTGTCACATGAGCTTTTTCGAGTGACCTTAAAAGGAGGGAGAGAAGAGATGCTGAGTTTAATCACGTCAGACCAGCTCAAGACGAACTGTGCAGTTTTGTTTCCTGTCTGAAAAAAAAATAAATAAATAACTCACGTACTGACAGGTAACTGAGCGCTGAGCACTCCTCCGGTGCTGGATTTATTGGAGGATTTGACGACAAGAATTTGCTTGTAGTTTCTCACCTCCCCTTATGCTAGTCTCTTAGCTGGTCGTTTTAAACACCCCTCCCCCCTCTTTATCCCCAGCCATCCCTGTTCTTCAGCCAAATAAAAAGGAAACATCAACGAAATAAAGACCCGTATTTCTGCTTTGACACACCATGACCACATTTTTATACTATTACGAGGTGGGTTTTTTTTTCCCTTCTATTTGTCAGTCTCTGTGGATAAAAAACTCCATCTTCCATAAAGAATTCCCACCAGAAATCTTTATAAACCCTCCATCAGAGGGACACTCTGCCATCGTGCTGTGCAAAAGCTAATCTAATTAAGACAGGATCTGCTAAATTTAATAGCCTGCTATGAATTTTTACAGACATCTGGTAGCTGGAAGTTGGAGCAGCTCTAACATATAAAATTCACATTGTCCAGATGACCAATGGCAGGGTCAAATATTTTCCTTCTTTGGGGAACTCATATCATTGTGGTGTGGACTCTATTTTCAAACCATGATATCCTACAGGTAAATGCATTGGAAAGGACTGAAACTTTTAGATCTCATGCTTCCATCTGCAAAATGAAGCAATGATATTTCCATCTAGGCTTGTTTTACGGATAAATTTGAAATGTATACACAGGGTCGGCTTCCTGGGCATGGGACCTGTACAGTCCCACAGCATCACAAGCTAACAGACCTTTGCTAGGTGCAATGCTCTTCTGTCTTGTCTTGAAATTCTTAATCTTTGAATAAGGGGACCTGCATTTTTTCTTCTACACTGGACCCCACAAATTATGTAGTCTGTCCTGTGTAGATAAAATCCTTTGCATGTTGTCTATTGCATAGGAGACACAAAATAATAATTACAAGCCTCTCATCCCAGTTCTACCCCCAGTACAAAATTTTGAAGTCCAGGCTAAGCAGTTTTTCTCCTCCTTCTAACTAGGACAACTTCTTGACCTATTATCCTATCTAAGAACTCCTACCACCCCTCCCCCCAACAACAAAGTCCATATCTATTTGTAGGAAATGGAAAATATGCCAATACGAAAAGTTTAATTTCTTATATGCTTGCATGTACAAAAATTACCAATTATACAAAACTCATAACTGAGAACAATGATTTTCGCTGAGGTAGAGAACTGATATTGAGGATTGGTTTTTAGAGGGTAGCTTAATTTCCACCTCATTTTGTCCTTCTTGCTTTTGTTTGGTTTGGTTTTACCATGTGTATCTTTTGCCCTAAAAACAAAACAAAACCTAACTTTGTTTTACTTAGATCATAATGTCTATCCATGCACATATATGAATACACATTTACTCCTAACTTTTCACTTGTCTGAAAAGACAGAGGTGTGTAAGGCATAGCTTCCTTAAAATCCAGCCAATTGTTCAGAGTTCTAGACGCATGAGCTCCCATCCAGACCCAAGACAGCAGTTGATAGCTAACAGGATCGAAGAGTGTTCCTCTCCTCACCTTGCATTCCACAGCCCCCTCCCAAGGGTAAAGGAGGCCAGGGTCCCAGTATTCTTTCTCTGGAGACTCCACCCCACCAAGTCCCCTGGGCCCCAGAAAGCCTGTGCACTGGCAAGCAACTCTCTGTACCGCAGGATAACGAGAAGTATAGTAACCCATTAAAAATGTATGTTCTGACAATATTTTGCTCCGGGGCTGCTAACAAACATAGTGTCTAATAGGCTTTGAAGTGAGAGGTGGAATCCTCGTAAAATGAGATTTTTTCAAAGTATCTGAAGGAAGCAGTTCTTGTTCTTTTCTCCCTACCAGTGCACAGGATGCATGACCTTGGGCAATGACAAACGATAGAATGCACACGCCCAATCAGCCTGGATAATTACCATGTTAATAATTGAGCATGTGGTCTGAATTTGTTTTCAGCATTTCTCTTGAATTCTGTGGGGCACCCAGGGGTGGCTTGGGGGCAAAAGTCAAGCTGACTAGCCAATTCTCAAAATTCTAGTGAAAGAAATTCCCCACCTCTTTTCATCCAGAGTTCCAGTCTCCCACAACAAAACCCAAGACATCATCCTCAATGAAGGAACAAAAATCCTCCAGAAACATTGGCCTCCATTCCTCTGGAGCAGCCAGCTATTCAAAACAAACAAGAAAACAAGAGAATGTCTGCTCACCGTGTTTTGTAAGTGTCATGAATTACGTGCCATTTCCGTCTGACGAAAATGTTGCATAAGATATTTGACTCTTTTCCTGCTCCAATCTCTTCCTGCTTGTCTGCCCTGGTCTGTGGGGGGAACCAGAACGCCATTTTTGGCCCCTAGAAAACAGCTGCAGGAGGGCAGGAAAGCACCTTGAACAATGGTGGACCAATGACAGTCAATGGATATGAGAAAATGAAGATCGAGGTCACCTCCTACCCAGCTATGATTTCAGCACCTTTGCAATTCCAGTTTCCCAAAAACTCCCATCTAGGGCATAACAAAAATCTGTTGTTCTGAATGGAGGGTTCTAGAATTAAGTTGAGCTCTCATAAACTTGATTGTGTCTCTGAGGCGACACCTGGCTTCACTCAGCTTCACATTGGCTTTTCCTTCCTAGCAGTGCCTAGAATGTAGAAGGGATAGACATTTGTTGAGTGAATAAATCAAGAGGAACAGGGGTCTTATTCCCTTGTGTTCTAAGAGGCTCAAGGTACTTTTAACTTCATGCTCCATCTGCTTCAGCCTGTCCGTTACTGCTACTTGCCAGAGAAGAGATGTTAGCTGCTTTCCTAGCTTCTTCCTGAAGAAACACATTTTATCTGGTTTAGCTCATGGAGGGAGCAGCATACTGTAACAGAAGAGCGCGGGCACTGAGCCCAATTCCCTGGAGTAGTATCTGCACCCACCACTTACTAGCTGTATGACCTTGCATAAGTTACCTCACCTTTCCGAGCCTCAGTTTCCTCATCTGTAAAATGGGTGTAATACAAGTTCCAACATCATAAGATTATAATAAGAATAAAGTAGTTAATATTTTAAAGTGTTTAGAATGATGCTAGCACGTAATTAGTGCTCTATAAATATTTACTAAATAAATAAAATAAAACGCTATTTCTAAGAAAGGATGATACTAATTCATAGATGGCAGATATGTTTCAGCATAAGAGTATATTTATTGATTGGAGATATCTGAAATCATGTTAGGAAGGAGTTCAAAGCCACATTTGGGCTCAGATGGAAAGTAGAACCCTGTGATTGTTGGTGACTGCCATGCACTCTGATAGGGGAAGTGCCAAGACATGTGCCCCATGTCTGCCATCTCTGATAGGCATGCGATTTTTGCCACATAACATGTTCCCAGGACCCAAGGGAATGAGTCACAAGACTAGACAGCTTGAATAAATATTTTTTGAGAATTTTTTCTTTGCATATATCATGCTAAGTGTTAAAATACAAGGATGAGTAAGACAGCCACTGCTTTCAAGGTATTTAGGGACCAGAAGGAGAGATAAACCTGTGAACTCTAAGTTAAAATACAATGTGAAATAAAAGAGTGTAAACACAGAGCTTCGAGAGCACGAAGAGGTAGCAACTAGCATACTCCAACATGGGAGGGAGACACAGGAATCTTTGGGGGAGTCCACTTCCTATAAAAGATCATGTGCTACTCAAATTGCCCTCCTGTCATAAACAACTATACTAGTGGAAAAAATATATGAAACCATGGCTTTCAGACACTGAACAAGAATCAGCATTGGACTGTGATCCCAGAGAGAAGGAAAACAAGGTGAACCCTATGACTGACCTCGCCTAATGACTGGCGGCATATGGAGGTCAAAGCACTGGGAAGAGTAACCCAAACAGAGCCAGGTGGCATGGCTGAGTGGAGCAGACAAAGATAGAGTGAAGGAAGGGCAAGACAGCTAGAACCGTGGGACTGAGGACCAGAAAGATGGCAGCTTCATGGAGAGAAAGCTGCGGAGATCTGTCAAGAGCAAACTTGGGTCTTTGTCTCGGTACTACTCTGCTTACAAATTGTAAAATAAGTAAAAGAAAATAAATTGCAAAATATGTAAAATAAAACATGAATATGAGGAGGAGAAAAATAGGAGATATAGAAAAAGTACACAAAATTGAAATTATAGAAATAAAGTAAAATATCTGAACTAAAAATTACTCAGGACCTATTTATAATATACATATTTAACTTACCAGAGTTTACCTTCAAATTCTATTACACCCCTTCATGTATAGTGTGATAATCTTACAACGATATACTTCCATCACCCCATCATTGAGCACTGTTATTATATACTTCACCTCTACATAGATTATAAGTCCCACAATAAATACAGGGTTATTGATTTTTCTTTCAACAATCAATTATCTTTTAAATAAATTTAAAAATAAGGAAAGAAATATCTTTTATATTTACACATATGTTTACCATTTGGAAACTATTCTTTTTTTCTAAGTCCATATATCCATCTAGCACAATTTTCATAATGCTTAGATGAGTTCTTTTAACACTTCTTTTGGTGTATGTCTTCAGTGATGAATTCTCCTAGCTTTTGTTGGTCTTAAAGTCTTTATTTTGCATTTATTTTTAAAAATACTTTTGCTGGCTATAAAATTCTGGATTGATAAATTTCATCCCCAACACTTAAATATGTCATTCCATTGTCTCGTGGACTGTATAGTTTCTGAGGAGAAATATACTTCCATTATTTATTTGTTTCTCTGTAGAGAATGTGTGTTTCATCTCTGGCTAGCCTTAAAATTATCTCTATCACATGTTTTCAGAAAATTTGATTATCATGTGTCTTTTTGTGCTTTTGCTTATGTTTCTTCTGCCTAGGATTTATTAAACTTCTTGGATCTGTATGTTTTTACCTTTCACCAGTTGGAAAATTTTTCAGGCATTACTCTTCCAAATATTTTTTCTTCACCCTGTACATTTCCCCCCACTTTTTTTGGTCTTTTTCCTCTGTCTTTATCTTTAATAGTTTTTAGTGCTATGTCTTCAATGTCTCTGATCTTTTCTTTTCTGCAGTGTCTAATTTGTTCAGTAATTGATAGAACAATTAAACAAAAAACTAATAAGGATGTAAGTTCTTGAACAAGACTTCAGAAACATTTTATAACTGACATTTGTAGGACATTCAACCCAACAGCAGCAGAAAACACATTCTTTTCAACTGGATATGAAATATTCACCAAGATAGACCACATTCTAGACTATAAAACAAACCTCAATTAAATTTAAAGGATTAAAATATAAAGCATGTCATCTGACCATACTGACACAGAACCAGAAATCAATAAAATTGGGAAAATTTTTTTAAATTCACAAAGAAAATTAGAAAACTAATTTTTAACTAAATGGAAAGACAAAATTTCAAAATCTGTGGTAAGCACCTAAAGAAGTGTTTAGAGGGGAAATTGTTGCATTAAAAGCTTCTATCAGAAAATTTTAAAATCTGTGAAATCAAATATTTAAGCTTATATATAAAGAAATTAGAAAAAGAAAGGTAAACAGAAGAAATAGAATAATAAAGATAAGAATGAAAGGCAATAAAACAGAAAACAGAAAAACTATAGGGAAAAATATCAATAAAATAAAAAGCTGGGTTTTTTTTGAAAGATCAATAAACTGAATAAGCCTCCAACAAGTGGTTAAGGAAAAAAGACAAAAGTTATCAATATCAAATGAAAAAAGGAATACTGCAACAATTTCTACATGCTCTAAAAGCATAATGAGAATACCATGAACAATTTAATGCCAATAAATTTGACAACTTAAATGAAACAGACAAATTCTTGAAAGACACAAACTACCAAAGCTGTTCAGAAAGAAATAGCTAAGCTAAATGGCCCTATATCTACTGAAGAAACTGAATTTGTTCCCACAAAGAAACCTCCAGGTCCAGATGACTTCATTGGTGAAGCCAGCCAAACACTGAAAGAAGCAAAAAGCAATTCTACACAAGCTCTTCTGGAAAACAGAGGAAGCAGGAACACCTTCCAGCCCATTTTGTGAAACCAGCACAGCCTGGTATCAGAACTAGATGAAGGTATTACAAGAAAAGTATAGACCAATATTCTAACAAACGTAGTGGCAAAAATATTTAACAAATTTCTAGAAAATTGAATTTAGCAATAAATGAAAAATCAATACATCATGACCACTTGGAGTTTATTTGAGGAATCAACAGTTGGATTAACATTAGAAAAAAATCAACTTTCTTCACCATATCAACAGACTAAATAGAGAAGAAACATGTTTATTTCAATAGATGCCCCCAAAAGAACTTGACAAAATTCACTCACCCTCATAATTTTAAAAACTCTCAGCAAACTAGAACTAGAAAGGAATTTCCTCAACCTGAAAAAAAGTATTTATCACAATCCTATACCTAATATCATACTTACTGGTGAAAGTCTAAATGAGTTCCTCTTAAGGTTAGGAACAAGGTAAGAATGCTCTTAGCACCTGTGCTCAACATTTTCTTGGAGGACCTAGTCAGAGCAATAAGGCAAGAAAAAGAAATGAAAGGCATACAAATTCGAAAAGAAGACGTAAAACTGTGTTTACTCACAGACACCATGATTGTATTTGCACAAAAATCCTAGAAAATCTAAGAAAAAAAGTTTCTACAAAGAAGGTTTACTAAGGTCATGAGAAAAGAGGTCAATATAAAAATTCAATCATATTTCCATATACTGGCAACACAGAATTGGAAATTGAAATGAAGAAAAATCTATAATACTGTCAAAAACATAAAATACTTAAGGATAAATTTAAAGTTTGAACAAAGACCTTGACTTGTAAAATACGAAGTCTTGTAAAATACAAAATAAAATACTATGAGACATTAAAAACTATCTAAACACATGTAGAAACGTATCATGTTTCTGGATCAAAAGACTCAGTAATGTTAAGCTGTGTATTCTCCCCAAATGGATCTAGAGGTTCAATACAATCTCAATCAAAATCTCGATAGGCATTTTTTGTTGTTGAAATTGACAAGCTGGTTCTAAAATATGTATAGAAATGCAAAGGACCTAAACTAACCCTGAAAATGATGACAAAGTTGTAGGCCTTACAGTACCTTATTTCATAAATTCCTTTAAGACAGTGTGGTGTTGGCATAATTTAGACATAGATCTGCATTACAGAATAGAAAGTCCGGTAATAAACCTACATGTATATAGCTAATTAATTTTGAAAAGGGGAACAATATAATTCAATGGGGAAAGCTTCAACAAATGGTGTTGGAACAAATAGATATCCATGTGTTAGCCAGCCTCCAAGATGACCCCAATAATCTTTGCCCCTTAATATTCATGTCTTTTCATAGTACCCTCCCATTGAAGATTTATGAGGCCAATAGAATATAACAGAAGTGGGGGAATGGCTGTGACTTCTAAGCAGGAATATTTTCACAGTATAGAAATCAGATCATTCTGCTCCCCCTTTGCTCAAAATATTCAGGTAGCTTCCTGTCTCACTCAGAAGAAAATCCAAAGTCCTTACCTTTGCTTACTAAAATCTTTGATGAACACCTCTCTGATCACATCTTCTCTTCCTCTCTCTCTTACTTTGTTGGCATGTTGACTTCGCTGTTCCTTGAATCTGCCTTGATCTTGAAATCAGCGTGGCTTGCTCCCTCACTTTGGTCCAATCTCAGATTAAATGTCACCAACAGAATCTGTCCTGACTACTTGTCTAAAGTCACCCAGCCCCCACAACCCTGGGCAGTCTGTCCGTTACTCTGTTTATCTTTGCAGGGAATCACAGAGTGACATACTGGCATGTTCACTTATTTATTGCCTGCTGCCTCCTTCCCCCATATACACACACATTGAAATATAAGTTCCATGAAAGTAAGTGCTTTGTTCTAGTCAATGCTGAATCCCCAATGCCTACGAAAACACCTAGTATGTGGTGGAAGCTCATTAAATATGTTGAATGAGTAAACAAACCTCTGTATTTTATCAGACTTGCAAGGCAGTGGACCACAAGAAGTTAAAATGAGGCAAAAATTCAAAAGAGAAGAAATGTAAAACAAGGGAGCAAAAAAATAGAGGTTTATCATATGGTCACAGCAGCTCCTGAGAGTGTTCAAAATTCAGTCTGGGTCAGCTGAAGAGTGAGAAGTAAAGAAATATTCCAGGAGTTAAGCCAAGTTGGAAAGTCTGGAGTGACCCAAGCAGCCCAGCTTGCAAGCATGAGGCCCTGTTGAGAAGATCCCAACACAGAGCAGAAATAAAACAGGCTGGGAGCAGCTTTGGTACTACCTTCTGGAACAATAATTACTCTGAAACTGACCAGTCTCTGGGTTATTGTGAAAAAGCAAGTGAGTCGTGTGAAAGAGAAAGTTCTCTTAGCTGAACAAGGAATTTGGGGGCAGGTTATGTTCACATCCTGACAATTATAAAAAACAGAACCTTAAAATCCAGGATTTTAAGAACCACTCTCAGCTCTGCTTTCTTCACTGCCTCTCTTCCTGAACCTTCAACTATTCCCATGCTGATTTTCCCACGAAAGTGGAGGGCAGAGGCATCATAGACGTACTTTGGTTGAAGTAGACACAGTTGCCTCCCAGTATCTATCTTCCTTTTCATTTCACCCTGGCACCTGATGACCCAGCCATAGACTACAATGCCTCCCTTCCAAGGATGCTAGGGATTTTCAAGGCACTGGGTTTCAAGTGGAACTGACATGTGCAAATCCTCGGTCATCATCTTGGGCACGCTTGCTGTGGACTCCTTTCTTCCCACTGGCTGGAGCACAGCAAAGCCACCTGGCAACCCTGGGTCCCTGGAAGACCTGTGGAGGAAAACGCTGTGATCCACCCTTGTCTGTTTTATAAGAAAGAGATGAACTTCCTTCTTATGTCTCTTTGTTACAGCTATGTAGTCAGTATCTTAAATACTGAGAAGGTGAAATGGTGCAGTAGAAAAGGTATAGAATCTAGAGTCAGACAAGCGCAAGTTCAGAGCCTTCATCCACCACTCACCAAGCATGTGTTCCTTCCTGAATCTTCTTTCCTCAAAGTAAAACAGTAATAGTGAAACTTGCCTTACAAGAGGTTACATGTTTACAACTTTGGAAGTATGTACAGTGTCTGATCCTTGATATTTACTCAGTAAGGTGATATACTTGTTATTAACATTATTGGCCATACACAAATTCCCACCAGAAGCCACAGTAGTTGTTTTCATTTTTGAGGAAGATTAGCCCTGAGCTAACATCTGCTTTCAATCCTCCTCTTTTTGCTGAGGAAGACTGGCCCTGAGCTAACATCCGTGCCCATCTTCTTCCACTTATATGTGGGACACCTACCACAGCATGGCTTGCCAAGCGGTGCCATGTCTGCACCTGGGATCTGAACTGGTGAATCCCAGGCCACTGAAGTAGAATGTGTGAACTTAATCGCTGCATCACGCAGCTGGCCCCAAAGCCACAGTACTTGAGCATATCAGGAAAGGAAGGGACAAAGGAGAAGTGAGGTACCAAGGTCCTTGGGGCCTCATCCTCTTTCCTCAGTTCTCAGGGAGTAGCATTCGACACTGAGTATTCCACACCAAACGCAGAAGATGGTCCTCCCAAGTCAGGGTGGGAAGTCTTCATGGCTCCAGCTCTCTTGATCCCACTTAAGTAAAGGTATTTCCCATCCCTCCAGTCTGTTACTTCACAGAAGCTTCAGTGACAATACACTACGTCTTGCTCTCAAATCATGTTCTTTCCCTTAGCTCCAAAAGCTAAAGACTGAAGACAAAGTCATACCTCCATGATCCCCCAAATAGGATTTCTGCGGTTTTAAAACCCTCAATGAGAAAATGCTTGAAAATAACTTCTCAAATGGAACAAAACCAGTGCTATGCAAGTTCTGCAAAAATCCCTGGGGACGGTTCCCCTTCACCGCTCTGGAACTCTCCCTGGAAAGAGATCTGAGCTTCGGCTTTGCAACTTGCACATCAACTGCAGAAATCTCAGACAAACACACGGCAGAAAACATCTTCCCAGATATGATGTACCGTAATGTTTACCATTTTAAAGGCGTCACCTCTTCGTCTGCTACACAGTAAATAACCCATTTGTTTCACTCAAATCACTTCACATAATAAAGGACTCGTGTAAATTCAGCAGGAGTTCTGTCATCCCGAGGTGACGAGTTGGCATCGGAGGATTTATCTCCAGCATCCACCAGTCAGAAAAGCTAGTGCTGCACTTTTTAACGCTGCAAAAACAGTGAGAAAGTTGCAGTTCTGGCTTGTGAATTCATCAAGAGCTGACTTCATGAAATCTTAATGAACAGATTCAAGCAAGGGCTGAGGATAGCTCATTCAGGCAAACAAAAATGCATTAATGCAACATTAAGCCCAAGAAAATATAAACCTATAGAGCCTGAAAACTTAGTCATTGCAGGTAAAATAAATAGTATCCTTTTGTGTAAGTATATTTATAGATATGTATATATGTGCATCTATATATATACATATCTATACTTACGTTATTATGTATAAATAGAGAGACAACATATATATTAAATAACCACATCTCAGAATACTGTGATCTAACATTGTACAATGAAACTTTCAGTAATGATGGATTAATAACCTCAAGTTAAGAGCTGCCCTTGGACTTGCCCCGAAAATTGCTGTCAGCAAGGGAGAATTTGACCCAGCCTCTCAGAGAGAATCCATGAAAGCATAATTTACTCCGATGTGTGGAGGGATGGAGACGTAACAGTTTGGAGGTGCCCAGCTTGTGTTTTTTTCATGGACAAAGATGCTTTGTCTCTGCTAATAAACCTAACTCAGCTGCCTTTCTCTGCCAGCATCTCCAGGTTTTGCTCTGTAGATACTAATGTCTCCAACGTCCTCCAGGAGGCCCACGCACTCATCTGAAACACGCAGCTGGGATAGGCTGAAATCTAGGTGAGACTTCCAGCAAAAACTGCTGGGGGCTGGGAGTGAGGCATTATAAGGAGGGTATTTATCCCAAATGTCAATAACAGAGTGAAATTACAGTGGACTCTGATGTTCAACAAATATTCATGGGACACTTTCTCACACGGCAGACAGTCGCATCCTCCCCACAGCGCTGTGGAGGGCCGTTCAGTCTCCTTAGAGGTGATGGGTTTGCTCCTACATAGCTAGTTAGGCGGTGAGCCGGGACGTAAACATGCGCCTTCTACTGCTGGATTTCCTGCTTTTTCCCAGTCTGTGCCGCATCACGTGATTCTGGTCCAATTCTGCTGTCCACCCTTGTCAAGGACATGTGGCTCCTTCCTTCTGTATCACCTCCAAAGTCGAAAAGCCCAGAGCGGAGAGAGAAATGGAAAGGCGCTGTCCCCAAGGAATTCATCTGAATTGCAAGAGAGATGGGACTAGGGCGGGTTTGGTTCCTGCATCCATATGCATCCAGCTGTTCCTTTCTTAATGCTGCTCACATACCCAGTCGAAATCAGTCTAAGCAGCCAGCGAGCACAACCACCTTTTTAAAGAAAAGTGCTTCCCACCCAGAACCTCTCAGAATGATGGAAAATAGACACAGAGCCTCAGAGATATCAACCGGACTATTTGAGCTAATGGTAGTTTTATCTCCCTATAAGCATTTTATTATTAATTCTTTCAGTGGTTAACCTGAAACCCTTTACAATACCTTCATCTGGGAAGACTTGGGAAAATCATCCACTTTTCAGGTCTGTAACTGGAAGAATTGTAGTACAAATACAAGTGATCATATTTTGGTCACATGTGGTTAATTTTTCTTAGATAAAACACTGAGGAACCCAATATGGAAATGTCAAAATTGCCTCAGAGTGAAAAACTCAATTTGAATATTTATGTACATGCTCCAAGTTGAGGCAATCCAGCAAACTGTTTAATAAAGACAAAAGGATGGAGCTGTTTGTGCATTTTAATTTGCAAAACAAAGCACATCCCATAAATGTGATTTAGTTATATTATTACACTCTTTAATTTATTATTCATGCATCTTATTTTCTATAACCAAAACAACAAGACGTGTATTGCAAAATATCAGCATTGCCACAATTCACATCAGTTACAGTGAAACTTTGGTTACCTGGTGCACCGTCAAGCTGGGCGTCCCACTGTAACAAGGGCATGTGTATACACACACATGTGTGTGTGAAAGAGAGAGAGGATTACTATGATCAGTAAAAGTAAAAATAAATGAAATCGGTCACAATGTAGAAATATCTAACTTTCTCAGTACAGTACCACTGTCCACTATTTTCTCACTTAATGTGTTTGTTTGTCATCTCTCCCTGTAACTAGAATGTACACTCTGTGAAAACGAAAGCCTTGTCTCGCCTCTTCTCTACTGTTTCCCACTGCCTAGATCATGTCCACGTCTTCACAGGTGCCCAACCACCCAGATGCATGAAGAAATGAGTGAGCATTCTCGCTAACCCAGTGCATGTCGTGCACTTCAGATCCGTATGACTAGTAAGAAATCACACCACAAGACTCCAGGCCCCAGTTGGCCTAGAGATACATTTGTGGGGTTTTTTCAGTTAATTAATTAACTAGTTAATTCATTAATCTTAAGGGACAAAGTACACATAAGGCTCACTAATATAGCCATTTAAGTCTGCAGTTCAGTGGCGTTAAGCACACTCACAATGTGGTGGAACCAGCCCCACCATCTGTCTTCAGAACTTTCTTCATCTTGCAAAACTGAAATTCTGTACCCAAGAAACAATAACTCCCTGTTCCCCCTCCTCCAGCCCCTGGCATCCCCATTCTATTTCCTGTCTCTATGAATTTGACCACTCCATGTACCTCCTATAAGTGGAATCATACAGTATTTGTCTTTTTGTGACTGGCTTATTTCACTTAGCAGAATGTCCTTAAGGTTCACCCATGCTGTAGCACATGTTAGAATTTCTTTCCTTTTCAAAGCTGTATAATATTCCACCATGTGAATATACTACATTTTGTTTATCCATTCATCTGTCAATGGACACTCGGCTCACATTTGGTTATGTTGGCATGTTCTGTCTGTGTTTGTTTGTTTTATCTTGTCATTTTGCACGTCTTCTTCACTTCTTCCGCCCTCACCATCTTCTCTTCTCCTTTTTCACTCTATACCATTTACTCCATCTGCCTTTCAATGAAGATCAAATTATGCTGAATATATTCTATTTGCTAAAAGAGGATAAGAATAATCCACATTATAAATCAAAAATTAAACCAGAGAAGGAGTTTCTACCCAAGCTTTAGTTAGTTTTGGTAAAAATTTAAGAAAAACATCCACTCCTTGAGCTGTCCTTGTTTAATAGGTGGAAATTGGAGGGGCATTCTCCTCTGGTTGTTAAATCCTGAATTAGTCTATACAATTCTGTTGTGATCAGGCTGGCATATTTGTGCACAGCGCATACTCTGGCAGAAATTAGGTAGGCTGCCAGAACTCCTTCTCTTCATTCATTCATTCAATGCATTTTTACTGAGTCCCTATAATTTGTGAGATTTTGCACTAGCTTTGCAGATACAAGCTTTAGCAAATCCAATATGGCTTTGGGCCTTGTGATGCTCAATATCTCTAGAGGAGGCATAGTAAGCAAATGGTACCCAAAGCAATGTAAAATTTCAACATGAAAAAGAGCCAGGTGAAATCAAACAGCAAGAGGAATGTGATGCTCTAATAGCAAACAGCAGGAGAAACTGACATGGTGCTAGATGTGGGTGGGTGTTGGGTGATGGTGAATGCTCTTCTCAAAGGAATTAGTGTGAAGTGTCTGACAATGAACATGAAGTATCATATGGAGGGAGAGACAGTATCGGGATCCTCATTTCCTTCCCTTCCCATTCATTCATTCAGGCAGTCAAGAGTGAGTCAGTCAAAACTTTATTGAGCACCTACCATGTGCCTGGCACAATGTCAGGCTGAAGATGGAGTGATGTATAAGACAAGCATTGCCCTTACCCTTAGAGAACTTACATCCTATTGGGGAAACATACAAAAACACAAGTAAAGAAACAAACAAAGTGATGACAAATGCTGTAGATGCTATGAAGGAAACCAACCAAGGCTGACATGGAGGATACCATGGTGAGAGAAGCACTTTAAATAGGATGGTCTGGTAAGGATTCTTTAAGAAGTGGACTCCAAAAAGATGGGAAAGAGCTGGGTGTATGATGAAACAGAGGGAAAAGCATTGTGGCCAAAAGGAAAAGCATAAACAAAGCCAGCCGTGAGTTTGTCAAATCTGAGCATTTGGCAGACCACTGTGGCTGGAGAGCAGTTTGATGGGAAATATGAGATTTGAGATGGCCAGGAGCCTTCTATGCCTTGGCAATACGTTTACAGTTTTGTTCTTGTTTTTGTCTTGGACACAATCAGAGAAGTGACACGATCTAACTTCTATCTTAGAAAAATTGCTCTTGCTGCTGTGTGGCACAAAGATTAACGATAGCATTTAGAAGTAACCCAAGTGTGAATGGCTGTGTCCTGGGCTCTGCATTTTCGTTGTCTTGTTTCCTTAGGATGCCCCTCCCACTAGAATGTAAGCTCCAGGTGGGAAGTACTTCTGTCTTGTTTTGTTTACTGCCCCACCCCCAGGGCCTGACAGCGCCTGGAACGCAGGAGTTGATGCTCAACAAACATTGCTAAGGAAGATAACACTGAATAACGCTCTTGAAATATTTGCTTTAACACGTCCAGATAACGACCAGGCTAAATTTACTGAAACGATATCTGTGGTGGGGATTCTGATCATTTTCACTTGGCCTAAGCATTCCCAGGGAACATGCCAGCAATCTCACTCTACTTTCAGACAAAGATTTAGTATCTGGAAGCACCAGTAGGATTGCGGATCACTAAGGCTTCATTACCTTTACAAAGCGGACTACAGGGCATTTACTCGTGTGCTCTGAAATATTATCATAAAACTAAACCTCACTTGTCAAAACAAACAAGCAAAGTAAATTCCACACGGCATTATAGCCGCAATAGCAATTGCATTATTTTTACAAGCTAATTCATAAAACCAGATAATTCATAATGGCACACCCCTTCATGAATGCAAAAGCATGAGACTCTACAGCGTTAATACATCAATGCAGATGTGTAAATAACTACACTGATCCCTCAATAAAAGTGTTTTATTCTCATTGCTATTGGATAAATACGCCATCTGGATAATTTTACTTCTTCTTTCCCCTCTTGAAATAATATTTCTCAAGGTAAGAAATTTAGATTCAGAAAATTAAGAAAAACTACATTTGATTACAGTCTTCCAAATTTAAAAGAGGAATATGAATAATAATAACGATGGTAATAGCAGTAATAATAAAGCCTGTGGTGTGGAAGCCTCAGTGCTTCGACTCCTTCAGCCAATTAGTCACCCAAACGTTTCCAATTCTTCACATATTTTGGCATTGTGCAAATAAAACATTTGAATGACTGACTGCACTTTTCTTTCCTCATTCAGATGTTTTCACTAAGTCATCGCAACTTTTAGAGGCGAGGCAGTGATCTTAAAGGGTCGTTAGGCACAACATGCTTTGATTTGATTTATTGTCACAGGAAAAAAATTATCAGTTATTTAACTAAGCTCTTTCTCTCCAACCCTGTATGTACATAGATAAGTAAATTCCACAGATACTAATAGAAAATAACATTTACTATGCATATGATCATTTCTGTCCCGAATTCCTTTCATAGTCCAACTTGAGTAAATATAGAAGGAGCCAAACTCATTTGAGATCCAGCTGGAGCCTTCCAGAGAATCACACTTTATGTATATATATGGGAAAAATAAACTCATTATAAAATGTAAAACTATGTCTTGATGGGGCTGGCGCTGTGGCCTAGTGGTTGGATTCAGCAGACTCTGCTTCGGCAGCCTAGGGTTTGCAGATTCACATCCTGAGCACAGACCTACACCACTCATCAGCCATGCTGTGGTGGCGACCCACCTACAAGATAGCGGAAGACTGGCACAGATGTTAGCTCAGGGTGAACCTTCCTCAACAACAACAGCAACAAATATGTGTATATGTATACATCTAGGTTGTTATTAATGGCCCACAGGATCATAGATCCAGCTGTAGTTGACCTGGAGTCCTTATCTGAAATCACTCACTGGAATATAAGAGCTTCTATTATTAGAGCTTCTGTTTTATGCTAATAGCAGCTTCGCTTCCAACATTTAATCACAACTGCAGGTCTGCAACCAGCAGGTGTAATGGACCTTATTTCTTGATCCTTGGGCAATATTTGCATCATTGGGAACGTCAATTGGTATTTCCAATCAAAATGATCATCTGCTTACAAAGAGCTATTTCAGAAACTAGTGTCTAGGAGGAAACATTTGACTAGCCTAAAATACAGTATAACGTGTACTGAGGTGTGGGGTGAGGGAGTGCTTGAAAAGGTGACAGATTATTGCATTGAATTGTGAAAAGAAGAAACAGTATTTAAAATAAGTGAAGTTGGAAAGAAATGAACAATATCTGCAAGCATTCTCAAAACAAGTAAGCCTCTATAAGGCAGTATGAATTTGTTCTTGGAAATACCTTGACTTGAAAGCTTTTGAAATTCTTTGATGGAAATTGCTGTATGAGTACAAAGCATGAACATTATTAGTAATTATTGTTATAAAACATTGGTTGAAAATAGCAACACAGAAATTTGCAGAAAGTTTCTGCAGATATTTACAAGTGTAAATATCACATAACCTGCTAACATTTTGGCAAAAAAAATATATAAATGAATGTATACACTGATTATTATTTTTACTCTTTCCACACCTGGAAAACAAACATTACAATCAAATGAGTAAAACTATCAAATGTATCAAGTTCCATTTGATTGCCTAGAAATAGGATTCTTAAAAGAATGAATGGTTTCCTCTCCCAATGAGATTTTATTTAACCCATCTCATTTATTCAACAATCTCATTTTGAGCACTGCGCTAGGAACACCTGAGAGAGGCCCCACCTTCGAGATGCTAAGAGCTCAGTGACATTAACTGGTTTT
This sequence comes from Equus quagga, assembly GCF_021613505.1. NCBI lineage: Eukaryota > Metazoa > Chordata > Mammalia > Perissodactyla > Equidae > Equus > Equus quagga. Next base: position 11,610,750 of record NC_060274.1, on the reverse strand, counting down.
ATTATTATTACTTGTAGTAGAAATACTATCATTAATATTTGATTGAGTCTCAACTCAGTAAGAGTAACAACACAAAGTGTTTAATTTCTGTGCTTCTCGTTGTGTAGCCAAAGAAACTTCTAGGGTCCTTTGTATGGTCAGGGCAGGTGTGGAGGATGGTTCTCCATCTGCTTACCAAATACGATGCGCCTATTTATGATTAGGTCATGATGGAACAAGATATTTCAAAAGGCCTCTTGCCTTTAACAATCTCAACTCTAGACCAAAATCTGGCCTCCGTGCATTTTTTAGTGTGTCCCAAACCCAAGGAGAAGTAAATGCAGTAAACAGTCAATTAAGATTCAGCACTTTAGGGCCAAGATAGAGTGGAAATCCACAGGAGAGATTCCTAACCCAACCCTAGAGACCGAGGGGAGGTTGAGGTCTGGGTTGACTCACAGGATACTGTATCCACAGTGAAAACTAGTATTTAACTTAATATTCCTCAAGTTCATCACATGTATTGTTCAAATCAGGGAATTTCCCTCTAATTTGAATAGCCATCCTGGGCCTCTCTCAAATTTTAATTCCAATTTTTGTCATGTCAGAAGTTTAAAGGGGTGAAGGATAATTCCAGGAAGGGTAATTTATCTTATTTCTGCAAGGGAAGTCAATTACCCTGTGAACAGAGAAGGGACTCTGGTTTCAGAGCTTTCTCTACAGAAGCAATATGGGAACAGCTGGAGGAGTGACACGCTGCTGTGGAGGGAAAAAAACCAAAGGGAGAAAAATGCCTTAATGTATATAACGCAGGACAGAGACTGTGGGAACCACAAGTTAATCTTGCATCTCCACTAGTTAGATGACAAGTTTGGGGCTTTGCACTGAAGTCGGGTGTGAAGAACTTGGACAGCGTCCAGAGGAACGCAACACCTGTGTTGGAAACTCTAGAGGACCTGGAGGTATTTGCTCTGCCGGAAGAAAGCGGAGAGGCAGTTTGAAGTCCCTGTGTCAGCGTAATAAAGAGGAGCAAAGGCAAGGACGACTGGACAAGTTGAAAGGCTCAGACGGCAGCACGCGGATTTAGGTTATGTCGCTGCCAGAAATCATCACTTGTTCACGTGCTCGGAGGAGGCCATCAACCAGATATAGGTGATTTGATTACCGCCTGGGCAGAGGAGGTCAAGCCTCCCGAAACCCAGAGAGTTGCCCAAACCCCTCGGGAACCACTTGTCCACATGTCACTTCCCATGAGAGGAGAACCACATTCCCGCTCCTTGCTTCCTCCGCCCCCCTCTCCAACCCTTTGCCAATCACCCACATCAATAATAAAGATCCAGAGCCCAGAGGGGAAGGAACACAGGCTTTCAGCAAATGAGGGGCCCAAGGCAGGTGGTTAGGGAGTTTCCTTTATTTTCCTCTCTTTTTTTCCTTTTCTTCTTAGGACTAGTTTAAAGGTTTGATTCTTTGTTTTTTTTTTTAATAACAAAAAAAACACAAAAAATAATCATAAATAATTCAAAACAGGGCAGAAGTACAAAAAATGTAGAGCTGGGCTATCCAATATGGTAGCCACTAGGCATGTGTGGGGCTTGAGCACATCAAATGTGGCTGCTCCAAATTGAGATGTGCTGTAAATCGAAAATCCACCCAGTTTTCGAAGACTTTGGATGGAAACAAGGTTGTAAAATATTACATTAGTCATAATTTTATACTGATTATATGTTGAAGTGGTAATATTTTGAATATATTAGATTAAAAATATATACTATTGAAGTTAATGCCATCTATTTCTTTCTTTTGTTTTTTTTTTTTTGAGGAAGATAAGCCCTGAGCTAACATCTGCGCCATATTCTTCCACTTTATATGTGGGACGCCTACCACAGCATGGCTTGCCAAGTGGTGCCATGTCCGCACCCAGGATCCGAACTGGTGAACCCCAGGCCGCAAAAGTGGAACGTGTGAAGTTAACCATTGCACCACCAGGCCGGCCCCAATGCCATCTATTTCCTTTTTACTTTTTTAAATGTGGCTAGCAGAAAGTTTAAAATTAAATATGTAGTTCACTTATGTGCCTCTCATTATATTTCTGTTGAAAAGTGCTAAAATGGAAGATGAAATGAGAGTTCTCCTTTACTCTCAATCTTCCTGTCCCCAGGAATAAAAAGCACTTGTAACGTTATATGTATTCGTAAAGGCCTTCTTTGATACATAGATAGTTAAAAACAAAATGAAATCATTTTGTGTATCTTTTCCTGAAATTGTCTTTGTTTTCCACTTAACAGCAGGACTAGAAGATTGCTCAGTGTTGATCCATGTGTATCTCCTCCTTTGTTATGGCTGTGTGCATGTTGAATGAAGGTCCTCTGAATTCATTTAATTCTCTTTATAGAATTTAAGTTTTTTCCACATTTCTGTTTTTGTAATAACATTGCCGTTGGACTTGCTGGGTCAAAGGGAATGAGAATTTTTTCATTTTGATTGAGACTACTAATTCGTCTTCCAAAAAGTAGCCATCAAATTATGTCACCACCTAGCAGAAAAATATCAATTTCCCACAATTTTGCCAAGCTTTTAAAAGTTTGTCCAATTTGATGGATGAAGTATATACCCTTTTAATTTAGTTTTCCCTGGTTACTGCTGAATTTGAGTATTTTTTCACACGGTTATACCTAGCACACTGATTAAGTAGAAAACAGCTTCATTCTCACAACTTCCCGTTCAAAACCCGAATCGAGACTCAGATTTTTTCACTTTTCCTTCCTCTTCCTCGCTTTTTGTATGAAATCTCAGCAAATTCCTTTGTGTTTCCAATGACTGTCAGAGAGTAAAAGTGTTCCTAATTTTTTCAATCACAGATGCAGTCTTGTTTCAGGAACTAAAATGCCCAGTCCAGGTTTGAGAGCACATAATTCTTTTCTTTTTTTTCTTTTTTTTTTTTTTTGAGGAAGATCAGCCCTGAGCTAACAGCTGCTGCCGATCCTCCTCTTTTTGCTGAGGAAGACTGGCCCTGAGCTAACATCTCTGCCCATCTTCCTTTACTTTATGTGTGGGACACCTGCCACAGCAGGGCTTGATAAGCAGTGCGTGGGTCTGTACCCGGATCTGAACCAGCGAACCCCAGGCCACTGAAGCAGAATGTGTGACCTTAACTCTTGTGCCTCCAGGCTGGCCCCTCTTTTCTTTTTTTAATCTCTTAAGAAATGATGTTTTCTCCAGTAATTTTCTTGAGATTACAATGGTTTATAACATTGTGTCATTTCGGGTGTGCATTATTGTTTATCAATTTCTGAATAGATTTCTTTGTGCTCACCACCCGTAGTCTAATTTTTGTCATCACCGTACATATGTGCCACTTTATCCCTTTTGCCCACACCCCTACCCACTTCCCCTCTGGTAACCAAGAGCACATAACTCTTTACTTCACTCAACTTAAAGCCAATCTGGCCTCCAGTTCCTTCTCTTCAGACTGGAGCAGGTCCCTCCCCACTTCTTTCCTCCCCCACCTGCATGGAGGAGCAGGCATGTACCTTACGGTTCTCACTTCTCACTGCCCTCCTCCCCACCAATGCTCACTTTAAATTATTGCGGGTTTTTTCCTGATGCTTGTAGAAACTCTCTACATATTCTGGATATTAATTCTTTGTTTGATATATATGCTGCAACTATCTTTTCCCAGCCTGTCACGTTTTTTTAACTTTACCATATCTTTTACCAAATATAGATTTTGAATGTTGATTTATCAATCTGTTCTTTTAACTTCTGTGGTTTGTGTGCTTAGCAAAGCCTCATATACTTCAAGATTACAGAAATAGACTTTACTTTCATAAAGGCATCATTGAGATAAACTCACATACATTGTAACTTACTCATTAAAGTGTACATTTCAATGGTTTTTAATATGTTCACAGAGTTGTGTGATCATCAACACAATCAATTTTAAAACGTTTTCCTCGTCTTAAAAGAAACATTGTACCCCTTAGTTATCATCCCCCAATCCTCTCATCCCCTCTAGCCCTAGGCAACCACTAGTCTACTTTCTGTCTCTATGGATTTGCTGACTGGAGTCAGGCAATATGTGGTCTTTGTAACCGGCTTCTTTCACTTAGCATGATGTCTTCAGGGTTTATCCACGTTGTAGCGTGCGTAAGTTTTTTATGGATGAATAAATTTCATTGTGTGGGTACACCACACCTACTTAGGCATTCATCAGCTGACGGGCATTGGGGTTGTTTCCACTTTTTGACTATTGTGAATAATGCTGCTATAAACATTCATGTACACGTTTTTGCATGGACATATGTTTTGAATTTTCTTGGGTCTATACCTAAGAGTGGAATTTGGGAGTTAAATGATAACTCTATGTTTAACTATTTGAGGAACTGCCAGGCTTTTTCCCAAAGTGGTCATACCATTTTACATTTATGTCTCTCTAGGAAGGGTTCTTGGTTTGAAATTCTTGTTCCAGACTTAATGTTTTAGTCCAAAATTCTCGTCGTCATTCTTCTCTCACTCTATTGCCGATTTTAGTGGAATTCCTGAGAGTTTCCAGTGGGAAAGAGGAAAGTTTGCAGAGTTGAGGCACAGTGGACCCTCTAGGACGAAGCCTGCTGGATAGTGAAGTATCCTTATAACAGGTTCTGCTTGGACGTCAGCTAATCTGGGCACTGGATGGAAGACGTGGCTGAGATTCAGAGGAGAGCCACTCGAAGCCAAGGTCAAGGGTGTTGGTCATGCTGAGGGAAGGGTTTGTGTTCCCCCAATGAGGATGCCAGCATGGACCCTACTCTGTGGCAAGGTCAGAAGGACACTGCCCCTCTGGCCAGTGAGAATCAGAGAGGGACAACACCTTGATACAAGGACATAGAGTCTTCTCCTGATACTCAGATATCATCCTGGCAAGGAGAAGGGAGAGAGAAACCTTAAAAGCCTAAACATTTACCTAAGAAAAACTAAATTAACGCCAAAGATATTCTTTTATAGGAAAGGAATTGACTTACCTTTCATGGGCAGTTTTCCCTCCATCCACAGAAGGATGGGGCCCCAAGCGTAAGATGAGATAGATTATAAAACACTGAAGAAACCTACATTTCCTTCTGAGATGAAAATTATTTTCAGTGTCGCACCATCCCCACTGCATACGACAGATCTGTGACGAGTACTTTTAGACACTGCGTGCTCTGGTCTAATATTTTTTAAGGAAAAGTTTAAATGCTAGATACTATTAATAATATTGGCAATGAAACGTCTTATATCTTTTGAGTCACAGACGTCAGGAAATTACAATGAGCTCCACTTTGCACTTCTTTTCAACGTCTGCCACAGCTCCTAGACCACGCGGTAGAAATAGGTGGTTGAAGGTAGAAAGCCCACCGCTTCTGCAGACAATCAATTACTTAACTGCAATTATAGTGGGAGGCCAAAACGTTTAGCCTTCTCTTAGCTGCCCTATTTCCTTCTTCCTTGGGAGGCACTTTTCGATGCTTCTGTAGATAGCCTCCCTCCAGTAAAAGGCTATTAGTGGGATTGCAAGACCATCAAAGTTACGGCAAAGCGCACCTTCACGTGTGTGAAGGAGATGGAGTTTTCTAACGGAACGGCATTAAGGGAGCAGATTCGGTAGGAATGTGAGTGCCCAAGAATATCAAAACGAAAGACCCTCAAGTATGCTGGACCCTGGCTTTCTGGGTTAGGAAGGGCTGAGACAGCTGTTCAGCCTATAAGTGAAAGGGTTTCTCAGGCCAATTAAGGGGTACAGGGAAAAGTTGAACTGATAGAAAAAGATAGCAATAGAACTTGGAATCTTAAAAGTAGATGAAGGAAAGAGAAATGAGTAGGAATAGAAAAGAAGGCACTATTAGGGAAAATATTCTGCTTCAAAAGAGCCACGCAAGAAAAGCAAAAGAAAATAAAACTGAAAAGGGGCCACCCCTGCCTCCCCGACTTATGAGCCTATTGCCTGGGACCACTGCAAGGAGGACAGCAATGGAGTTTCAACCGAAGAGGTGGTTCCCTTTCTCTAACACCCTATCCTTGTGCTCCCCGAGTTCTAGAAGCTTCTAGAAAGTTCACTGTGTCCTCATGCAGACTTAATGAGGTGTTGAGGATTAAGGGCCAGACTCCTATCCATTGTTTCCCCAATCACTAAGAGTCACAAAGGAACTATCTTGTAAACCCAAACCCTTGGAAGCAGCCACAGTTCTTAATACCGAGCTACTGAGAAAAGTGAGGGAAGGGACGATTCTGTCAGGCTTGTAGAAATAATGTTCTCCTAATCAGGTATTTCCTGGCAGTTAATGACCAGCTGTGCTAACTTCTACATCTAGTCATTAAGTCCACAGTCACCTTCCCAGTTGCCATGAATGCTTAATTAAATACTTTAAAAGAGAATAAGTAGAATAAATAGCATGTGCGCCCTAAAATTGGCAATAGAGTTAAAGAATGATGCAACTTAGTGTTGGCTTATTGGACAGAAACGTTAGGTCCAGAACAAATATTTCAGACCAGGAACCCTTCCTAGAAAGATGTAAATGTCTTAGAAAATATCCATTTGTAGCTTCTTACATCCTGGCAGCTTTGTGTCAGATGCATTTAGAGTCTTTGACTTTGCCCTGCAATTCCTAGGGAACCGTTGAGATTATCGGGCCTGTCCTAGGCTGATATTTTGCCTATCAAATGCAGAATACAACAAGTGTCTTTGGCATAGAGAAACAGAAGGGAAAGGAGATTTCAGAGACTGTGGAAAGCAGCCAGAAGTCTCCAGCAATGCCCTGGGTAGGGTCCAGCTCTCCAGACCCTGAACTCATCTGTTGTTGAGGACTAATTATGCGCCTGGAACAACGGTGAATTTTTGAAGTATTATCTGATTTAATATTCCACCAATGCTATAGTGTAATTATGATTTTGATTTTTCAGAAGAAAGTAAAACTTAGGGGGGTGACGTAACTCATCCATAATCACAGAGGTAGCAATGGGTAGAGCAGTGTTTCACATCCAGTGTGTCTGGCTCTAAAAGGTTTTATAACCCTTTCCTGGGATCCAATGGAAACGAACTGGCTCCCACTTCTGGATCTGAAGATGGCCTGATACAGACGCTGTTACTGACCTAGCCCTTAGGGTAACCTCAGGTGAAGCCCAGTGACACATCCTAAGGGCTCCCACCCGGGGTATAAGCATACTCTACACTGGAAACCTAAACCTCCTCAAAAACATTACACTGTCCCTGATGCTAAGACGAAAAAACAAAAAGAATCAAGGAAAAAGTTTTAGTGTTTATATTTATTTGTATCTTTTCTAAATTACAATACATACCAATAGGCAACATTCACATTTTATGGATATTAGTTTTTTTCAAGTCAATGTAGATCTTCTGTTGATCACTAAGGTTGTTTGTGGAACATGGTTCCATATGATCCCCTACTGACAAATATTAGTTTTGTTCTTGTGTGGTCTAAGTTCATTATCAGTTGAAGGACCGTGACTTCAGCATCAAGGCTCATTCACAGGGCTTCTCTGTCTGGCTATTTGGAAAGCTTCACCTTTCAATGTCCAAGTAGAAAGTGCACAAGAAGATGCTTGCTGTCCTTTTATTTCGGAATATTCACTGCTGTAGCTGGTCAGAAGGCCTTCCACAGGCTTCTGTTGCTATGAGCAGAAGCAACCTTCTTCTGAGTTGAGTGCACACGTTGCACTCGATGGGGAAAGGTATCATCAAAGAAAGGAAAAGTACAGAAAGTGCACATGGCCCCTTTCTGGACCTTCGTCTGGAGGACAGGGAGGCTGGAATCCTTTAAGATCAAAAATTGGCAACATTTTAGATTTGTGGTTTTTAAAACTAGAACATCTCTGGACGTTTCTCTTACCAGAAAAACACATTCCTACAGAGACACCAGGGGACTCTGTAATGGAATAAAAATTAATAACAATAATGATAAGAACAAAAATAACAACCATAACCCCCTCCCCCAGGTGAAAAGTCAGATCATAGTGACTTAATGGACCCTGAGATATGAAAGACATAATAGACTATTAAATCACTATGATGCTGTATCAGTCAGTGTCTAACCAGAAAACCACTGGTTAGAAAGCACTCTAGGAATGTCAAACAGAGAATTTCACATAGGCAATGAATTACATAGATGACCAGTAAACTGAAAATCCGCACAAGGGACAATGAGGCCACTCAGATGTTTTCAGCAGCAGGAAGTCACTATCACTCATAGAGCCCCCAGGCCAAAGGAGAACCAAGACTACACTATAGGCTTGCCCACACAGGGAGGGGCTGTTGAGTATAAGCCAGACCTGGAAGGGAACAGAGCTGTGGCTGGAGGTGCCTCCCGAAGCAGAGAGAAAGAGAAAGAAACATCCTGGCTTCTCCTGCTCCCGCCCTCCAGTCTTCTGCCAGTGCCTCCCATTGGTTGAATCCCTCCAGCAACCAGAAGGTCTGGACCCAGGAAACATAGTTCCCAGCCATCCAGGGCAGAGCAGGAAACACCAGGAAAGGACCCGAAGAGAGACAGGGAATTGACCAGCAAGGACCCTGATGGTTTTCTTCACTTATCAGGAAATATTTTAATTGAATTTCACTCATGAGAAATGAAATGAAATTTTTCAAAAGTAACAAATTTAGTTTCAGGCGTAAGAATGTTTATGTTGTAATAGTTGGTATTTAGTAACTGGGACTAAGGAGTAATATATACTATTACTAACATACACTGGCATTTACTTTACTAACAACACGACTAAGTAGTAATATATACATTAAAGACGTGAATGCTAAATAGGGTTATATACACTCTTACTTCTTTCCAGCAAAAACAAGAACTTTTACCATTATGTTTCATTATTAGGTTAAGTTATATTCATATATTCACCTTCATATTGCATTTCACTCGAATCTGATTCTACCCCTGTTTTCAGAGCTCATTTCTTGAAGGGGCCATAAAACTGTCCCTTTCGGTTCTCAGAAACTCCCTTGGATTGGGGCTAACGTGGGACCATCCTTAATGAATTTCACTTCCTGGGAAAGTGTTTTTTGTGAGAGACAAATTTAATTCTAAGTAAGAAAGTTAATCAATGACCTTAAAAAACTGTGGAAGAATGTTGTCCACGTTGGGTACCGCCCCAAACTTGCTTTGTAGAGGTGTGTGCATTCAATCTTAGTGACCGATGGTTCTTCAGCCTGAGTGATTTACTCTCATAAAGAAAAAGGAATTTATTTACCAAACACATGCCTTCTTTGACTAATCGGACACCGATTTTCCTGGGTTTCTCTCCTTGACCCAGACCTCTCTTAGGTTCATAGAACGATATCTGTCTGTAAGAAGGTGTCAATGGGAACACTTTTAACATATTTTTCCTGAAGAGAAAATGATTCTTATAATGAACACTTATTGGCTTTATTGATGATGAGAAATAGGATCAGTTAGCAAGTAGATTCACTGCAAAATCAACTGCCTTGTTTGCTCTTAGTTAAATCCTCTTATAAGGCGCAACTGAACTGCATCAGAAAGAGTCTTTAATGTGAATTTCCTGGGCCCCCATTCTACTCAGCATTCCCCTTATTCCGATTGTTCTGGGTCACCTGCTGCGTCGGCAGTGAGTCGTTCGTGCCTTTGATCACTGCACTGATGGGACTTTTATACCACTTGATATTTATAATCAGAGAGCTGCATGCAGGTTATTGTTACATAATCAGAATGTGCTTTCCCTTTCAACGCCGATGAGTATTATTCCCCTGGTAACAATAGGAGTGATGGAGGCATTCAATGGAAAAAGTGAGGCTCCGGTAGGACCACCTGGAATTTAAGTACATGGAACAGGATCCTGCTTTGCCCAGAATGATGGACATTGGCTGGTATCTACTGAAGAGGAAAATAAAATGAGATCACATGAAATGAAGGCAAACTTTTATCTACTACAGAGAAAGAACCTCCTGGGAAAATATGGGCCTGCTAGGAAATAGTACTGGGTAGCAAAGGTGATTTATGCTTCCTGTAGTCAGTTCTGAACTAATTCCCAGAACGGCATGAAGGGCTGCCAATTTGAACAGAAGACAAACTGTGCTCTCTGTCCATTTGAAATCACATCACCTACAAGAGTAATACAAATGGCTTGGATTTTTTATAGTCACTTACTTCTAAGGAGGTCCAAGGGCTTCCTACCCATGATCTCATTTACTAGCACACTGTGAACTCTATTCTCCCACGTGCAAGAGCAGTGTAACTTCCCTGGGTAGAAGAGAGAGAGGAACTTCCTCTATTCCCCTCTCTATTTAACCCTCTGCACAAGCAAAGAGGAATATATGTCGACTGTGCTCAAATTTTTTGTTGATAGTGCCTGAGGAGTTGATTCCGACTCTTAGTAACCCTGTGTCAAGCAGAGCAGAACTTGCCTAGTCTTTCTGTCCCCTCCTCTCACCTTCTGGCCCATATCAGACAATGCTCCACTGCTATTCACAGGGTTTTCATGGCCAATTTTTTTGGCAGTGGGTGGCCAGGTCCTTCTTCCCAGTCTGTCTTAGCCTGGAAGCTTTGCTAAAACCTGTCCACCATGGGTTACCCTGCTGGTATTTGAAATCCTGGTGACATAGCTTTCAACATCACAGCAACATGCAGCCACCACAGTATGACAATTGACAGATGAGTGGTGTGGTGCCTCAACTGGGAAATGAACCTGTTCTGTGGCAGTAAGAGGGCTAAATCTTAACCACTAGACACTATGGCTCAGATTGGGGTCCCAAAAAGAGCAGAGTCTTCCAAGCCAGAAGATACATACCTAGATTGGGGTTGACTCTGCCACTTTCCATCTGGATGAGGTTGGTCAAGTCATTCAACCTCTCTGAGCCTCAGTTTCTTTGTCTGTAAAATAGGTGCAATGACTCCTACCTTGAGGGATTGTATGAGGCATAGAACTAATACAGGTAAAATGCCTCGAGCTGTGTTTGGCATACACTTGGTGTTCAATAAATAGTGTCGTTGTATTATTACTATCTATTTAGTTGACCCCACAGCCAATATCAGACCTGCTTCCTCCACCCGCTCTCATCTGCATTTCCTCTCTTTCAAGCTCACTTGGTGATATGAATTTAGAAAAAATGGTAGAGCAGAGGCACAGACGTGCATGAGACCTGTCCAGGCTAGGAGCTTTCTCACCCCCATCGTGAATGAGCACAGTTCCTCCTCTCTGCCCTCTGCAGAGTTCTTACAGAGAGTGGGGAGGAAGTCTGCCTTCACCCACTGAAATCTTTCAACCGGTAATCTCAGACTCCTAGCTGTCAGGGAGGTGCAGATATTTCCAGAACAAAAGAGAAAAGTCAGTCCTTAAAAGTCCCCTAACACTAGGAATCTAGAAAATTAGTTATTTAAAACTGGAGTGGCTTCCTAAAAAGATCTCAGACATCTCAACTTCTTTAATGTCTCATTTCATGGCACCTGCAATATGCAAGCCACTGTCCTAGACCCTGGAAGCCAGAGTCCAGCCTTGAGGACATCACAGCATAGGGGGAGAAATGACACGTTTACACATATGTGGTAGAGAGTGAGAAGTAGACACATAACTCTCCAGGAGAGCTAGTGTGTTTTCTTTTCTTTCCTAGCCAAGCCCTGCTTGCAACAGAATTGAGCTGGGGGAAGTGAGTGGTGGCACTTAGATCCCTACTTTGTCATTCAACATTTCAAAATGATGTCCTAAGGTTTTTCAGAGAAGAGTGACTATTAGCTTTGGAAGAAATAAATCACATAGAAATCATCACTGTTTTGGGTTTTTTTACTGATTCCCCCTTGGCACTACAAATTAGTTCTTACATTACTTACTAAAGTAGTATGAACTTTATGAACACAATACAACTTAGCTATCCCTTTCTAAAGTGGTTTTCACCATTTAAGGAGTCTTTGAATGGAAGTGTATTTCCAGACATATATTCACATAGAAAAATAGCTATTATTGTCATCATAAGTTTCATTGGGATGTCCTTTGGTATCAAATATATTTATTTTCTACAGAATAAAAATTAAAACTGAGAGTTTTTCTGTGTATGTGACTTCACTGCAGACTGAACATCGATGTTGCAAATTAGTCTGTAAAGAATGTGTTCCTAATAGACACAACCCTCTCAGTAGTTGTCTGGGAGCATCCCAAACCCAGCTAGAAAATCCTATAATAAACTCAACATCCAGGGCCCCCAAACCTCCTTCTCTGTTTGGATGCCACTCTGCAGGATTTACCCTGACACTTTCTAAACAGACTGCATGAAAGAGATGTCTTCTCTGGTTTTGTTGGTTATCATTCTTTTTTCAGAACCATTTCAGAAAAGACCATAAGCTTGTGACAGAGCGAATTTGTGCTCTTATCCAATCATCTGGGCTGTTTGCAAAACTTCAGTAGGTGGCAGCGTTTTGTTGATAAATGTTTTGTTAGCCAAGTGATCTCATTTATTGCAACTGTTGCAATATTAATAAACTGAACTTATGATCGTGTTCGCCAGGACTGAAAATATTGCCATTCTATCCAGCGGGTGCTCTTATCTGAACTGACAGCAACATTCATTGTATTAGCGATGGAGGGGTGGGGGAAGGATGCTCTGTGGGGTTGTACATGTGCTATTATAAGGAGAAAGTGATGGAGAGAGAGGAAGGAGGTGGGAGGGGAGGCTCAAGTTGAAGAAAAAAAACATAGAAGAACTAGGTAAGATGTTATGCCAACACTTGGCTGGTTCTAACAAAACCCCGGGCTGGCCCAAATGTTCCCTTCTTTTCAGGTGCCCTGGGTGGCCCATAAAGACCCTGAAGGTGATCCCTGAGGTTGTAGGAAAACTGGTGAGGGTAATTGGCCAAGCAAGCAGCTCAGATGCCTTGCAGCAAACACGGGAAGGCTTATGAGACTAAATCATCCATTTTATGAGGCCAAGCCAGAGTGCTCCCAATGTGTCCTCAAGCTTCCCAGGGCCGGGACAGACAATGTCCCATTACCTCTCCAAATTAAAACAACTTCTGCCAGGCCTATCACAACTAAATAAGAGGAGAAATTCCAGAGGGCACTCTAGAAAGAGGGGGACAGCACCTCCTTTATCAAAAACCTTAGCCCATCACTCAAGGCTCTTCAGTCTGACCCCAATCAATCTATCAGCTCACCTTTCTTCATTCCCTTTGTAAACTAACCTTCCTTTGCAGATTGTAAAGACCTGTCTGGTAAACAGAACCTTGGAGCCACTTAAGAAAGTGCCCACTTTCTCAGGGGACCTGAGAATATACTAGAACACTGGAAACTATTCGGAGTGACCCAGACCAGCATTTCAGGGTGGTTCCTGGTGGGAATCGTAGACTCTCAGCCCAGAATATGCCTTTCATTTTCCCAATTCCAGAAAATCACCTATGCCATTTCTTTCACCAGCTTGAGTTGCCCTTATTTTGTTACCTTCATCAGTCAGAAGGACAAATTTCATGAATAGACTCAAGTCTTCCCTTAGCAATGAAGGCTTCTCTGATCGTCCCAGCTGGAATGGACATCTTTCTTTTATGACTACCCACTGCAAGCGTTGTTATGCCAACCGCCTTATAGTGCCTTATAAGAGGAAGATAATTTGTCATTGTTGCAACTGGACTGCAATTTCTGAAATCGTGAGGATCAAGTCCTACATGTGCCCATAGGCACTCAATTAAAACCTAGCTAGCGCTTCATTTATATTGCTTTCCATTTACACCTTTCACGTCATTTATTTTTGCCTCGTATTAAAATTATAAAAATAGTATTTGCCCAATGCCTGCTTTCCTCTCCAGACTGTGAGCTCCTTGCATGCAAAAAGCCTGTCAGAGTTGTCTTTGTATATGCCTAACACCTAGCACAATGGCCCAACAAAAATGTCTTTTGAATTAATGACTGGTTAATTGATGCCTTTACATTCAAATTAACATGCTAGTCAGTCTCATTGGTATCTGAGAAGGACTCCCTTCGATTCTCTTTTTGGTGGAGTCATTTTTCCAAGACACCGTGATTACATTCCTCACCAAGACAAGACCCCACATATTCCATTCCATTCGCTGTAGCATAAGCCCCAGGCCTCTGAACAGTCACTCTAAGGACTAACTGAACAGATGGAAAATTGTAGAGCTGCTTCATCTCCAAGACAGCAGGAAGCCTTTTTCTTAACACCAATTAGTAATCTTTGTTATTTCTATTTAACAAGGCAAAGAGATGACCGTTCACATGAAGATCATCTCTTCCTTTCTTGCCAAATCTTCCTATTAAAATCCCTCAGGAATTTTGGCAAACACTGGTTACAGGATGTATTAGATTGTCTCCTGTGACCCAGAAGAGTATGTCCTCTTCCCTAAGAGTACCCCAAGTTACCACTCGGAATAAGTTAAAACTGAAGCCCATTTTCTTGCACAACATCTATTGCCTAATCGGAAAGTTTCTAGCAACACTGATTTATTAGTTAGTTCATCATGGCAGAGTGAGTTAGGTAAATTTAAGAGCACATGACCTCTCATTTACAGCAAGCATCATCATTACATCCAAATATTTTCTGAGAACCCACACTGAGCACAGTGACATCCATGCTAAAGATCTTCCACAGAGATGGAAAAGATGGCTTGGTTCAGAGCATGGATTTAGACGCTAAGAGTGTTTGTGCCACAAGAAATTATAAAGAAACCATTATTTCTGGCCATTCTCTTAGATATATAGACAAGGCAGGAAGGAAAAGGAAAGGCTCTGGTGGCATTACTAAGTCCCTCTAATATGCCTTCCAGTGCGTCAGAGATCTTTTGTGATAAAACCTTCTCAGAGGTTTGGGTGGGATAAGAACTATTCTGCAACCTCTGTCTCACTATCTATAAGGTTGCACTCCTTCATATAATACTGTAATTCAAATGATTGTCTTTCCTCCATCCCAATCCCTTCCCACAAAACCAACCAACGCCCATGTGTGCATGCACACAGGCAGATACCCTTGCATCTGTAGAGGTGTCTAACTATAAGAACTATAGATTCATGATGAAGCCGAAAGTAGAGCTTTGCTTTAACAAAAATGCCCCTGATGTGCACACTATGAGTCACAACCAGACTCACTTGAGACCAAATCACCATCATTGTTTCAAATGTCTACACTAGCCAATAAAATATTGTTCATTCACTATGCTTAAACCTCTAAGGCACACTTCCCTGAAGACTTGGCATTTAAGTCGACCTGCCCATGGTTCACTTCACAGTGACCATTAGTGCAGTCAAGTCCCGTCAGATAATCGGTTATCACATTCAGGGCACAACCCATTGCTCTGTTCTTCCATGCTTCAGCTCACACAAATCTCGACTCGTTGAAGCAATAAGTAGCTACACTATGGGACTAAAGAAAAAAGTTCATCACAGAAAATGCTAATGCCTTCACAGCAATGACATAAACTAACTACATAATTATGGGAGACTAAGCAGAAGTGTTTTTCATGACTTGCCCCCATAATTGCTTCTTCCTCATATTGCTATCTCCCATGGAGTGGTACCACCACTACTTGGGAATTAAAGTTACTATATAGTGGATAGTATGCCGCTCTCCTACTTTTCACATTTAACAATAATCCGCCTAATGGAAGGTCTAGAATTCACATTCCCAGACTGACATGAATGGAGAAGTGGATATACTAGACAGAGGTACAATTCTCAATTTTAGGATGTAGCCTTATCACATGGCATGTCATGGAAAGGAGGAGAAGGCATCCCATTGTGATTGTCAATCTGAAAATTCTCACTCCTGACTGTCTTGATTAGTGATGAAATCTTAAAATCTGACATTTTGGCTAGTTCTCTCAAGGTGCCATTATTTAAATCACTCATCGTTAGCACACTGGCAAGCAAACGAACTTAATTTCATATCAGTATGGCTTATTTGTCTGGAATGAAGTGACATTGTAAAATTCATCACAAGAGCCACTTCTCACTTTGCAGCTGAGAGAGGTTGTGCAGTTGTCTTGAATCCAAAAACACAGCTGAGAGATGTGCCAGAAGGAGCAGTGGGCAGGAGTTTCGAATCTGGGTATCCCAAATTAGATGGCTTTATGCAAATCACTTTTCTTCTCTGGGCTTCTGTTGTCTTACTGGCAAGATGAGGCCAGAAATTCACTAAGGATCCTCCAGTTTTAACATTCAGTGATGCTATTAACATCCTGTGATGCTGATACAGGATGTCACAAAGATTGTGGTTGACCACCAAAGCCCACGGAATTTTGAGAAATCTTTTCCGGAAAGATATGAAGCCAAAGGTGACCAGCTGACCAGAGTGATAACAGGGGCTACTGGAGTCCCACAAAGGACTCGAGTAGGTAGGTGATAATCATGAAGAAAAACTTAAGTCTTAATGATGAAGGTTGATAGAATGATGCTTGTATATGTGTGTGTGGCACAAGCCCTGGAGGTGATTTTGACAAGGGCAAATCTTGATTTTGGTCCACTACTTCTTTCTCACTTGTTCACTCCCATCCAATTTTTTAGGACGTTTAGTGTTAGAATGGGTTTGGGGCAGAGTGGAATTGCCATATAATATTTTTTGCATTAATCTTTAACTTACTGACTGTTTTCACTTCAAATCTATGATGACAAATCTCAAATCTCCAAATTCTGCCTCAACTTTGTTCTGCATGTCCCTAGTCCATTGACCTCCTACTCCTCTAGACTATTATTTCATACCTCCTCAAACCTCTAACACTTCCTCTGTCATCTTCACTCTCATCTGATAACTTTCCTACACCAATGGAAAATGGAAGCCATTAATTGGGTACTTCAACAAGTTCCCACCACCCTATCTACCTGCCACCAGCAGCAGTGCCCACATGCTCTGCTTCCTTTCCTTGTACGGTGAAGGATGGAGGACTCTGAGCTAAGACAAATCCCTCCATTTTTCCACTGGATCCCAACCATTTTCAGCTATGCAAAGGCATTTCTCTACTAATTTTCACATCTCTTACCTGCTTCTTCCAGTTTTCTTCCCTTTTCTCCTGGTTCACTGCCATTAGCACACAAACATTCTGCTATTTCTTCAATTCTGAAAAACAAAAACCATTTTCCTCTCTATGTTCTATTTCTTTACTCTCCTTTACAATTAAAACTCCTTGAAAGACTTGTCTATACTTACTGTCTCCAATTCCTCTTTTCTCATTTTCTCTTAAAATCACAGTAGGTAGCTTTCACCTACACCACTGCACTCTGCTCCACCCAAGTTGCTCTTGTTAATGCCAATGAAGACTTCCACATTGCTAAATCCAATCATCAATTCTCACTTTTCATCTTACTTGATCCTTCGGTACCTTGTCTTCCTCCTTGAAATAATTCCATGATACCAGACTATCTTGATTTTTCTAATACCCCACTGGCCTTTGGTATTTTCTCTACGTCTCTCCAGTCATCTCTTTAAACTCTTATTTTTGGTGTACTTCAAGACTCAGTTCTTGAATTTCTTCCTTATCTATACCTTTACCTTAAATGCTGTAGACATGCTAATTAACCCCAGGTTATTTTTATCACTAGCTGAGATATCTCCCCTGAACTTCAGACTATGATATTCATCTGCCTATTAATTTTGGATGTCTAGCAGGACCACAGATTCAGCATGTTGAAAATTAAACTCCTGACGCTCCTATTTAACTCTTCACCATCTCAGTAAGGGCTATGTCATTCTTCCAGATGTTCAGGCCAAAAACCATGGAGTTACCTTTGACTTTTCTCTTTCTTTTGCCTCCCACATGCAATCAGTCAACAGATTCCATTGGTTTGACAATCAAAATACGTCAAGAATAAAAATCACTTCTTGTTGACATCCACCACTACCACCCTGATCTGAGCTAGTATTCTGTATCATCTGAGTTACTATAATCGTCTTCTAACATGTTTTCGTGCTTCCATCTTTCCTCTCTACAGACTATGGTCAATACAGCAACCTGAGTGATTCTATTATGAGATAACCCAGACCAAGTCATTCCTCTGCTTAAATCTTGCAATCCTTTCCCGTCTCATATTAGAAACCAAAATCTTCTCTGTGGCCTCCAAACAATGAAGTAATCTGCCCCATTCAGCATTATCTTCTCGTCTTCTGTTATCTCTTTCTCATTGCTCACTCAGCTCCAACTGCTGCCACACTGGCCTCCTTGCTCCTGGAACACACCCAGTACATTGCTGCCTCCAGGCCTTGTACCAGCTATTTCCTTTGCCTGGAACCCTCTGTCCATGACTTTCTCCTACCTATTCTTCATGTATTTGCTCAACTGTCACCTTCTCGGTGCAATATACATACACTCCTACTTATAATTTATAATTACAATCCACCCATCTCCCTTGCTTCATTGCCCATCCATGATTTATTTTTCCATAGCACTATGAACCTCCTAACATACTATAGTTTACACGTGTACATATTTTTACTGTTTACCCCCATAGAATGTAAGCTTTCCCTGAGACTTGTATTTTTGTTTTGTTGACTGCTATGATCCCAGCAACTAAAAAATGCTTAGCACATAGTAACCACTCGATATTACTGAATGACTAAATTTCTCCACCCTCCAATTCCCAATAATAGTCAGGTATCATAGTTTATGATGATCTGTCCTAATATAAATTTGGGGGAGATTTATTTGTGAAGGGACTAAAATTTTTTAATCCAAGTATTTTATAGATAGTGACTGTGGCTTTATTTCACTTTGTATACTGGAAGGGCCTTACATTTGAGGCTAGGTTAGAATGACTTCAAATTCTGGTCACATTAATTGTCAACTAAATAACCTTCAGAAACATTTTTGAGCCAACTATTAGATTGATGTAAAGAGGGAGCCTGCTACTCAATGTTTTTAAGAAAATTATATGTATGCATTGACCTATGTAAAGCACATAGCACCATACCAGGTATGGACTAGCTGCTCAATAAAAATTGCCTTTGATGTTTGAACTGCATGAGTTAATCAAGTGTGCTAAGACTCATATAAGATTTAGTATATAATCTTTCCCCTCTAGAGAGCACTTTGATCCAAAGGAAGAAATCTTACAGGAGAAATTTCTAGTATCAGCGATAATGGAGGAGATTTTTATTGATGATGGAAGGGAAGACAAAAACAGAGGATGGGTGTTTAGAGCAACCCCCCCCAGGCCTCCTCACATTCAGTGGACAATCTCTCTCACCAGAACGCTCAGTGTCTACGAATCTCTGTGCCTTAATAGAGTGAGAGACTGACTCAAGAGCACATCTGTGACTTCTGTCACAGAGACAGACTGTCTTTGAAGATTAAAATCCTCTAGAATGTCCCCCGCAGAGATTAAATGCTGAAAGAAAGAAAAGACAAGCATGCAGGGGAAGAGCGGAGTGGAGAGATGAAACAGAAACTAGAAATCATTTCTGATGTAATAATTGCTGCATTAACACCTGAACAGCTAACATGCATGCCCTGTGGCATGTTAAATGAGAAACTTCAAAGATTGTAAATACAAGAAAAATGAGAATGCTTGACCCTAACAGTTGGTATTCACAGGCAGGCAGCAGTTGGCATATATAGACTCATATTCCCCAGCCCACACAAGCAGAGAGACACTTGTTCCCAACATCCCCCTTCCTTTAATAAGCCAATAAATATTGATTCTGACCTGGTTGCCACTTGTTCTCCTAACATCTTCTTTCATTCCAAGGCTTCTCGAAACTATAAAAAGCTAATTTCCAGATTCCAAGTCTGGCCAGAAAGACTCAGTTTTTCAATCAGATCTCCCAGAGGTCTGATAGCAATCATTATGAATGTGAAAAGGTATTTTGTATTCTTCCCAGCTTGGTAGCAGATAAAGGGAGCGGGGCTGGTTACCTATGGAGGCAATGATGGGATTAAAATGCTCCTACCCACTCCTCACCCTGGAGGACCACAGAAAATGTGGGGCAGCAGACTGACATCCAAAAAGAGGGTCAGCAAGCACTGAAAAGCACAGCTTTCAGACTAAAATCATGATCAAAAAGCTAAAAATGATCCTCATTTCTCACTGCCAGGATTTTGTCTCAGGCAATACAGTTCTGAAGGACATGATTCTGAACAACATACGTGATGATTACATTTGAGTTTTAGAAAAACATTTGACTGGAAGGAGACACTCGACCTACATTTTGAAGCAAATTTTTTCTTATCTCAGAGTCTGTCAGTAGTAGATAAGAATATTGAGAATCTGCTTTTATGCTTGGCACTGTTGGAGTAGGTCATCTGGGCAACAGATGAGAATTATAAGACTGTTCCTTACCTCAACGAGATTTCACTAATTGGAGAGACAAGACTAGCATGTACATTCAGAGTTTTGGTTCTTAATATTTTGGGGGTCATCACCTCTGAGAATCTGATGACAGTTACGGAGCCCTGTTTTAGAAAAATACAAATATGCATACAATTCTCTATTACATTTTAGAGATTTTACATAGTTCATGGATGGACCCCTCTGTGGCCCAGCATGAGGTTAGATGTCCCATCACACTTTTCCATAGCGCCCTTGCTTTCTTTTTGGAAACACATGTCATATATTTGAAGTGTATTTATTTCCTACTCTGTCACTAGCACTTAGTGGAGTTCTGTCACACAATAATTATTGTTGAATAAATTAGTACATCAATGAATTTAGAATGCCTGCATTGGATAGAATAAGAGGCAGTGTTGATGCTTAACGGTCTGGGCCACAACTGGAGTACAGTAGCTATAGTAACAGAAAATCCATCAAGACTAGAGTAGTTAGGAAAGGCATCATGAGAAGATTTGAGTTGAAAATTGACAAATGGATAAGACTGATATGGGTACAGAAAGGAAATGAGCAAACATTATCACTAAATCATGTAGTAAGAACAAAGACCTCTTGTTGGTGGGAGAATGAAGTGATGCCCTGGACTTAAGAATCAAGGCAACAGATGTCCTCTTGCTGTGTTGGAAAAATGGTTTTTATTTTAAAGATATCTGGGGTACCCAGAATTAATGAGAACCACAAAGACTAGTTGGAAAGTAGGCAGAAACCAAGGAAATCCAGCATCTGGACAGCCTGGACCACAAATAAATTTTGATGCCTCTCTAACCACCAGTGTGATGAATCTCTCCTCCCAACACACTTTCCATAGTGTGACCAGGATGCAAATTCTGGGGTGACAGCACAGATAGGATGGATTCAGGTCACGTGTCTACTCCTGATGTACCAGTAATGCACAAGCAAAAGATTTTTTCTGTAACAGCGTCTGTAGCCGGAGGTGTCACAAGAGGGCGGTATAAGAGGCAGGCATCGTATGTCAATAATTCATCAATAAAAAGAAAAAAGAAATGCTCTCTTGCATAAGTACATGAAGCAGTTCTCCTCAAATACAAGTCAGGTGCTACCAGGAAGTGGAGGAACAGTGGCAGATGTCAGAAAGCCAAAACCAGCAAATAGAGTGATCTAGAGCAAGGTACCTGTGTAAGTCTGTTACAACAGATGTAAAAATAGAGGTGCAATAAGAACTGCCTCAGTGTTTGGGGAAAATTAAATGAGACAATTCTTGGAAAGCTTTTAGCTCAATGCCCACTGTATGTTCAATAAATGTCTATTATTATTGCTGCCGTTGTTGTTATTTACTCTTTGGCTGGATATGGAAGACAAGATTTGGACACACATGTGTTTGTAACTTTAAATTCTAAATGGATCCTATATTTAGTTCTATGTCCTGAAGACAAAAAGGGGAATGAAGAAAGCAAATGTTGGTGCATCATGAACACTATACAGAAGGAGTAGCATCCTCGCTCACTTTCTAAAACAAGGATCATCTCCATCATCTCCCTCCTGAGGAATTCACTCTTTTCCCTGTTCAGTCTTCCTTTCTTTCTTCCTCTCCACTTTACTTAGTGTCCTAACACCAGTGACTTCTCCCAAGCCTACTATTTCCCAAAGCCTGGAATTGTTTTTTTTTATTGTTTTCCCAGCTATTCATAGTCCAGGCCAGTTGCTTGCCCTCAGGAAGTTTCTCCCAGGCAGGCAGGAAGGGATTCGCACTCACTAGTTTCACACAATTTCTTGACCTCAAACCTACAATATGAGTATGTCTTATCCCATACCCAACCTGACATAACTTGAAGCGGGTGTACACAGAGCAAAGGAACGAGTCCTGTACAGATTTAATTAAAAACTTTACATGCTATTTGCCTCGCACTTTTGAACGCCTCAGAGTCCTGCCCTGAGATCTATTTACACACTTCCTCCCACATCTCTGGAGAACAGGATCTTCACTTTCAAACAATGACAATTTTATCCCATGGTAGGGATGGGATGATTAAGGCCTTTTCATAGACGCTTTAACTGGTCTCCACCATTTCTGAGCAGATGCAATTCACTCCCAAGAAAAATTTCCACCATCTTCTTTCCTGCATTCCTCCCTACCTCCAACACTGGGAGAGTGTGTGTGAAGATAAGGATGAGTCGGGATTTGGGGAATGAGATCAAAGTTGATAGGAGATAGAGGAAAGCTTACACTGCTTCCTTTTTCCCACTTTCCATGTCTATTCCCTTAATATAAATAATGAGAAGCGACACAAGTGACCAAAGCAGAGACTTTGAATAGTTCTGCTTGTCTTCATCAGAGACCAACACATCAAATATCAAATTGCAGCCATCTTCATAACTGCATATTACTTACCACCAAGAAGGAATCACAAAGTGTTCATATGTTCTTAAAAGCCTCCTTGTACAGTCAAACCTTGCAGACTGACTCAAAGATGCTTCATTGCAAGCAGGTCTCATCCAATAAATAAAGTGAGAATACCCATCTTATTATTTATGGCCAAAGACTAACAGAGACTTAGGCCCACAAAGTGTGTTAATAATGTTTTTCTGTCATCTTGATCTGCCTGTACACAGCCTTTTCTAGATCAGCAAAGATGGACACCATCAAAAACATATGGGATGCCAACCAAGACATAATCAGCCAGCCAAGGGATATTCGGAATGTACGAGGCGGATGATCACTCACAAAGATGTTGATGTCCTTATGTCTATTCATTTATCTGCTCCAATCAAAGGGTTAGTAGAGGAGGAGAGGGGAAAGGAAGGGAAGCCTGGGCATGATTAACAATAGGTGCAAGACGGGATGAGCTAGATTAAACTGCTCCATATGCAAATTATACAAGTCTGATTGCATCAAACCATGCACTGTTTAATGAGTAGAGTAAGATGCCTTTATCTCTGCTTGGATATGTTCCTAAAAGGAAGAGT
The DNA here is from genome assembly GCF_021613505.1 of Equus quagga. Taxonomy (NCBI): domain Eukaryota; kingdom Metazoa; phylum Chordata; class Mammalia; order Perissodactyla; family Equidae; genus Equus; species Equus quagga. The sequence continues at coordinate 11,587,551 of NC_060274.1, read as the reverse complement.
GTTCTCAGATAAAGCACGGTTTAATAAGGAGATTTTTCATTACAGAGTCGAAGAGCGTTTGCATCTCCCTCTCTCATCTTCAGCCCTCTCTCTCTCTTCTCCTCTCTCTGTCTCTTTCAATCTCTCTCTCCTCTTTCTCCCTCCCTCTGTCAAATTCCCTCCCTTGCACCCACCAGCCTGTCTCTGATCCACACGGCTATTCTGATTCCTCTTTTTTTAAAATTGAAGTCAGTAAACATTCGCATGTTGTTGGCATATATTTTAAGAATGTGTATACTCAGTGCAAATTAAAGAGAGTCCTACACAGATGAAATTAAAAGCTTTAAAATGTGGCTTGAGCAGTTATTTATCTCCGAGGATTTTTAATTTAACATTGCCATGTTTTTAAAATTCTTTAATTGGTTATTTAAATATGTTCTGGTAATTTACTATTTGTATTTTTTAGCTTTGTTTTTTCTTTTTGTCTTCCTGAATTGCCATGTAGGTTTGAGCATGTGTTAAGAACACCCGCTTTGGGCCCTGAATCCCCTCTCCACCTCCCACCAAGATCTGATCCTGGACAAGTCACTTAACCTCTCTGCCTTCATTTTCCTCATCTATGAAATGCGACAATAATAGCTATTCATAGAATCATTTAAGGCTAAAATTATACAATGTATGTAATGCAATCAGCGCAGAGCCTGGTACATTGAACGTGCTGTAATGGTCATCATTCTTCATAGAACAGCTTCTCCAAAAGTATTAAATATGTAACTGCATGTCTGATATATACCACATCTATATGTAGTCTATTTTTGTGTATATGCACACAAAATCAACTCATGCATGTGTATATACAAATATATGTATGTGTGTATGATTTGGATTGCACCAATATAACTAAACTGAGCCCCATGTTCTAGAATTCCTTTTCTGATCCACAAGCTACATTTTGCTCAAGATTTGGAAGGTGGAAGTGGAGCAGCAGCCATCTTGCTTTGAACTCCTGGAAAGTCAGAACAGAGTTTGGGACAGTATTGCAACTCACACAGGTTGTCTCTTATTTCCTGTCTTAATAGGTGAGCATGGGGCCTACTTCCAGCTTCTTCAGCTTCTGGACCACATGAGCGTTTAGCTCATACCAAGGGACACCTCCATCATGGCAGTCACAGGCTTGGAGGTGGCAAGAGACCATCTCAGGTTCCAGTCTACCCCCACTTCCTATCCATGTCCACCTTCTCTTCCTAAATACGTGAACTGAGGACCCCCAGCTCCTGCACCAGATGCAGAACAACAGTTTCACACAGACTGGATAAGCTGCTGCCAAAATTGCATGCAACATCAGATTCTCATTTTGTTTTTATATATATATATCCCTTTGAAACATAATTAATACCTTAGATTAAAAATAATCACTATCAAATGACATAATACTGTGAAAATGAATACTTTATAGATTATTAAGCCCTTCATAGAAGTTGCTTCTTTATGATTTTTCCGAAGCTGAAAGTTCATTGAAGGCTAAACCAGGTTTGATTTGTTTCAATTTCCTGCTCTAACACTAAGCTTAGTACTCTCCAAGTTTTTGATAAATTGGAAAAAAAATTACAGTTGATATGTTAGCAGGATTGCAGTGGTAGAATTTTTTGTGGGGGGGGGGGGTCAGGCACCATTGACCAACCAAAAATAAAGTTTTATACATTTTGATGTGTGTATTCAACCATGAAAGCATCATCACAATCAAGATGATGAACATATCCATCCCCCAAAAGCCTCTTGTGCCCCTTAGTCATCCCTTCCTTCTCTCTCCTTCTCCTGTGTTCTCAAAGAACCACCAATTTGTTTTCTGTCACTACAGATGAGTTTGCTATTTCTAGAATTTTATGTAAATGGAATCACACAGTATGGACTCCTTTTTATCTGGCTTTTTCTACTCAACATATTTATTTTGACTCCATCTATGTGTGTATTAATAATTCATTGCTTTTTATTGCTGAGTAATATTCCATAATATGAACATGGCACAGTTCATTTATCCGTTCCCCAGTTTATGACCTTTTGAATTGTTTACAAATAAAACTGCTGCGAATATTCCTGTACAAGTACTTGTATTGGAATATACTTATTTTCTCTCAGAGTAGAATCATTGGGTCATCTTGTAAGCATATGTTTAAAAGTTTTAAGAAACTGCCAAAGTGGTTGCACCATTTTATATTTTGCCAGAAGTTCATGAGAGTTCCAGTTCCTCCACATCCTCACAACTTGATATTGTCAGTCTTTCTAAATCTAGCCTTTCTAATCCACATGTAGTGGTTCTCCTTTCTCTCATCTCTTGAATTGGAAGCTGAGGTTTTTGAATTGAGATGGTTCTTCTTCTCTAATAACAATGTTTAGTGCTGTAAGTTTTGCTGTAGTGGTACTTGGTATCCCACAAATGTTGACATGTTCTGTTTTCATTTTGTTTCAGATCAACATTCTTTCTAATTTCACTTCTGGTTTCTTCTTTGACTCATGAATTATTTAGAAGTCTGCTGTTTAGATTCCAAATATTTGAGAATTTTCCAGATCTTTCTGTTACTAGTCTCTAATTCAGCTGTGATCAAAGAACCTACTTTGTATCACTTACATCCTTTTAAATTTATCGAGACTTGTTTTGTGGCTTAGAATATGGTCACTCAGTAAATGCTCTGTGTGCACCCTAAAATAATGAATATAATGATGTTATTGGGCAAAGTTCTATAAATATCGATTAGGCAGGGTTGGTCGATAGTGTCATTCAAGTCTTCTGTGTTCTTATTGATTTTCTATCTATTTGTTTTATCACCTATTAAGAAAGGAGTATTGAAATCTTTTACTATAATTATGGATTTGTCTATTTTTCCTCGCAGTTCCATCAATTTTTGCTTCATGTTATTGGATGCATAGACATTTAGGACTTCATGTCCTCTTGATAAATTGACTCCTTTTTTATTACAAAATGATCTTCTTTGCCCTTGGTAATATTCTTTGTTCTGAAATATATTTTGTCTGATGATAACATAATTTTATTCCAGATTTCCTTTTATTGGTGTTAGTATAGCATGTTTTTTTTCATCCTTTTACTTTTAATTTATTTTTGTCTTCATATTTAAAGTGGGTTTCTTGCAAGCACCATATCATTGGGTCTTGCTATTGTATCCAATCTTACCATATCTGCTGGTTTTTAGACAACTAATATTTAATGCCATTATCAATATGCTTAGGGAGCTAACATCTGTTACCAATCTTTCTCTTTTTGTATGTGAGCCGCCACCACAGCATGGCCACTGACAAATGAGTAGTGGAGGTCCACATGCAGGAACCAAATCCAGGCCGCCAAAGCAGAGCCACCAAACTCAACCACTAGGCCACCGAGGCTGGCCCATAAGTCTAGTATCTTGCTCTTTGTTTTCTATTGGGTTCATCTGCTCTTTGTTCTTTTTTTAAAATTGATTATTGTTATGATTTTATTTTATGTTCTTTGTTGGCTTATTAGCTACAAACATATTGTTATCATAGTGATTGTTGTAGAGTTTACAGAATTCATTTTGACTTATCACAATCTACCTGAAAGTGATATTACACTAATTCATACATAGTATAAAAACTTCATAATAGTGGACTCTCCTTTACCCCATCACAGTCTTTATGCTAGTGTTGTCAAACATATTCATTTTATATACATTGTTATTGTTTGTTTAAACATCCAGTTATATTTTAAAGAGGTTTAAACAGTAAGAAAAAAATCTAATACATTTAACCCTGTAATTGCTATTCCTGGTGCTCTTCCTTCCTTTGTATCAATCCACATATTCCTCTGTTATTCTTCTGCCTGAAAGACTACCTGTAACATTTTTTTACACTGTTCTGCTGGTGATGAATTCTTTCTGCTTTTGCATGTTTGAAGAAGTCTTTATTTTGCTTTTGATTTTGAAAGACATTTCCAAAGGGTATAGAATTTTAGGTTGACCTATTTTTTCAGTATTAAAAGGTGGTGTTCTACTATCTTCTCACAAGGTTTCAGGGCCCCGCCAAGCGGGACGTGAGTTTTGAACAAGCCTTCAGTCTCGGGGAGGAATTCAAGCACTAGGCAAGGGAACTAACACAAGCCCAACTTAACAAATATAGTGAGGCTTCAGGCTACAGGGACATCCTGGGAAACCCCAGCATATGAGTCACTGAATCTGTTGGCACTAAGACTAATTAAAGATCCAGTCACAGGATGGGAATTAGAGTCCTACCTCTGCTCTGATTTACCCAATTCTGGGTCTATAAATGGAAATTATCCATCAGTGAGTGGCCTCTGGGGAGCTAGAAAAACCTCAGGTACAGGACACCCTGAGACACAATAGAATAAAAGTTTTAAGGTGTGATATGTATTTAAATCTGAGTAGAATATGATTGACTCATTCAGAACATTTCTAGCTCTCCATGGTATACATGAGGCTTTTGCTATATGAACTAAAGATGAATTTACCTCACCCCATTTATGATTGAGACCTCAGCATATTCAAAGAGTAAATAACAGAGTATATAGCTTTCCCTGGGGCTGTTTCTCTGAGTTATGCATAGACTTACCTCTACTGTCATGGCAACTGTACCTACAATGGTATCAGCCAGTGTGTGGATGGCCAGACCCAGGGTACCAGTGTGATTATAGGACATCTTGATCAAAATCTTTTTACATCCAATATGGTAAGCCTTGAACAGAGATTTGAGGGTTGGGCTGGGGGAGAATTTCATGTATTTGCAAAGTATTTGATTATTCAGAACCATTCTTTGCTCTTCTTGGTGAGGATCTTGGTGATAATTTGATTGCTGCCTGAGGTTTGAAAGAACTGAGCAAATCAATTTCATTCCTTTGGTTGTTGGCCTTGAGTTATTAAATTATTTTAAAATTTAATTGCATTCCAAAGAGTTATTTTTGTGCTCTGATCCTATCAGATTTCCCAAGTATGTAGAAGGTATCAGTCATAGCCCAGAAAACTATAAGGGAAAAAACAAATCTCTTAGCAACAGCAACTGTATTCTCTGGGTGAATCCTAAAGCATGGCTTCAGGCTCAGGACAGAGTGAAGAGTGGCTATGCTATCACATTCATTCATTCCACAGATTTTTTATTATTTTTATTCTTTATTATTTTTATTATTATATTTTGTTGTTTAATAAAGGTTCTAATGGAACTTCAGAAGCTGCTCTAAACAGTTTAAGGCACCTTGTCTATCTGCAGATATTTATATTTATGACCCAGGATGCTATGTCACCCTCATTCTTAAATTACCCTCTCTTCTCTGCCTTTTCACATTATCTGAACTAGGTAGGCAGTAAGCCCTCATTGGAGAAGAATCTCATGTGTTGTAATTCTTCTGAGTCTGTACACATAAATAGATACTTCTTAATTTATAAAATGACACTTGCCTTTTAAATTAATTATTTTCTTCATGCTGTTCTTAGGGCTGTTAGAGAACACGTTACTCATATGAGGAGCCCAACTCGAATTGCTGAACTCTTTCACCTGTGAACCAAAACCAAGGCTCAAACCTTCCTAAGAGAAGCAAAAGCAGTGAGCACTCCTTCCCATCAAAGCCCAAAGCTAAAATTCTAATTAACCTATTTTTTGGCAACTATAGCCCCCTGTGCATGTTGCGCATTCTTTGTCAAAGCCCATGAAATATTTAGTCATTCCAAGATATCTAGAAAAGAGTAAGTAAAAATAAAACATGTCGCTTTGTACATGTGATGTTATTCTTTTTATGATATTTTAGACAGCTCGATAACCGATAAATCTTGGAGCTTCACCTGGCTTGGTCTTTGTGTGGAATCTTAACAAAGATACATAGCCCAGCAGCCAAAAAGTAAACTTTAAAAAAGAACTCTAATATTTACTTATGTTTCTAGAAAAACATCAAAAGAGAACCGATTAATGATGTACAACACTACTCAAATTCCTTTCCTTCTTCTCTCAATCTTTTTCTACATAGCTTCTCACATCCAAAACTGATCCCACAGTCCCACCGTAATGATATTCCCCACCTTCTTATACTCTCCAATCTTTAACAGGTAAGCCAGCCCAGCTTCACTGGCTTTGTCCGTCCTCCACTCTCTGGGCCTCTGTGGTCCTATCTTCTCCTAATTCAACGTCAGAGAAGATCTGGGAACCAGGCTAGAAAAGATTCTCCTTTTAGTGGGAGGAAGGGTTAGGGAGAGAAGAGAGGTATGAAAGACTTACCCATCAAAGAAAAAAGATCACATCCCTACCACATAGAACTAGAATCTAAGAAAACTAGGCAGTTTTGCAGATTTTGGCTACATGTGTCAGATGATCAAGATCCCAGCAAGACAGCAACTCAATTATCTGATACTTCAGCGATATTGATAATATTACCTTAATTCCCCAACTCAAATTAACAGTGTGACATATCCCTAAATAGCAAAATTCAACTACTCATGCCACACAACCCTTTGTCCCAGGGGTCAGCAAATAACAGTGTACCTCATGTTTTGTATGGCCCACAAACTAGGAATATTGTTAAACTTTTAAATGGTTTTAGAAAATCAGAAGAATAATATTTTGAGACACATATAAATTATGTGTAATTCAAATTTCAGTGTCTATAAATGAACGTTGTATTGGAACACTGCCACACTCAGTCATCCACATGTTTCTCTGTCTGCTTTTATACTATGCAGAGGTGAATATTTGTCACAGGGATGGTATGATCCACAAAGCCTAAAATATTTTCTATCTGGCTTTTTATAGAAAAAGCTTGCTGACCTCTGCTTATCCCACAACATTCCAGTTTTATTGAGTTCAGGAAGTTGCACTAGTATCTGCGTAATATTTAGACGGCAAAAGCTCATTGTATATATCTTACGTGAACTTTTTCATCCTGTAAAACATAGTCACCACAAAATTATTTGCCCTGAGAAACTTCAAGCCTCAAAATGGCTAGGTCAATGAAGAAAGCACATATTTATAGGAGAAACACAGCACTGAAGTTCTCAGAATACTTTTATCTCCAAAGCTGGGTAAGTGAATGTTTTCAAGTGACTTAAGGAGACAAGGGGGTGGGGTGGGAAGATGTGGTGCATAGGGAGTGAGCTTGGCTTTTCCATGAAACAAGAACAAAACTTGAGATATTCAAAACTCAAATTAAAAGAAGTAAACAGAAACGAGGCAGGAGAAAAAAACAGAGTGGAATAATTTTATAATTTAAGATGCATATTTTCTGGTGCTCTGGATACTGTTTTCATTTTTATTAAAATTGGACCAAAGGCTTTTTTTTATTATTATTATTGTAACAAATTTAATTCATGGCTGGACCAGAATTCGTTTGCATGAATGACTGCCTTTACTATTTCAGTTGGATCTGAAGTATCTTTCTTTCTGCTCATCTTTGAAGAAAGTAGCAAATTATTTTCCATTAAATATGGTTCTACTCTGGCCTAGAGATGGCTGCACTGCATGCAGAGGTGGTACTTGTCAGAAAGAAAGTGACATGTATGAAGTCATCTGTACTCCTTCCAGAAGAAAAGCATCATGTGGCCACCGAATACATTAGAAAAATAAGAGGTCCTGTTCGTACTACAATGTTGAAATGCTACATTATGTGCATCTTAAATTATAAAATTATTCCACTCTGGTTTTTTCTCCCTCCTCACTTTTGCTTACTTCTTTTAATTTGAATTTTGAATATCTCAAGTCCTGTTCTTGTTTTATGAAAAGCCGAGCTCACTCCCTATGAACCACATCCCTCCTCCCTTCTTGTCTCCTTAAGTCACTTGAAAACATTCACTTACCCAGCTTTGGAGGTAAAAGTATTTTGAGAACTTCAAGGTGACCAAATGCAAAAGCTGTCTTTTATTTACTTCACAGTCAGTATACTGAGAGCATAGAATGGAAATTTCAGTTGTACAGATCTGCCTGCGCTTAGAAGAAGCATTAAAAAAAGCAATAAGACTTCTTAAGACGTTTTTAAGAACAATATTATTCAGTTAATAGCCTTGTTTATACTAGCATGGCAGGCAGAAATGCACAGTTGAAACTGATATAAAAAAGATAAACAGCAAATATATTATTATTAATGTGTTTGAAAAATTAAGCCACTGGTGAGCATTAAGTGATCTGTGTAGAGGGGGAAGCATTTGAAGTTATCAGAGGAAAAGTCTTGGTGTCAAAGAGAAAGAAGCTCTGGTTTAAAGAACAGTTGAAGCTACTACTTTTAAATGGTGTGAATTTTGAAGTCATCGAAAGAGATTTAGAAGAAACCAAAATGCTCAAGAGCTGACAGCTGAAGGGAAAGAAATAATTGGTGAGATCTAAGCAATGAGTCAGAAAGTTCTGGGGAACACAGCTTCGAAAGGGCAAGTACCCTGAACTGAAGTTTCTTCTTTCTGCAGATCGCTTGGCCATAACCACACTCACACACTCACATTCCCCTGCATGCTCACAGCGATGTTTCAGGTCTTACTCTGATAGACAGGCAGTATGTTCTAGGTTCTGATGATAGGTCAGAAAAGCAGAGACCAATCATGGCTCTACCACCTACCACTTATGTGACACATTAGGCAGGAATTATGGGTTGAATTGTGACTCCCCCCAAAATTCATATGTTAAAGCCCTAACCACCTAGTACCATGTGACTATATTTGGAGATAGGGCCTTTAAAGAGATTATTAAGTCGAAATGAGGCCCTCAGGGTGGGCCCTAATCTCATCTGTCCTTATAAGAAGAGATTTGGACAGACAAAGAGACACTAGACATGAGCTCACACAGAGGAAAGACCACGTGACAACACAGAGAGAAGACGGCCGTCTGCAAGCCAAGGAGATGAGGCCTCAGGAGAAACCAACCCTACCCCCACCTTGATCTTGGATTCCAGTCCTCAGAACTGTAAGAAACTAAATTTCTGTTGTTTAAGCCCCTTCCTCTGTATTTTGTTATGGCAGCCCCAGCTGACTAATCCAGCAGGTAACGAGAATATAGACTCCATGAGGGCAGACATTTCTGTCCCTTTGTCAACAGCTGGATTTCTCAGCCCCTTGAATAGTTCCTGGCATGTAGTGGGTTCTCACTAAGCATTTACTGAACGAATGGGTGAATAAATGAGTAAATGAATTTAAACTTCCTGAGCCTCCATTTCCTCCTCCATGAAGACGGAACCATCATAGTCCTTCCACACGATGTCCTGGTCAGTATCAAAGAGGACATGTATGTATGCGTTTCCTTTATCCACAGAGGACCACACCAAAAGTATTCTTCATTATCATCCCTGTCACCATCATCACAACACTATATGGCTCACGATTATTCCAAATCTCAGTTTCGTTGTAAAATAAATAGAAGAGAACTGTTTGTCTCAGAGGGGAGGTGGAGAAAATGAATTATCAGTTATTATGTGAAAAGAATGTAAGACTTGTTAGATGACAGACATTTTAGAATCATTATTATTATGACTTTGTGTATTCTGGGACTGAAAAGACATACGAGTTCAGGATATATAGTTGTCAACACACCTCAAAGCAGAGGTAAGTGCATCATGCAATTAGCATCTGAATATGCAATTATGGAACACAGGCAATAGGAAATCTCCATAAGATAGGGGTCATTTTCACAAATATCCCAGTACTTATTGTACCCAAGTGTATCTTTGTATAACTCTTGTAATAACGCAAAATTGCCTTCTGTTTTATAGATAATGTTACTCCGGAATGCTAAAGGGAAAGAAGTATCAAATTTGCAAGCTAGGCAGTTTGTCAGCGTTCAAAATATGACCACAAGAAATTGATGACAATTTAATTGCTTCAAAATCATATTCTTAGGTATAGAGTTCATAATTTTAAACCAATTCATCCATGTTCAATCTCCAAATTAGCAGTCCACAATTTCTTGCATTCTGTCGTACTTTTGCCCTTAAAATTATTAAGGTTAGACCTACAACTAGAATATACAACTATGTACTGGGGAGCTTTGGAGAGAAGAAGAGAAAAGAAAAAACATTGGCAACAGATGTTAGCTCAGGCCAATCTTTAAAAGAAAAAAATTATCAAGGTTAATTTGATTTTGGGAAAGTGAGTAGATTTGAAGACACATTTTGAGTTCACTTCCCTCCCCACAGCTCTTGATTTCTAGTGATGGGCAAATTACTTTAAAAACTTGAAGCTCCAGTTTCCTTATCTGTAAAAGTCAAGGCAATGATGTCAATCATATGCACCACAAATAGAGGCTCTGAAGTTAGATTCCAGGATGTAGACTCTGGCTGTCCTCTCAGTAGCTGTGTGCTGGGGCAAAGGAATTAATGAATATCTCTGGGGCTTGAGTTCCTCATTTGACAGCTTGTCATACACACTGTATGATTTAGCACCACACAAAGGTACCCAGTCAAAGAGGCATGGGAGAGCTGAATCCTCCATTTATCGAGCTGCCTGATCTGGCATAGGAAGGAGAATACTTCTCAACCCATCAAGATGCCATCTTCTCCCCAAACCGCGTGCCCACCCTTAGGAGGCACTGTTTCCTAATTCACGCAGCATGTTATACAATCTAACTGCAGCCATGTACCTGTCTCATTTTGTACCTATCCTACTTTGATGATTAAATGAGATATGTATCTGTAAAGTGCCTGACAATGCTGGTGAGCATCACGTTAGCTGTTGGCTACAAAACTAAATTTCTCTTGACCAGTCCTGTCCTTTCCATAGTCACTGCCAGTGCTCAGAGTGGTCCAGCTTCTTATCATTTCTTGCCACAGCTACTTCTGTAGTCTCCCAATGGGTCTCTTGCCTCCACTGTAGTCCTAATTCATTCCAATTCATTGTGCAAGTGTAAAGATATCTGCAATGCCTGCTGAGAACCCTGCAATGGCTTCATCCAGATCTCTTAGTGTGGCCTATGGGGTCCTTTACCATGGTTGCCTGCCCAGCACCACCAGCTCGAGCCCTCTACTCTGCAGTCAAGTAGCTGACCCACCTCCCTGCCTCAGTGCGTGAGAACCACGGAGAGTCCAGAATGCCTTTCCACCCACTTCCTCTGCGGACAAGCTACTTCTCTTTCTTCAAGATTCAGCTTCCACCACACATTCCCAGATGCTTGTCCTAAGGCAGCTTCCTCACCCCTGCCCATTCATACCCCAAAACAATTTGCCCAAAACCACCCAGCTCATAAATGGTGAAGTCCAAATTTGAACCTCAAGCTCTCTGACTCCAATTTCATCACTCTTTCCATGGTGCCATTCTGCTTCATTTTTATACACCAAATTCAATTAGGATCAGTTTAACAGTGCCTCTGATTTCTGTTCCTTAAGTAGAGCTGAGGCTGAATTGGGCCTGACCAACTTTCTCTAGAAATCTGCTTTTTAAAACTCTAACAGCTAACCTATCACACTGTACTGGATTGTTGACTTTCTCAAATTTGTTTCTTCCACCAGACTGCTCGAAGCCTAAGCAGGAGTTGTTCCATTCCTGGCTATCCCAGGTCCTGGCACACAGAAGGCGCCCAATAAATGGTGTGGCCAAAAGGGACGGAGATGCATTATTGTGAGGGCCCAAAGGCATAAGATGAAAAAGTACTTTATTAGCTGTAAAGTGCTGCTAAATGATCATCTTTTTCCCTTGCTTTCCCTCATTCCCATATCCTCAACCTCATTCTTCTCCTTCCCCCTCAGAGTCCAGAACTATGATACAGGAGAGAGGAAGTCCTGGAAGTCATCTATGCAACTAAGAGGTGAAAAGTTGTAAATTTCCATCAATTAGACTTAACATTAAAGATGGCAGGCCCATTAAGATGAGGGATCATATCTTAGGCCTTTGTACGTCTCCATAAGCACCTCATACAAAATAGGAGTTCCAAAAGTGTTAACAATTGTTTCCAAATCTTGTGTAAAGTTGTATAGAATTTATACGGGAATTCTCACATTGTGCTATTTCCCACATTTCCTAAAATAAAGATGAAGAATCAAGGATGAGCTAAAACTAAATAAAACAAAAAAACCTAAAACCAAAAGCTGTTGTTTTTGATAATTTTGTAGCCTGGAGGCTATGAGGCACAGATGGGTGTGTGTGTGCACATGTACATGACTGCCTTTTAAGGAAAACATTGAGAAGATCAAGACTTTACAGCAAATACGTAACCATGAAAGCTTTTACCGCTAAAGGAAAAAATTAAGAAAATCTTTGGGTACCCTTTGAATGGGAGGTAAAATGTTTCGGAAGACTTGAGAAGAACTCCTTAAGGAATGAGGCAGCCAAATCTTATGACTCAGGTGGGCAAGAGCATGACCCACACTACTAGCTTTGGGTAAGGGAGATCTGGGGTCTTGAGATGTGCACGGGTCTTGAACAGCAGACCCGAGCGAGGGCCAGAGGTGCAATGCCAAGGGCTCCACTTGTCAAGGCCTCAAGAGGCAGGATGTGCAGAGGGAACCTGACGAAGCTGAGCCATTTAGGTGAGGTCTCCTCTGCTGGTCTCCCCTAAGGATCCTGCCAACAACCATGTAGAAGGAAGCACTGGTTTTTACAGGATGAAGGAGACTCAGATCTCAGTTGTTGTGGCCTTTCTGTGGCTAAGGCAGCACCCTTGAAAGGTGGTTGACTGGGGTGCCCCAGGAGGTGCACCCAGAGAGGGATCCCTCTTGAGAGAGGCAGCCCTGGGAAGCCCAGCTGCTTGGAAAGGCACTGGGAGTGCAGACATCTCTTTGAGACACTGACTTCATTTCCTTTGGATATATACCCAGCAGTGAGATTGCTGGATCTTATGGTACTTCTAATTTTAATTTTTGGAGAAAACTCATACTGGTTTCCATAGTGGCTGCACCAATTTACATTCCCACCAACAGTGCACGAGGGTTCCCTTTTCTCCACATCCTCTCCAGCACTTGTTATCTCTTGTCTTTTGGTGCTGACCATTCTAACAAATGTGAGGTGATATCTCCTGGTTTTGATCTGCATTTCCCTGATGCCTAGTGATACTGAGCACCTTTTCATGTCTCTGTTGGCCAGTTGTATGTCCTCTTCGGAGAAACGTCTGCTCAGATAATTTGCCCATTTTTTAATTGGGTTGTTTGTCTTTTTGCAATTGAGTTGTATGAGTTGCTTATATATTTTGGATATCAACCACTTACAGATGTACGGTTTGCAAATATCTTCTCTCATTCCATAGGCTGACTTTTCATTTTGTTGATTGTTTCCTTTGCTGTGCTGAAGCTTTTTAGTTTGATGTCGTCTCACTTGTTTATTTTTGCTTTTGTCGCCAATGTGTTTGGTGTCACATCCAAAAAATCATAACCAAGACTAATTTCAAGGAGCTTTTCCCCTATGTTTTCTTCTAGGAATTTTAATGTTTCAGGTCTTATGTCTACATCTTTAATTCACTTGGGGTTGATTTTTTCATGTAGTGTAAGAAAAGGGTCTGATTTAATTCTTTGGCATGTGATATTCAGTTTTCCCAACGCCATTGATTGACAAGAATATCCTTTTCCCATTGTGTTCACGAAAGCCAAGCTATGGAAAGAACCTAAGTGTCCATTAATGGATGAATGCATAAGGAAATGTGTATGCATATATACAATGAAATATTATTCAGCCATAAAAAACCAAAATCCTGGTATCTGTGACAACATGGATAAATCTGGAGGACATTACAGGAGGCGAAATAAACCAGACAGAGAAAACCAAATGCTGTATGATCTCACATGTGAAATCTAAAAAAGTAGAGCTCATAGAAGCAGAGAGAAGAACGGTAGTTACCATGGGCTTGGGGTGGTGGGGGCAATGAGGAGATATTGGTCAACAAGTACAAATTTTCAGGTATAAGATGAATAACTTCTGGGATCTAATGTATGGCATGGTGACTATAGTTAATAATACCATACTGTATACTTGAAATTTGTGAAGAGAGATCTTAAGTGTTCTCATCACAGCCAACCCCCCCAAAATGGAAAATATTTAATGTGACTGATGTGTTAACGTACTTGATTTCACAACATATATGTATATTAAACCATCACATTGTACACCTTAAATATACACAATTTTTATTCGTCAGTTATACCTCAATAAAGTTGGTGAAAAGAAAAGGCTCTGAGAACCTTAAACCAGAAGAGACATCACAAATTCAGGGCCACGGCACACAGTCAAGTGGACTGTGCAGTGCTGACACCTGGAGGCAACATTCACATTGATTGTGCCTTCTGAGTTGTGCAGTGCACAACTTCCATAACTGTACTTGATGGCCTTGAGTCATATTTTTCTGGGAGGACTGGCCCTGTTGAGGTGGCAGGGCATCAGAGCTGCTGTGGTGTGGCAGGGGGTGCTCCCCTTCCTGGTCTAGTCTCTGTGAAACAATTGTGGGAAAATTAAGTCACTCAGGATGAGGTATCTCAGAACCTGCCTAGGCTGAGTACCATTCTCAGCTCCAATTTCTCAGAAATGAACTAAGCCACTTCACTGATAGGAAGCTTTCCTAAAGGAGCCTGACCTAACACAGTGTATGACAGGGACTTTGGGCATGACCCAGGACTGGCACCAAGAGCACCCAAGAAGATTTAGTGTGAATGCCGGTGTTTGAAAATGAAGAAAATTTGGAAACCTTTCTCTAATATTACAGGGAGAAGGTGGAGGAGAAAGAGAACTCGACAACTGTTACAAAATTTACATTACACAAAGAAGCTGATGCTCAGAGAGGTTGAGTAATTTGCCCAAAGCCACACAGCTAAAAATTAGTGAAGTCCAGATTTGACGCTCAAGCTACCTGACTCCATTTCCGCCTTTCTTTCCAAACTAGATTCTAATTGTTTTAATGGTGCGTCTGGTTTCTATGCATTCATTAGAGCTAAAGCTAAGTTGGGCCCAAAGTTTACCTCCTAATCATAGTGAATTTGCCATCTGCTGGTAATAATAGTGTTTAAAGAGAAACAAAGATGGCCACTCTCTACCATTCCCATCACTCCTGTGTTGGCCAATCTTTCATTTGGTGTCTAACCAGCGCTGCATTTGGAGCTCCTCCTCGAGCCTATTGAATAAGCCTGTTTCATCACCTGACATAAGAAACATTCAAGAAAATTCTTGAGCCAAAACGTCAGCACGTTTGATCGCTTTCCTGCTCCTTCCAGGTTACAGAATGTATGACAACAGCAATAATGGCGGCGTTTTCTGACAAGACTCCTTTTTATCTGTAAGTATTCAAAATCACTTTAACTTAAGTGGTTGAGGAAAACTCTGAAGAGTTGCCACAGTTTCAATAGAATTTCGTAGAAAAAAAATAGCAGAAGAACCCATCTTAATTTAACACACAAAGAGATATATTTCAGTTCTATCCAATTAGCAGTGTTCAATATTATTAAAATCTGTTGACAAAAAAGTAACAGATGCTCCATTTTCCTTGATGTTAATTAATGAAGTTTTTACCTCTGAAAAATTTGGAGAAACCGGATCCTTTATAATCAAATAGCTTTCGCCTACACAAAATCTACGTCTGGAAAAACATGTAAGTGTGTCAATATTCAAAAAGGATAATTATCCTTTGAGTTCTCCAGATCTTCATTTCTCTTTCTTAGTGTTCTAACTCCAAAGAGGCATCAATTTCCAGTGAGATAAATAGTGATAATAATTGCACGGTAGAAATTCTTAGCGGCCTCTGGCTGGCTCTTCTGTGGTGGGGATGGCTCATTGGCAACGCTATAAAATCTCAAGATTGTTATAATTCTCACAAGGAACTCCATTAAGTTTTTCAACCTATAGAGAATAGTTTTTGAGAATGTTGATTTTCTAACTTTATTGTACAAAATTTCAAACATATACAAAAATAAAGTACGGTAAATGCCTAACTACTCATTACCCAGCTTCAATGATTAGCAATTCCTGGATGTTCTTACTTCATTTATAACTTCACGCACTTCCCTATCTCCATCTTGTACCACCTCACGCAAAAGTATTTCAGCGTAGATCAATAAAGATAAGGGTTCTTTATTTAAACACAAGCAAAATCATTCTATTGCATCTTTAAAATGACATCAATTTCTTAAGGTCAGCTTACAAATTCCCCTCTCTCATTTTTTTTTTTTTTTGGTTCTTTGCTTTTTTTGAATCAGGAGCCAAATAAGGTTTATAGATTGCATTTACTTGCAATAAACTACGCTAAAATCTCCCTGATTTTCAATCGCAAACACTTCTTGCTCAGGTTACGTGAGGACTGAACTGGACTTGGCTGGGCTCAACCCCATGTGTCTTCTTGTCCCAGAGCCCTTGCTGCAGGAGCAGCTGCTCTCTGGGCACGCTGTTCTCGGTGCAGAGGAAGGAGAGGGAGAGAGAGCCAAGCCATGCCAGTACACTGACGGCTTCTGCTTAGCTCGATGTATGTCACTTCCACTCACATTTCAATGACCAGAGCAAGTCAATGTCCAAGCCCAAATTCTACTGAGGCCCCAAGCCAATGCCAGAGCTTTTTGTTCTGCTGAAGGTTGGAGAAAGGAGATTTCTATCAAGAATGTTTCTGTGGCCTGTTGAAGGTTTCATGACCTAGAAAATGAAGACGTCATAGAACAAAGGGTTAAAGCATCCTGATTCCTTCACAGTGACAGAGGTCCATCTCCATCGGCCCTTCACATGCCCGTCACTTTAAAACTGAAGTATCGAAATTGGGATTCCAAGGTGGAGGTCCCTCTCCTACTTAACACATGACAGAGAAGAGCCTCAGCCCCAAAGCGCCCCTGCACTGGGATCCGGTTCTCCTCCTCTTCCCTTTGAGTCATTGTTTCTGGAGCTCCATAGGCTGTTAGCAGAGGCTATGAAAATAAAAAATGGCTTCCTCGGAAAACTACTAGATTAAACCAAGTTAACTGTTTTCTTGGTCACAAGTCTTCTCAGAGACATTAATCTGAATTATGCATGTAAATCTCAAAGATGGGAGTATGCAGTAGGCAGCATTTCTCAAATACATTTGATCACAGAATCCTGCTTTCAGAGCATCTTGAGGAGTTAGCGTTCTGAGGAAAGTCTTGGGGAAATGTTAGTCTGTCTGAATAATGTACTGTCTTTGCAGCTTATGATGATTTCTGAAGTCTCTCCAATTCAACCCTTCTTCACTGTGCCACGTATCCCCCCACCGACCTGGCTGCGTCATCGGGCTGCTTTTCAAAGAATCCTGATACCTGGGTCTTGCTAGCATTTAAGTTTCTGATTTAATTTGCAGGTGTGGGCCCTGGGCATAAGCGCTGTAGAAAAGCTCCTGCAGGTTATTCTAATTGAGCCTGTTATTGAGAACCCTGACCAGAAAACAATGTTCATTTCTTGTCCGTTTGCTTCAGGCTAGGGATGTGACTAGTGGGTTGCGTATTTTATCCTCTCTAGAGTCCCCATATCGACTCATCAGAAGACGAGTTTCACATGTTATCAGTCATTACTTAAACCAAGCTACTTTAAGGCACCTTAAGGCCTATAACATAACTGCTTCCAAAACTGGCTGATCATCAAAATCAACCAGGGCGATCCGAAAAATGCATATTCCTGGGCCTCAACACCAACCCTTCTGATCCAATGGTAGTAGGATACCAGGAAATCTGCATTTTTTTCAAAGTTCTTCAGGTGATTCTCGCGATCAAACAGCTTGGGGAACCACTGGCCTACTCAACATGATGGCGTCTCCCAACCTGACACGACCAGAAGGCTAAATAATTCCAGTCTCATCGAGTTTCCACATGGAGGCACCGCAGTCTTGAGCCTACAGACTCTATTTGCATAAATATGACATTTAGAGAATTCTATGTAGTATTCTTTTCCCAAACAATATTGTGTCAGTAGTAAACACTTGAGACTGGGGCCTCATGATAACCACAGAAATTTGAAGACTTGATATTTTGGCAAACTTAAAGGAAAAAACAATGGTAAAAGAAAAAGTGCTATAATTTCCATCATCTTTTTCTTGCTAATAATTTTATGAATATTAAACTAGTCTTGAATCAGAGACAGTTGACTCAAGGAACTAGTTTATCCAGGGGATTTATAGTCCCTGCCCATAAGGAAGTAATATTTATTTAATTTAGTGTTTAATTCATACTGGGGATGAGGTCAGAAGGGCTTCCCCAAGCTACCGATACTTGAGATGAGTTTTTAGCAGATGCAAGAATTAGCTTGATGAGAAGGAAAGGAATGGTATTATGTTATGGACACCCCAAGTGCAAAGGTTTAGAGGCAAGAAAAGATAATGGCGCAGATAAGGAACTGGTAGAACATAACAGTTGTATGCCTTGATATTTTCATCCATAAAAGGGAATAAAAATGGTACCTACTTAATTGGGGCATCGTGAAGATCAAATTATGTACTTCAGGTAAAATGCTTAAAACAAGACCTGTCACACACTAAGTGCTCAATTAACCTTAGCTAGTGTTATTATTTGCTCACAGGATATTAGAAAGAGTGGGGAAAGACGCAAAAATGTCATCCACGCATCATTTTTAAGAAAGTCTCTAATCAAAACCTTCAGAGGATGAGGCTATTAAAAATCACAGACTATCTATGCAGCATTGAGCATTCAATAGCAGGGGCAAGAAGATGTGGTCTGTACAGCTTTTAAAAATTGAACTCTTTTTTTAGCAGAATGACATGTTTGTGTGAGGGTTCAGATCCGACTCACGGCATGACAATGACATTTGATGTGCCTCTGATCTCCTCTGGCTGAAGAATGGGAGTTAGTGTTAGAGCGTGCAGCTGGGTCTTTCCCTTCCCAATTCAGGCAGGGGAAGCAGGAGAAGAGGCCAGGGTTATTTGTGCACAGGCAGCAATTATACTCTGACACCCAGAGCCTGACAGTCGCTGCTCCTGGGCAATCGACACTGCTTCCTGCCGCTGGCTGCTTAATGCGGCAGAGGTGATGGAACCTGAAGGGAGCGAGCGAACAGGTGGTAATTATGACTGACACAATGACGGCCTGTGCAGACATGTAACCACGGAACAAAACACCGCAGTTAGCTAACAAGAGATCGGTGGAAGGTTTTTTGCTGGCACTGTGTCTCCTGTCTGACACTTCTGAAATTGGAGGGAGGGTGGGAGGGGGGAGGCATTGTACGCCTGGGTATTCAGAGGTATAATAGGCCAGCTGAGCTAAAGCGAGAATGCTTAACATTTGTTCCTTTAGCTCTGATTATATCGGCCCTGTTTTCATGTTGATGGTCCACAGTGCTCTTTGCTGGCAATTTTTCCTTTTGAAAATGTGTCTTTTGGATGTCTTCTTTGATATAGCACAGCTTTCTCACACCTGGAATTCTAAGCAATTTCCAAACTGTTCTAGGATTTCTTGATATTGCAGTTCATAATATATACAAAAGAGGTTTTTATAATGTAGACATCTTTTTCTCCCTCTGCCTTGAGGGTTCCATGGAGACACTTTGTCCCTTTCTGAAGATAAAGAAAAGAAATATTGGGGTGTGTTCTCTCATTGGCACTTCTGTTGATTCCTGCAATGTTAGGGGACATCACCTAGAGGCATTTTGACCCCCAAGTCTGAAAAAAAAGTAACACATTCTATAATATCCGATAAGCACGTTTTTAGATTATTTTACCAGGTTGCTTCTCCCTACTAGTTTTTCTTTAAAAGTTCTTGGCCAGCCCACGCCCTACGCTAGTTTATCTGTTTAGGCCAATTCTACGTCTTCGCTTGTCTAACTTGAAGTTGCGTTGCTGAATTTCTGACTTTCTTCCAGGGTCCTGTTGCAGTACATCCATGTGCTAGTTTCTGCAGGAAATGATTTTTGTTTCTTCTTTAAAGAATTAGACTTAGTCCCGTCCACACAGCAACATGGTGTTATACAGATGTTTCAAGGAAGAATGAATGTGTCTTTGGGTGTGGACAAGAGTTTATTAACTCCTTTATTGCTTTTTGTCCTGCTCTGAGAATAATCCATTAAAATGTACCTGAAATAATTAGCATAGTTTTCCCAACAATTGCAGAAGTTAAAATATGATTTAATTCTCTTCCAATTCAGTTTGGAACTTCCTGTTCTGCGGGTGCATAACATTACAGTAAAAAAACATGCTGACAGCTCTTTGTGGGGTAGTGGGGGTAAAGGAGGTCACACTAACCCACGAGGATTGGTGAGGGGTTTGGAGATCCGTCCAACTTTAGCTTCAGTTTCTTACTTTGAACTGTAAACACCAAAAATGTTTGCTTTCTGCAAAACATCCCTTGAGTTGTTTTTCTCTTTAGGTTCCTACGGGGCAGTGCTTCTCTGAATCTCCTCCCACTCTTGTTAGCTCTATATTTTTAGGATTCTTCCCTTTTCTACCCACCAGCTCTCAGTTTACCCTCAACTCTGTCTTTACTACTTTGCTTTATTCTCTCTAAATCAATTTCTGTATCGACCTTCTATCACTCGTATACTGATAACCCTGAAATTTCCAACTTAAACCTGACGTACGGATTGGCCTTTAATTGGATATGTTCCCTTTATCTCAGACAAACTTGTTTCCAGAAAGTTCTTCCTCGGTGTCCCAATTATCACTCCTAACTGAAATTAGTTCCATCCACTGGTACCACTAAGTTCCATAGTCTTTCGAACTGACAACCATTGGCATCATCTTTGATTCTTTCTGTTATTTGATTCTTTTTTTCGTATACTTACTGCATCAGGGATTTGTAGTGTAAAAGAAACTTAGGAATTGAGACCAATCCATCTACAACTGAGAAAAGTGCAGCCCAAATAAAGTGAATTATCAAAGAAGGTCCCAACCTTCAAACACCTGGTGGCAGACCTGAGACTCATTCATCCTCCCAACAGGCGTTTCTAAAACATACACGTGGACCGGGAGCTGTCCTAGGTGCTGTGAATACAGATAGGAATATGAGTCCCTGATGCCTCAGTGCTGAGGGTCTAGTCCAGGAGATAAGTCATAATCAGATAACTAAAGAATAACTTTTATAAGTGCAGCCGTGGAATAGGAAGGGGCCTATTATGGGACCTCTGCGCAAGGACATCTGATGGTGAGAGAAATAAAAGGAAAGGCCAAGAGAGAGACAGGAATTCTCTAGTCTGGCTCCTCTGACCTATCCCTCACGCCATACCTAGACAAGTCATCCTAGTACAATACAACTAGTGTGAATAAAATAATCTTGCAAGTGTCTGCCTCACAGCTGTAGATGTCTTATTGCCATGAGGGTTCTTTCCTGTTCCCTTTGCCAAGTATCTTAGTCCATTTGGGCTGCCATAACAAAATACCACAAGTTGGGTGGCTTGTAAACAACAAACATTTATTTCTCACGCTTTTGGAGACTGGAAGTCCAAGATCATGGCACCAGCATGGGCGCGTTCTGGTGAACTCTCTCTCCTGAGTTTTGTGAACTGCCTGGTTCTCACCGTGTCTTCACGTGGGAGAAGGGGTGAGGGAGCTCTCTGGGGTCCCTTTTATAAGAGCACTAACCCCGCTCATGAGGACCCCACCCGCATGACCTAAGCACTTCCCAAAGGCCCCACTTCCTAATGCCACCATCTTTAGGGGGTTAGGATTTCAACACGAATTTATGGGAAACACATTCAGACCACAGCACCAAAAAAACATGTGTAAGTGGATCCGACACATATAAGTTGATCCTACCTTCAGTTGAGCTTCCATCTGCACCAGTGATTCTCGACCTGGCTGCACATTAGACTCACTTGGGGGAGATGTTCTAAAATACTGGAATTCAAAGAGATATATGCACCCCTATGTTCCTTGCAGATTATTTACAATAGCCAAGATATGGAAGCAACCTAAGTGTCCATCAATAGATGAATGGATAAAGAAAATGTAGTATATATGTACAATGGAATATTACTCAGTCATAAAAAAGAATCTTGCTGATTGCAACAACACAGATGGACCTACAGGGTATTATGCTAAGTGAAATGTCAGACAGAGAAAGATAAATACTGCAGGGTTTCACTTATATGTGGAATCTAAAAAACAAAGCAAAACAACAAACAAATCTAAACAGAAACAGACTCACAGATATAGGAAACAAAATGATGGATACCAGAGGGGGGAGGTGATGAGGGGGTGGGTGAAATAGGTGAAAGGGATCAACGGGGACAAACTTTCAGTTATAAAGTAAATAAGTCATAAGGATGTAATATACAGCACAGGGAATAAAGTCAATAATATTGCAATAACTTCGTATGACGACATGGTAACTAAACTTACCGTGGTGATCATTTTGTAACGTATATAAATATCAAATCACTATGATATACACTTGAAACTAATAGGATATTGTATGTCAATTATACTTCAATAAAAAATATACTGGTGCCTACACCCGACACCAGACCAACTAAATGAGATTTTACTGAGAGTGGGCCCAAGGCACTGGTATATTTTAAAAGTTCTTCTAAGTGACTCTGATCTGCAGCCAGGGTTGAGAGAATCACTGTCGACCTCTCTAAGCTCTTTCTTTGCAATTTCTCTTGCTAGAATATTCACTCTTCCTTTTCTAATACAGTAGCCAGTAGCTACATGTGGCTATTGAACACTTGCAACGTGACTAGTGTGAAACCAAATGTGCTCTAAGCATAAAATACAGATTTCAAATATTAAAATGAGAATGTAAAGTATCTCATGAATAATTTCTATGTTGAAATGATAATATTTTGGATATTTTAGGTGAAATAAGATATATTAGCATAATTAATTTCACCTGCTCCTTTTTACTTTTTTATGAGGGTACTGGAATATTTAAGATTACCTGTGTGGCTCATGTTATAAATCTATTAGACAGCACTGCCCTAGACCAATGGTTCTTACAGTAGGGCCCCTAGCCTAGAAGTGTCAGCATCACATGGTAACTTATTGGAAATGCAAATTCCCAGGCCCCACCACAGACCTACTGTATCTGAGACTCTGATAGGGCTTAGCCATCAACTTGTTAAAGATAAGCGGGTTAATTAAGCTGATTGAAAATCAGTTGATTCTGGGGCTGGCCCGTGGTGTAGCAGTTAAGGTCGCATGCTCTGCTTTGGTGACCCAGGGTTCGCCAGTTCAGATCCCAGGCATGGACCTAGCACAGCTTATCAAGCCATGCTGAGGTGGTGTCCCACATATAAGTAGAGGAATATGGGCAGCAGATGTTAGCTCAGGGCTACTCCTCCTCCTCCAAAAAAAAATCAGTTGATTCTGATATGTGTTAAATTTGAGAACCACTGCCCTAGATGGTGATCAAATCATATATTCCTTTTCATTTGAGTCTGTTTATTATCTTCCAAGTGGTTTACAATTTAGGAACAAAATGCCAAGTGGCTCTCTTTAGGGACTGTCTGGGTGACATTAGAGACAAGATTTCATTCAACCTAAGAGCAGCATCTTTTTTATGGCTACAGCAAAATCTCTTAGTGAACTAAAAAATAAAAGAGGTACAATTGTATTTTAAATAACTGTTAGAGGACATTGTTGAATCTCTTCATATTTTGTATATTACCCACTTAACATTTGTTTAGGATCTGTTAAATACCAAGAAGTTTAATTATGGAAGAAGCCTTAAAATACATACCGTGGAATTTGCATGGCACTAGATATAACCGTCAAAAAGGTGTGGATTGTTTTCTTTTTGGAGATGATGCCACTAAGTCTCTGACATATTTACTTGCTCCTTGATCTGTATATTTATGCTCGTAAGCTCTCTCTGGTTTCTCTAGAGCGTGTTAAATTTCATCTGTCAGCCCCTTTGTCAACTCTCCTTCGAAAAGGAAAAAGAAAATGATTCAAGGTCAAGTAGCTCCCTCACCACGAGCAGTTTAACCTAATTTGTCTGAAAGGAGATTTGAATTCTCAAAAATAAAGCCTAAATTGGAAGCTAGCAAATTAAACATTGACATTCAGGGAAAGCTAAGAGCTTTGTCCTTCTAAACCGAAAGAACAGGTGTTCTGAGCACCTCTGGAAGCAACGAGAGGTCACACAGGCGGTCATCGGGCTGTAAGTACCAGGCACTCTGCTGAGCCCACTGTGGGGTGAGGTGCCTGTCCTTTGGTCATTCTAGTGGGAATGGAAGCAGCTGGGCTTGCCTACTGGTGGAGGTGGAGGGCACAAGAGACCCAAAATGAAATTTCCCAAGTGGAGGGAGAAAAAAGATAAAACTCACTAATCCATAATTTTGTCCAGATCACATGGCCTGGACTGGTTCACCATGCAAATTAATCATCTGAGAACAATAAATGTGCACTTCTGGTTCTATACCATAAGCAAGACATAAAAGCGACAGAAACAGACCTAATGGGAGACTAAAAACCATGTCAACAGCAAGGAGTCCCAGGTCCAACGCCAACCTGTCTAAATCTGTGGGAGTCACGATTGCAAAAGGATAGCAGGTTGTGAAAATTCAACCATATAAAAGAAAAAAAAAAAATCTCACCTGAGTAAAATGAAAATGAGAACATCATCGATGTTAAGTATAAAACACTGTTAACTGTTAATAGAGTAAGAGTTAAAAATCAGCCTCTGGAATCAGCCTGCCTGGGTCTGAGATCCAGTTCTGCCTCTTGCAAGCTTTAGGACCTTTATGAAGCTAAATTCTCTAGCAGTCTGCGCTCTTGTAAAATGATCTTGCTGCCATGCATCCCATGGAGCTGTTAATAGGGTTAAAAGAGATGTGTACTTTAAATGTTTAATCTACTACCCAGCACATAGGAAGCACTCAAGAAATAGTGGGTATTACTTTAATGACTATTGCCACCGTCAATACAATCCTTATTGTCATTTCCAAAATGCACAGGTTCACACACATCAAAGAGAGAATCAACATTTTTTAAATGTCTACTATAAGGAAGGCACGCTGTCGATGTCATTTCACCCTTCCAATATACCTAAAAGTGGGTATGATTCTCTGCCTTTTACTGGTGAAAAAGAAGGCTCAAGAATGTTAAAAAAAAACTTGTCCCAAATCATACATGTAGAACGAGAGAGAGCGCCAGAATTTATACTCAAATCCAGTTGGCTCTTAAACGCAGTCTTTTCACCATGAAGTCTATTTGGAATTCTTATCATTCAGAAAAAAAAAAAAATCCTACTATAGCTTTTTGCAGATTTTTGTTAAATTTTTTAAAAATTTTTATAGATAGAAAATTAAATTTTAACCAGAATAAATAGAAGTGCATTACATACAGGAATTGGTCACTTTTTTCCACTTTTATTTGGGTACTCTGAGACTTAAGGCCCTTAAACTCTGGGCTAATATTGGGTTCCATCCAATGGCAAGAGAGAAACTAGTTCTTAAGAGATCTGATATATCAGAACAGATGCCCAGTTGCATATATGTTTAATTTTAACAAATAGTTTTTCATAACTATAGGATTTTCTATATTTATTAAAAAAAATCTGGCACATGAGAAAATATCAAATTGTGCTATTCCACCTCCATATGTGCCAGTTATCTATAAATATAGAAATGCAATAATTATCGCTAAAACTGTTACTTGTTAAAATTTTGAAAACAGATAAATTATGAATACGAATTTGAAAAATAGTTTAAGGAGTTAAGAAATGGATAAGGATCTAGAATCACTGACTCGTTGAATCAGATAGGACCCTGAAAGCCACTTAGTCCAATACCCAGAGGAGGTGTTTGAATTCACTCCACCAAGTGGTTTTCAACCCTCTGCTGAAACTCCTCCAGTAACAGCAAGCTCACTACCTCTGAAGGCTCTCTCATTTGCTGTTGGATGACCCTATTTGCTGAAAATTCCTTCCTTATGTTCATGCAAAGTCTGTTAATACTAATGCTACCATGAACGAAGCCACCACTATACGTCAAGCATCCTATTAGCACCATTAGATTCATGACCTCGCAGAAACTGTAACACAACCTTATGAGATGCCCATATGTTCACCTGAAACACATTAATCCAGGCACCAGACACGGCACAGCTAACAAGTTGCCTGGGCTGCCTGGTTCCAAGGCCTTGCTCTTTCCACTGCCTAGTAGGGCTTGCAAGTCCCGGGTCCCAGGTTGTATTTGTACCCAATGGGCTCACTAGGGTAGCACAGGGCAAGGTCAATCTTGTTTCCGCAGGACACCTCTTCAAATTCATGATTGACATCTATTGTGTACCACAAGTATCCTCTTCTTCAGGTTAAATATCCCTGACGCTTCATTTTGTGCACATAATGAAATCTTGAGTTTCTTCACCTTTCTGGAACTCCTATGGACACATTCTAACTTATCAATGTTCCTTTTCAAGCCTGATGACCAGAACTAGACATGATACACCATGACTGACTCAGAGAGTGAAGAACAGACACCATCATGTCCTCATTCTGGATACTTTAGTTCCATCAAGGCAAACTTCTGGCTTTTTTTGACAGCCCCATATTACCATCAACTCCTACCATCTTTACAGTCAACAAAACCCCTAAGTCTTTTTCTTTTTTTTTTGAGGAAGATTAGCCCTGAGCTAACTACTGCCAGTCCTCCTCTTTTTGCTGAGGAAGCCTGGCCCTGAGCTAACATCTGTGCCCATCTTCCACTACTTTATATGTGGGATGCCTACCACAGCATGGCATGCCAAGCGGTGCCATGTCCTCACCCGGGATCCGAACCGCGGAACCCCGGGCCGCCGAGAAACGGAACGTGCGAACTTCACTGCTGTGCCACTGGGCCGGCCCCCCAAGTCTTCCTTGTTTTAGGCCCTCCATCTAACATCTCCTCTCATTCTAGAAAAATTATCTAACCATGTGATTCACATGGTGAGTGACTGCTTTTAACATGCTCCCTTCCTTGGCTGTAGCCTTTGGCCTGGAATGGAACTTGACCCAGGCCAATTAGAATCCTTCCAGGGAATGTTTTTAACTGAGGCATTATTATTCCATTTCTTTTGACTAAACTAGAAACACGTGAGTCTGAGAGTCATTGGAGGCCAGAGTTCCTCCCTTGCAGAGACAACTGAAAAATACACAAGGAGAACCAGAAATGAGACAAATCGAGAGAGTTTGGCAGCACCCAAGTTCTAAAGTCCTCATGATTTGTTTGTAAGAGCCAAAAACCTCCTTCTTTGGTGTCTATGAAAGTTGTATTTCTGTCACTTACAACCCCAGGACTCCTGACTAATTCACTGCTACCTTATCTCTGCTTGAACAGTTAGTTGACTTTTGGGATCTAAGCACTGGCCCCGACATCTATTTTATATTCTTAGATTTAGGCCATGTTTCAAGCTTATAAAAATATTTTGGAACCTTAATTTTGTTATTCTTTCCAGCTTCATGTCATCTACAAATTTGATCCTTTAGCTACAGACCCCTCATCCAAGTAATTAACAAAAGCTGTAGCATAGGGCAAAGCTGTAGGACAGGCCAGATGTCAGCCGCAAGACTCATCTGTCAAAATTGAATTAGTCCATCAATCAGCAGTATTCCCGTGACTTAACAGCACAGTCAGTCAAGAATCGAGTTCAAGTGTTGATGTTTCTACAATTCGGCTATAGTGCAAGCTCCGGGCCCCCAAACGCAATCTTTCTTCTCTCCAATTCAGCATTCCCATCACTGAAGTACCTTCCAGGGTTGTAAAGCATCACAAAAACAAATGGCAATGTAATTTACAAAACTCAAGCACAGGATTGAATAGAAAGAGAGAGGGGAAGTTCAAGAGTTGGAGAAACCCAGTTCTCGTTTTATGGATGAAGAATCCGAGGCCAAGGGACCCCGTTACTGTCATTCAGTTTGTTAAGTGTGCCACCTTTTTTTTTCAATAATGAAAGTGAAGAATTAAAATGCTTTTCAGCATCTATTGAAATAATCACATGGCTTTCCTTATTCAGCTATGTGCTTTTTCAATCAAAGAAAATGATTCCTCTTTAGTAATGCCAGAACTAGGCTGACTTAGAGGATAAATTACCTGAGAGTGGGGGAGGGGATACTGAAAGTGGGAAGATGGTAAAAGTATGAGGAATAACCAGAGATAAACCTTATACATTTCAAAATTGCATGGTGTCAGCTTCTCTAGGCTTTGCGCCTAGGCACAGCCAAGTAGTGGAAAATGAATAACCTTTGTGGTCTGATAAGCTTTGGTACAAATCACTCCACTGTCCTCATCTGAGTATTGGTGTGATGATGCCCACTCCACAGGGCTGTTGTGAGACCCAATGGCTAAAGAACGTTGCCCAGTGCCAGGCACAGAATAGTGTCTCAATAAATTTTACTTCCCTTCCCTCCTTACTTCATTTCTTCTGATAATGTGCAAAAAGATCTAAAAATATCCACATTCACTTTGGAGAAGTAGAACTAATAAAATTAGACATTATGAATGGATAAACAAAATGTGGTATATCCAGACAATAGAATATAATGCAGCCTTAAGAAGGAAGGAAATTCTGACACATGCTACAATATGGATGAACCTTGAGGACGTTATGCTAAGTGAAATAAGCCAGCCACAAAAAGACAAATACTGTATGATTCCACTTATATGAGGTACCTCCTGCAGTCAAATTCATAGAGACAGAAAGTAGAAAGGTGCAAGGGCTGGGGGGAGGGGAGAGGGGGAGTTGTTTAAGTGGAACAAAGTTTCAGTTTGGGAGGACGACAAGGATCTGGAGATAAATAGAGGTGTTGGTTGCAGAATTGTGTGAATGTACTTAATATCACTGAAAGGTACACTTAAAAATCGTTAAAATGGTGAGACGTCAGCCTGGTCGTATAGTGGTTAAGTTCCCATGTTCCACTTCAGTGGCCCAGAGTTTGCTGGTTCGGATCCCTGGTGTGGATGTACTCACCGCTTGTCAAGCCATGCCATGGCAGGCGTCCCACATAAAACAGAGGAAGATGGGCCCTGATGTTAGCTCAAGGCCCATCTTCCTCAGCAAAAAGAGGAGGATTGGAGGCAGATGTTAGCTCAGGGCTAATCTTCCTCAAACAAAAAAAAATGGTTAAAATGGTGAATTCTATGCCATGCATATTTTACTACAATAAATTTTACCATTTAAAAAAAATTAAAGTTCATGTTGTCAATTTCTAAATTAAAAATGTAACCTGAGGATTTCCAAGCCATATATCCCCCCATCTATAAAATCCCCAGAAAGCTCGAGATCAGCTCCATTAGGGTCCTATATGCCTGTGGCTGGAGCAGAGTACAGCATGAGCACAGAGGCAGGGCCCACTTTGAAGAGGGGGTGCGTTCATTCAAGTCCGAGAGCCCGCAGTTCACAACAGTCTACAGAGCCGCTGCCGTTCTGAGCCCAGCGGTGCCGAGCTTGCGGCTCTCCAAGCTTCCACTTACATTTCCCTCCTCAGTGCTGATCCTGAGGCTGAGAGATAGTGGAAACAGCAAGTTTCATCTTCTATATTTTCTGATTCAGATCACTCTAGTTTCACATTTGTAATAATAGTTCTATCATTATAATAAAAAAAAGCATGTCAGCTAACATCTTAGTATTAAGGAAAAATCTTACAGTAAAATCCTGATCATTGTAGCTCATGGTAATTGCTAGCTCCTCTGAACTCACAACACTATTACTGTCTGTACTATTCAATTGGCATTTGTCATCTGGGGCTTGGTGACATATCTTTTTTGTTGTCTTGTATTGTCACCTATCACTGAGTCAGATTCAGTAAATTCTCTAACAAAATTTGACATCGCCATTGCCTTGGGGCTGATTGTGCATCCCTCGGCAATAGAAGAAAAACACATGCAGACCTTTTCTGTTATTGTTGAGCATATTTCCTCTGGCTTTGCTGTCTAAACCTGTGTGAACTGAATTGCCACTTAATATTTGAGACCTTCAGCCTCTTTCTCCATACTGCCGCCAGAATGATCTACTTAAAATGCAAATCTGGTCCTGTCACTTTTGTGCTTAAAAACATCCCATTCATCTATTTGCTTAGTACATATTTTTTGAGCAATGACTAAGTGGAACACAGCCAGGCCCTGAGTTGGTTGTTGGGGATACACAGATGAGAAGATATATTCTTGTCCTCAAGGAGATGACAGTCCAGTGACGAGGCCGCCATGACAGCAACTGTAATATAATGTGGGTGCTAATAGATGTGAGTACCAGGTACCCCAACACAGAAATGAACATGAGTTATGGGCGTTTAGGGATGGCTTCACAGAAAATGCTCCTTTCCAATGGATAACATCTAATATGGGAATCTCCATTTTTCCCCTTGATTCTCCTGACTTCCTTTGGACTTTGCTACTGGAAGGTTGGAATTAGGCATAACCATCAGTGCCAACAAGAGAGAATCCTGGTGAGACAGGCTTTTTGAGGTAACTGATACTCTGGGAGAAGATATTTTCAATATAGATGACAAAGGAGTCTTAGAATATACACAGAATTACCATATCCACAAGGAAAAGCCAAACAACCCAATTTTTCAAAATGAACAAAACACTTGAACAGACACTTCAGAAATGAGCTATCCAAATGACTATTAAGCACAAGAAATGATACTCAGTGCAAGACGGTATATTCATCAGGAAAATGTAAATTAAGACCACAATGAGATATCAATACATACTCTCCAGGATAGCTAAAATTTTAAAAGACTGAAAATACCAAGTACTGGTGAAAATGGAGAGCACCTGGGTCTCTCTTCTATCGCTGGTGGAAATATAAATTATGACAGCCGCTCCAGAAAACTTTTTGGCAGTGTACAAGACTGGTATAAGAATGTCCATAGCAGTTTTTCTCCTAAGAGCCAAGAACTGGAAACCATTCAAATGTCTATCAACAGTAGAATGGGTAAGCAGACTTCGGTATATTCATACAGTGAAATAGCAAAGATCAAGAAAAAGGACCAAACCCATGCTACAAACAGCGTCATGGTGAATCTCACCAATATAATGTTAAGTAAAATAAGAAAAACACAAAAAAATTTAAAAATAGCCAAAACTAGTCTATGGGGATAAGAGTTAAAACAATGGTGAGCTTTGTAGGGTATTTACTAGAGGAAGGCAAGTTTGAGCCTTCTAGAATGCTGGCAGTATTCTATAACTTGATTTGGATATGTGGGGGGGGGGGGTCATTGAGCTATACACTTAATATTTGTGTACTATATGGTATACATATTATACCTTAATAGGATTTAGTTGTTTAAATGATTACTACCTTTGAGCCTTGGGCATCTTAGTTGCCCCTACCTTCCACCTGTCAAAGTCTCCACATCTGGTCCTATGCCACATCTCAATAGGAGGCTCCTCTGTCCACAGCAGGGTAGGGAGAGTTTATATCAAATAACCAAATCCAGGAATCCAAATTGTTTTCTATACAGGCTTTGAAACCCTCAAGCTGCTCTGAGAGATGGCACAGCATGGATGATTCTCTCTCCTTAGTTGTAGAGAGAAGCTACAAGCTGTTCAGAGACATCATCAATGGACCACATTTTCCCTGATGTAAGCAAAATCTAAGACAAGAACTTGGATCAGTAAACTGGAAGGACACTCTGCTCTGCACACACACAGTTCCTTTGAATATTTAAAACATTGGGCGTCAAGTCAGGGGACAAGGCCCAAATTTTCTCTTATAAGGAAATTGTGCAGCCAAATTTAGTTGGGCAGAAATTTGTTACAGGAATTCTAGGTCTCTGACCAGCAGAGGTTGAATGGTCTCCATCTTCTTAATTGAATGAGAAAATATCTGTCAATCTGCCGTGCTGCAGCAGTGTCTCCAAGAATGGTTCCTCACTTAAAAGCAGGCATTATTGATTGGGCCGTGTCAATTCCAATGCCTGACAGAGCAGATACAATTAGAACAATAAGAGCTGAGGACAGAGTTTTTTGGTGACACTACTGCCTCACAGGACTTTCTCATCAGCATAGACTGAGTCAATGTAAGGCAAAAGCATCAATTCAAAAAGATCTGAGAGCTCCAGACTGAGATGCCACTGGAGAGGTAAATAAGGCTCCATGTGTCCCATTAGGAAGTGTCTTCTAGTTGTGAGTAGAGCCATGCCTCCCTCCCACAGATGCAGACTGTCCTCGCTTCTCTCCACCCCTCTGCTCAGCCCTGTACAGAGCAGCGTGAGTGACCCCTATGTCAGGCATCTATTTTCTATGCATCTCCTTAAATATACCTTCATATTTGGGTCCAGGTAAAAATACTAAAGACAGAAAGGAATTATGTTATGAGTCATTGTATATTTTATCCTTGTTTGAATTGCCTTTCCATTGAGACAGGAAGGTCTCTGCGTTCTTAGAAGGACTCCAACATCCAGCTCCAACCATAGGTGAACCTCCCCTAGGTGGATACTGGCTTCCAATACACAACATTGAGAGGCTGTGAACATGATCCATGTATAGTTTTATCATTATTAGATCTCGTGCTGCACAAAACCAAAAACAGAATAGTGCTCCCCAGGTGAACAATGCATCCTCTAACCCTTGGTGCTCGCTTAGCTGCCTATGCCACCACAGCAAGCAGGGGGCAGAAATCTTGGGGCAGTTTTGCTGACCCTAAGAAAACTAGTGCAATGGATTTGTTTGACTTTGTGTCCCTGAATTCTTGTTATTCTTGATTTTTCTTTTTACTGATCCAAGACTCCCTCTCTTTTTTAGGTACCAATCTACCCCCAAAGAACCTATGGAATGCCTTAAGTAGCATCAACTAACCATTGCTGAAGCTAACTTTTATTATAAATAGATAACAGCTTAAAATTTGACCTCCATGATGGGGATATTTTGTGTTTTAAGAGATTGGGGAATACCCCCATAGCTTTTACCCAAAACAATTTTCTACTGCTCTGCTCTCTGGGTCCATGAGACAGGCATTCAGGAGAACAACCATTCATCTGATAGGATCAGTGGTACCACCTGCTGACAGAGCGTCCCTCTCTGCCTCCAAAATCTTGGGTGAAGGCTGAACTGTCAGTCTCTACAAGAAAGATAGTGAACCTGGAGTAAAATAATGTAAATGATAAACGTTGTATCAAGAGAACAGCAGAGCTGAGCGTCAACACACGACAGAGCAACATGCAACCTGCCACACATCCATAGCAGAATTCCCGAGCTAGGATTCCCAGGACGTGTTTATTATCTCCTTGCAGGGAAGTAACAAGAATAGACTAAGGCACCCAGAGATAACACTGAAGCATCTAGAAATTCTGTGCTGGCCCAGAAGTCAGGCTGTTCAAGGCCTTCTGGTAACTACTGCAAAGCTGGCCAGCACATCTGTTTATATAAGAATTTGAATTCATTATTTTGTATTCTGTTTTCTGTAATTACAGAATTGGTGGAGGTTCTGAAGATAAGTCAGGATGGGAATTACCAGTTTACATCTGCCTGATTTTGAGCCCTCCGGGGGAAACGGGAGAAGACAGATGTGACTAGCCTGGCAACTCTATCCTCTGACCCACCTGAAGTTCTTCTCTGTTTCAGCAAGGCTATTGAAAGTCAAGCACCATGCTAGATTCTTGAAATAAAGAGTTCAGTTTTTGATAGCTTGACTTTGAAATATCAGAAGACTCCTGGAAATACTAGAAGGGAGAGTTCAGGCAGGAGGTCAGGACTGGAGACAGAATTTTGAAGCCATCCATGGAGAAGACATGGTTGAAAACAAGGAAGTAGATGAAACTGCCCAGAGAGAGCTTGTAGAATGAAAAGAGCAGGATGAAGGTGGTACCAAGGGGAGAGTCAACATTTAAGTAGAGGATTAAGGGGAAAAAGCCAGTGAGAATCAAAGAAGTGGGAGGAAAATCAGGGGAAAAGAGTTTCAAGGAGGAAAAATAAATACTGGTGTCAGGCTAGGGCAAGGCCAGGTAAAGGGAAGACGAAAGCAGAGGATTTGATTTGATTTGACAATTAGCAGCTGATCATTGTTGACCTTTCCCAGTGCAATTTCTATGAAAACGGATGCAGGGTGGGAGGCTGGCAGAGGCAGAATCAAATTGTGTTGATGAGTCAAATGTAGGTCAAGAAATAGAGGCGTTTATTTTAAGGGAATTTGAAAAGGATAATAGTGGAGGGAGACACAGAAGTTTTTGTAGGATATATTTTTCTCCTAGGATGAAGGAAATCTAAGTATGTTTGTAGCCAAAGGGGAAAGGAGTCAGTACAGAGAGAGAGTAAGATTCAAGAAAAAGAGGGAATAATTGATGTAGCAGACACTTTGGGGAAACAAAAGGAGATCGGATCAAGAGTCCACAAGTGCCGGGGTTAGCCTGCAAAAAAGTGAAGGTAAAGAAGGAAGAATAAAAAACCCAAGCTGGTAAATAAGTGGGCAAGAAGTAGATGCAATTCACCCCTGATGGTTTTAGGGTAGGAGGGAAGGAGAGCAAAGAGATCAGGATCCACTGCTCAGACCTTTCTGTTGTCCAGTTTGAGTGAGATCCTGGAGCAAGTTAAGTGGGAGGAGAAATGTGGATGGGAGACACAAAGAGGAGCACCTATCAGATAGCAGAATTTCTGAGATGATTACAGGGGTGAAAGTTAGACATATCTCCAAGTGCAGTCATGGAAAACACCAGAACGTTCACTAACCCTATGGGAAATCCAGAGCCATGATAGACAATGAGGGACAAAACTCAAATGTTTTGAATCAAGATTTGAAAATAAGTGGGAAATTGATTGGACATTAATATATTGATGAGCATACCACATGGCCCACTTCTGGTTTTCCAACACAAGGGTCAATACCAATGTTAATTTAGTGAGCAGTCCAGAGCAGGTTTGGAGGACCGAATACAATAAAATCAGAAAACAGATCAGACCTTACATAAGGTCACTACTTGTTACTCGTCCTGTTTTTTTGTTTGGTGCCTTTAATTAGAGTTTTCCCATTTCCGAGTGTGTATTTCAGCATTAAGTGCACTTTCTATACTTTTCTCTTCATTTTACTTTTATCCTATTTTAATTTTTTCTCATTTACATATTTTTAAAGTAGCTTTTCACTTACCATCTCTCTGCAAAGCCATAAAGTTTAGGTTGGTTGTTGAAAATTAACAGGCTTGGGGGGAAAAGACAAGAGCAAGAACAGAAAAACATTCCCCTTGTCTCAGTTCTCCCAACCTTGGTCCATCTTACCCCTTGATACATTTCCTCTCCCCATTGCTTTCCCCTATCCCCCTGGGGGATGAGGAAGTGGTGAATAATGGTTTTATGGGAAAATGCTTTTCCCACTCATCCTTTCTCACCATCTTTGTCTCCTATGTTTGAAATCATCTGCCATTTATTGAAGATAATATCATTTCCATGAATCATTTCTCTTCAGGGAAATGCAGAAGCTTTGGGATGACTACCCTGAGCTTCCAAACGAATAAACCCCTAAATCATCCCAGTAATGACCTGGGATGTCATGAGGCTCAAGAAACTGAGACTTGGTAATGGAAAGTGGCTCTCCTTCCTCTCCACAAGCCAACAGGACTGCGGCTGAACCAAACTCACCCCCAATGTGTCACCAATGTAGGGAGTCACCCCTGGAAGGCCAGCTCTGACAAGGCAATTGTAAACCTCCCAGCTCTGGCGCTCCTCAGGCAGGAGCTGACATCACATCTCCCGGACTTGCACATTTCCCTCTGCGGGGTTGTCAATCTAGTGCCTTTTGTGACAACTAAATTTACTGGAAAAAAATTCAAAATTATTTCAGCGGCAGCCAGCTTCTTAAATTTTCCAAATGTACTTTTTTAGCTCTCTATTTCCCTGAAGCCATATGATGTCATTCGCCTCTCAATCCCTGAGTGCCAAAAATTCTGCTTTCATATCTTTGAAATTTGCCAAACTATAAAAACCTCAGATCTCAGCTTGGGTTTTTGTCCCCCCACCCATCAGCCAAAAATTGCTTTCTACACTTTTCAAAGTAAGAATATCAACGACAAAAAAATCGCAGCTCACAAATCCATTAAATCTTTTCCCATGTTTCCCCCTCTTTGGACTAATGGGCTGTCCTAATTTTATTCAGAATTTTCATTTCAATAGCTTGTCAGCTGCTGTTCCGGGATATACCCAACACTTCTGAACCTCTGAACTTGACAGGTAACCAAGAGACTGATTTTCAAACGAATTCTTTACTTCAGGATGTATTCATTAGTGATTTTTGAAGTTAGAACATTTTCCCACTGATTTGGAAGTTTCGTAGGTTCTTGTTATGTATTTACTGAAGCTTTTGAGTTCACCTAAAAGAGAAAAAAAGAAAAAAAAGCAAGCTTTCTTTCTGCTTCCCTTTCTAATTACAGTCCCATTTCCTTAGCAAGTCCTTGAAAAAAAGAATTCCCCAAGTCTCTAATCATCTCTCTAGTCATAATCTCCATAATTGTGTCCCTTCCAGATTCCTTCCTGGCGCAGCCCAGAGACTGATTTGCTTCATGTGGGTAAAAACCTTTTATTTTATGCCAGTTAGGACTTGTTTTCACGGCTTGCCTTCTCGGGCCTTAATGCTACTGTGGATGCGATTGATCACTACAGGCTTCTTTCCTACCCCCAATGACTGATTGTAGGCCTTGTGCTGTTATCTTATTTTAGGGGCAGACTGAAGTCTGCCTGGCAGGATTATAACTCTGGGGTTCCACCAGGTTTCCGCCTCCTCTCCATTTTCTTTTACACATTTAGTTGATCAGTTCAATATAAAAGCATTATGAAGAGAATTATTTCTCCCCTAACATCACGCCAAAAAAAAAATCGGGGGTCACTGATCTTAATACATCCTTAGACTAGTGACTCTCAACCTTGGGCAATTGTGCCCCCACCCCCACCCACCCCAGGGGACATTTGGCCATGTCTGGAGACATTTTTGGTTGTCACGACTAGAGGGAGGGGTTGCCACTGGCATCTAGTGTGTAGCGGCCAGAGATGCAGCTTAACATACTGAAATGTCCACAGCAGTCTCCAACAACTAAAAGTGATCTAGTCCTAAATGCCAATAGCAGGGAGGTTGAGAAACCTTGCCTTAGGTAAACCATCCCCCAACCACCACCATAAGCCCATTGAGATGGTTTCTTAGACATCCCTGTGTCTCCAGCCTGGCATATGAGAATTGTTCATTCATGAGTCTTTTTACTTAACAAAATATCTCTCATAAGCATTCTAATGATTAGTTACCTTCAACAGTAGAAAATTGTTACCTGCAGTCTGACTCGAATTCTTCTTGCTGCAGATTACACCCTTTCTTCCTTGCTCTGTCCTCACTGAAGAGGGGAGACAGCTGCACACGCTCTTCTGTGTAATGTACCAACAGTCTTAACATCAGCCATTTGAACCCCGGGAGATGAAGTCAGGCCGTGGGAGGGGAACATTTATATTCGTGGGATTCGTAGCTCTGTTGGGGGATTCTACCAAAGATATCCTGGGCCTGACAAACAGGCCCTGTTACGTCTAGATTAAGGTCCTTATAAAGAAGGGGGAAATCTACCTAATTAAGAGCTGAGAAGTATCTCTAGGGAGGCAGGAAGCATTCCCAGGTATGAGAAAGTCAAGGGACAGTGTTACTGACAAGGGTTTAGGAGGGCAGCTCAGAGGGTGTCCCTCTAGCACCCTTCCCAGACAGACCCTGGGCTATAAGCTCTTGAAAGAGGAGGTGGTAACTGAAAGCATGAGTTCAAGAGTACAAGTGACAAGAGAGCAGCAGCAGCAAATGGAATTGGCGATCACCACGGCGAGTGAGGGTTGGAGATGAAGGCAGAAAAGAGGTCCACATCCGCGACCGGAGCCGCGCAGAAGGACGTGCACAGAGGGTCCCACGGGGGTTCGACTCCTTGGACCACTCTCTGGGACCATCCAGTGGCTCTCTAGAAGCACTTTGAGGTTTTCAGATGGTGTGGTGCCCAAACTGAGCCCCATTAGGCAACCCCCCTGGGAGCGCTGTGAGGCTGAATCCCCAAGAAGCTTTGCCCTTAGGTGTGTTGGTACTTTTGCACCAACACTCTAGTATCGTGTTGGCACTTCTGACATTTTAAAAAGTTATTGAATCGCCAAGCAGCTCATAATCTAGGCACTTGAACGTCTTTTGGAGACACATGATCACTCAACTTGCAGAATAATCTCCTTTTCTATCTATTGTTGATTATCTCCCCTAATAGCAGACAGGACTTACAAAGACTTTTAAAAAATCACATACAAAATATATATAATGTAATTATGTATAAAAGTTTTATCGTATGTACATATATAACGTGGCCGTACATATGGCTATGTTAACTTATGGTTTCTGCACCAAGCGCTTCACCAGACCAGCCGTTACAGATTAGCTGGTTCGGGTTCCATGCCCTTTTATATACACTGATCACTCTAAAGAAGTTCTAGTGACTAATGGAAAAGACTAATGCTGAGCTGCTTGTTGGACTTCCCTCTATTTCCATTGCCACAATTCATCTGGAGTGAATTCAGGTTCTGATTGCTGATTTTATTGAATCTTTCTTTGCATTAAATTTTCTCATGTGCTCAGGACTTTTGAGTGAGACGTTACCTGTTATTCTCATTCTCTCTCTTTGTCTTCCTTTCTTTCCTGTTTTTCTCTCTCTCTTTCCTCCTCTCTTACTCCCTTTTTACTGACTACCTCTCCCCTCCTGCCTGGAACTTTTGTGTTCACTTCATCCTGCCTCTCCCTCGCCCCACCACCCACCACCCAGCTAGTTCTTATAATGACATTTCTGGGCTCCTAATCCATGTTGACACTGGATTGGACAGATCCATCCAGCTGGCCACCTGACTCATCCTTGGACAGTCGGTAGTGTTTTTGTCCTTCTGCATCCCTGCTCTTAGT
Source organism: Equus quagga (assembly GCF_021613505.1). Lineage (NCBI taxonomy): Eukaryota > Metazoa > Chordata > Mammalia > Perissodactyla > Equidae > Equus > Equus quagga. The sequence goes on along the minus strand of NC_060274.1, from coordinate 11,548,926 downwards.
AGTACAGGTCCAGGCAGTAGGTCCTGGTAGGTCCTAGACTGGCCAGGTAGGTACTATTCTGTCCAGGCTCCTCCCTCGGGCATGGGGATGCGAGTGGGTGGCGCTTTCATCAATTATGTGGTTCACGTGGCCCGTCCTCCAAGGACACCTGTAGATGTTATTTCCCACAGAAGTTAAACCCTCAGCCACCAGTCCCCTCTTCTGGCTTCTCGACCTGTGGGCATACTCCACTCAGCACCTTAAGTTGCTATTGTTTATTGAGCCCAGCTGTTGATTTCCTATGCTTCTTTTTAAAAAAAATGTATTTGAACTTATATTGCTCTATACTTGGAAAGAGGGAATTCTGGAAGCGTGAACCTCTATGCCATCATTAGAGAGAGATTTCCAATGAGTGCTTCATTTTTTATTAATATTTATTTTTTCCCAGTTATAAGGATGATGGACATGCATTGTAGAAAATTTGGGAAATGCTGAAACTTTTCAATCCCATAGCTCTGAGACAACCACTGTTAATATATTAGCATGTTTCTTTTCAACTTTTGTCTCTAAATTCACATGCACATACACACACAACAAAAATTAATTCATACTGTACATCCAGTTTGGTTTTCCGCTTTTATCACCAATTATTGTTTTTCTAAATATAATACCTACTCACTGTTAGAATATTCCATAAAACACAGGAGTACAGAAGCTATATCTTCTCTAATTTCACAAAAGGTAGCCACTGTACAAATTGTAGTGTTTCATCTTGCACATTTAAAAAATGTGGATAATAGGGGCCAACCCCACGGCCCATTGGTTAAGTTCAGTGCACTCTGCTTCAGCAGCCTGGGTTCAGTTCCTGGGCGTGGACCTACACAAGTCATCATGGGCCATGCTGTGGTGGCAACCCACATACCAAACAGAGGAAGATTGGCACAGATGTTACCTCAGGGCAAATCTTCCTCAAGCAAAAAGAGAAAGGTTGGCAACAGATGTTAACTCAGGCCAAGTCTTCCTCAGGAAAAAAAAAAGTGGATAATTAGGTATATAACTTTGAACTACACTCTTTTCACAACTTTATATTTTCATAATATTATGAGCATTTTCTCAGATCATCAAAATGATTTTCAGTGCCACACAGCTCTTGTTTTGTGAGTTTTTCCCTTGAATAAAAGTCAGACTATATAACATGAATTTTGTGATTTTTAGTTTCAAAAATGTACTCAACCCTCAAAAAGAACATGTATTCTCAGCTTAATATGTAATCACTATTTCAATCTCATTAAGTATATTATTTAAATTTTCTATGCCATTATTTATTTTTTATCTCCACGATCTTTGAAGGCTTAAAAGATGGTGTTAAAAGCTTTCACAACAGTCCTTCAACCAATTTATCTGCTTTTTTCTAAGAAATTTTGAGTGATATATTTAGTTTAGGTAGATGGCTCTTAAAAGAATATTTTCATAATTAATGTATCTTTTCTCAAAATAAAAGAACTTCTTTAGTTTAATGTTTTTAACTTAATTTCTATTTTGTCCGATGTTAATTCTGCCACCACAGATGTTTTCTTTTGTTGTTTCTCTGATAAATAATTGACAAACATTTAATTTTAACTTTTTTGTTGGCTGTTTACTGAGAAATGAGTCTTGTAAGCGGGTTATAGTGAGATTTTATTCTACTTTAATCATTATTCTCTATTTATTGTCATCCATGATATATGTGGACTTATTTTTATCATTTTATCATTTTTATTTGTATGTTCTTTGGATATTATTTTGGTTTTTTACTGTTTTGACAGCATTTTGCGGCCTTTATCTTCTTTAGTCATTTGGTAAGTCTATAATTTTATTTGTGCTACTGTTACTGGTTAGATTTATGCTTTCAAAAACATTGCTGCTTAGGGAGTGGGTTCAGTTACCTGAAATAGAAAGTCATCCAGACCAGGACGTACTGTTCTCATGGAACAGGAAGTCAGAACACAGGAATGCAAGGCTGTGCAGCTGCTCGCCAGGGTCATTCATATTCCATATCCTCCTCTCTCTCTGCTTTGTCATCCTGAGCATAAGGCTTTCATCCCAGGAGGCTTCAGTGTCCCAGAGGACAGCTGTATCTTCAGCATCCCATTCACATTCTAAATGGGAAGACAAAAGAGAGAGGGGAGGAGGAGAAGGGAAAGGAGGGGAGGAGAGGACCGGAAGGAAGAGGCCATTGTCTGTGTTTGTGTACTATCAACTTGCTCTTCTGTTTTAATAGCTAGAATTGTCTTAATGGCTAACTCTAGCTACAAGGAGGCTGAGATTCTTATCTGGGGGGGTCGCCACTCTAATCATAACTGGGTTTTTCTGAGTAAAGAAGAAGGGAGAATATACTCTAGGCAAACAGTTAGCAATTGCTTACCCGTTATTTCTAAGGTTGTCAAAGTCGAGTGAAGCAGTATGTTTTGTCTGCCTGCTTCTTCTGCTCGGCCACCCACAACCACACTCCCACACAACTGGGTTTTAACTCTGGGTATTCGTGAACTGAAACTTGAATTTTAAACCGATTTTTTTCACTAAATTATAACTTTCCATTATGTAACTTCTCTTTCAACGGTTTTAAAATCACACTAAGGTTTTAAGACACTTTCCAATGTTAAAAATCCTTAAATTTATAATTATCAAGTTTCAGTCTTTACTTCAGATTTTTTTAAACCATGAAATTGCCTTTCTTACGTTTTGGATGTTGGTTCTTTTCTCAATCGTCTAAAATATGTGTTCAAGTGATTTTTGAAAATATGTGTACGTAGGTGGCGTATACCGTGTGCCTTTGCATATGGAAAATTATCTTCCCAACTCAACACTCCAGTGCCTCACTTCTGCCTCACATTTGAAAATAGTCACGTTTGAAGATAGTTGTCATTAAAAAGGACCGCAACTCATTTAGGCGCCCCATCACTTTATGACTAAAAAGTAATTTGCTCTTCTCTTAAGGCCAGGCTCAATAATTTTGGAATTCCAAAACCAAAACACAACTGTAAGGTGTAATTCTGAAAGTGTTGAGGAGCAACACAGATCTTAGCTAACGTTTTCTTATAATATGGAGGCAGGAATCACATTGTACATAAGACTTCTAAAAATGTATTTCTCCCACTGCTTTTTCCTTGAAGTTCCATTCTTTATAGCAGGTCCCGTCTCACTCATCGTTGATCCTCCTTGGACATTTGACTTTCTGTTCTTCTCTCTCACACCCTCCAGATTCCGTCCATATACTTTTAATTTTCAACTTATTTTTTTATTTGCTCTTTTTTGGTGTATAGTTTATGGATTTTAACAAATTAAAAGAGTTGTATAAACTTCATCCCAAACAGGATACAGAAAATATCACCCCAAAAGTTCCCTCATGCTGCCCCTTTGAACTCTAACCCTCTCTCTTCCCCTATCCCACGGCAACCACTGATCTCTTCTTCCTCTCCATCATTTTGCTTTTTACAGAATATCATATAATAATATGTAGCTATTTGAATCTAGCTTTTTTCATTAGCATAATTCATTTCAGATTCATCCCTGTTGTTGCACATATCACTACTTTGTTCCTTTTATTTCTCATCAATATTCCACTGGGTGGATGTACCACAGTGTGTTTATTCATTCACCAGTGTGGTGGGTGGAAATACGTCTCCAAAAGAGATGTGTTCCAGTCCTAACCCTTATTACTCATGAATGTGACCTCGTTTGGAAATAGGGTCTTGGCAGGTACAACCAAGTTAATATGAGGCCTTACTGAATTAGGGTGTGCCCTAAATCCAATGACTGACATATTGATAAGAAAAAGGAGAGAGACATTTGGATACAGAGGCACAGAAGAGACACAGAGAAGAAGGCCATGTGAAGATGGAGACAGAGATTGGAGCGATGCATCTACGAGCCAAGGAACACCAAGCATTGCTGGGAGCCACTGGAAGCTAGGAAGAGGGAAGCAAGGATTTTTCCCTAGAGACTTCAAAGGGCTCATGGCTCTACCAACACCTTGATTTTGGACCTCTAGTTTCCAGAACTGTGAGAAAATAAATTTTTGTTATTGTAAGCCATCCGGTTTGTAGCATTTTGTTATGACAGCCCTAGGAAACTAAGAAAACCAGTTGAAAGATATGTAGATTGTTTATAGTTTGGGGAATAAATTATGAATAAAGCTGTGATAAAAATTCATTTACAGATTTGGTGTGAACATAGGTTTTCCTTTCTCTTCAGTAAAATTAGGAAGGGATTGCTAAGTCATATGCTAAACGTAGGGTTAAGTTTCTAAAAAATAGCCATAATATTTACGAAAGCAGCTCTATCATTTTTCATTCCTAAGAGCAACGTATTAGAATTCCAGTTGCTTTTTATTCTGATCGGCATTTGGTTTTATCAGTCTGGGGTTTTTTTAATTTGTTGTTGCTGTTTTTATTTCAATTTTAGCCATTCCAATAGCTCTATGGTTGTATCTCATGGTGGTTTAATTTGAATTATCTTAATGATTATGATGTTGAAGATCTTTCAGGTCCTTAAATGCCATCCATACATCTTCTTTTATTAATTGTCTTTTCAAATCTTTTGCCCATTTCTTATTAAATTATTGGCTTTCTTATTGCTGAGTTTGAGAAACTGTTATGTATCTGCTTACAGGTGCTTTATCAGATATATGCTTTGCAAATATTTTCTCTTAATCTAAGCCTGGTCTTTTCATTTCTTTATTGGTGTCTTTTGAAAAGTAAAAGTTTTAAATTTTTATAAAGTCCAATTTATCAGTTTGTCTTATGGACCAAGTTTTTGGTGTTATAACTAATTCTTTTTTGTCTAACCCAAGGCCATAAAGATTTTTTCTTATGTTTTATTCTAATGTTTTATAATTTCATGTTTTACATTAATGTCTCTGATCCATTTTGAGTTAATTTTTGTATAAAGTGTGGGATATAGATTGTGGTTTACTTTTTTGCATATGGATATCCAATTATTCCAGCAGCAGTTGTTGAAAATACTATCTCTTCTCCATTGAATTGCCTTTGTCCTTCATTAAAAATCAGTTGAACATATTTCTGCAAATCTGTACCAAGGCTGTCTCTTACATTGAAGCTATGAGCTGTTTGATAATAAGTCTTGAAATCACGTACTGTGAATCCTCCAACTGTGACTCTTCTTTTCTAAAATTATTTTGGCCATTCTAGTTCCTCTGATTTCCAATAGAAACAATAGAATTACCTTTTCATATAAAACATATACTGCTAAAATTTTGATTGAGATTGTGTTGAATCTACAGATAAATTGCAGGGAATTGACATCTTAACTATGTTGAATTCTCTGGTGTATGAACACAATATCTCTCTCCATTTATTTAGGTCATATTTAACTACTTTCGTCAGTATTTTATATTTCTCGGCATAAATGTTCTGCATATATTTTGTTAGATTAATACCTAACAACTTACCCGTGTTCATTGCCAGTGTATAGAATTGGCCTTGATTTTTGTACTTGTATTCTACATATTTGCTAAAATTACTTATTCATTTTAGGATTACTTTGTAGATTCTTTGGGATTTTTCATGAAGATAATCATGTTGTCTACAAATAAAGATCATTTTCTTTTTTTCCTTAGTAATATTTATGCCTTTTATTTTCTTATATTGCTTTATTGTGCTGGCTAGGACTTCTAGTAGGATGTTAAATAGAATTAGCAGGTGCAGATATTCCTGCCTTGTTCCTCATGTTATGTGAAAAGCATTCAGTCTTTCAAAAATAAGGATGACATTAGTATAGATTTTTGTAGATGCCCTTTATCAGGTTAAAAAGTTCCCTTACATTCCTAGTTTGCTGAAAGTTCTTGTCAAATGGATGTTGAATTTTGTCAAACAGTCTTTTTACATCTGTTGAAGTGATCGAGAAATTTTTGTTCTTTAATCTGTTAATATGGTGAAGTACATTGATTGATTTTATAATGTTAATGCAGCCTCATTCCCACTCATTTGTGACGTTGTATCCTTTCTACGTGTTACAGCATTCAATTTGCTCATATTTTCTTGAGGAGTTTTGCATCTTTATTCACAAGGGATATTGTCTGTAATTTTCTTTAGTTGAAAGTCTCTGGTTTTAACATAATACTAGCCTCATAAATGAGTTGGGAATTGTTCCTTCATTTTATTTTTCATGGAAAATTTTGCATAGAATTTGTATTATTTCTTCCTTACATGTTTGTAGAACTCACCAGTAAAACCAGTTGGGACTAGAAATTTTCTTCTTATTTTAACTACAAATTCAATTTCAATAGTATATCTAATAATATTAAAGTTAAGAGTTTCTTTTGGGGTGAGTTTTAGTAATTTGTATCTTTCAAAGAATTTTTCCATTTTGTCTAAGTTGTTGAATTTATGGACATAGAGTTGTTCATAGTATTCCCTTATTATCTTTTAATGTTGAAAGAGTCTGTATTATTAACTTACCATGTTTTTAATTTCCCCCCTTTCATTCCTGATTTTGATAATTTGTATCTTCTCTATTTTCTCCTTGGTCAGTCTGGCTAGAAGTTCATCATTCTTGTTTTTCTTTTCAAGGTTTTTTTTTCAGTTTATCTATTATTGCTGTTTTCAATTTCTTTTTTTTTACTTCATTATTTTCTTTATATGGTTAATTTTGGTTAATTAAATTTGGTCAATTTGCTCATCTTTCTCTAGCTTCTAAAAGTAGAAGCTTAGATTATTTATTTCAGCTCATTCTTGTTTTCTAATATAAACATGTAATGCTATGAATTTTCCTCTAAGTACTACTTCAGCTGCATCCCATAAATTTTGATGTTATATTTTCATTGTTATTTGGTTCAACATATTTCCTAATTTCCCTTAAGATTCTCTCTTTGACCTGTGGTTTATTTATAAATATGTTGCATAGTTTCCCAAAATTTGAGAATATACCAAATATCTTTCTCTTATCAATACCTATTTTAATTCCATTGTAATAGAGAACACACTTTGTATGATCTCAGAGCTGTTATATATTTTAAGGAGTGTTTATTGCCCAGAATATGGTCTATTTTGATGAATATTTTATACGTAATTGAAAAAATATGTATTATATGGTTGTTGGATGGAATGTTTTATGAATAGGTATTTGCTCAAGTGGGTAACAGTGTATTTCAGGTTTCTATTGTCTTGCTGACTTTGTATCTACTTCTGTTATCAATTACTAAAAGACAGTTGAAGTCTTTAATTGTAATTGTGGATTTGTCTATTGCTCTTTTCAGCTCCATCAGTTTCTGCTTCATGTATACTGAAATACTGTTGTTAGGTACAGACACATTTAGAATTATTACGTCTTTTTTGATGAATTGACCTTTTTATCATATGTAATGCTTGTCTTCATTCTTGGTAACTTAGTTTTCATTTCAACTCTGCTTAGTCTGATATTAACCTAGCACCTCCATCTTTCTTTTGATTCGTTTTGGCATAGCATATAATTTTCCATCTTTTAAATTTTTTATCTATCTATAATTGTGTATTTCTTGTGGGTTTATTGTAGACACCACATACTTGAGTCTTGAATTTTTCTCTGGTAGAACAAGCTCTGGTTTGGGTTTGGTTTATTCAAACAATTTACATGCACTGAAATTATTGATATGTTTGAATCTAAGTCTATATTTTATTATTTGTTTTTCTCCAGTGTGCTTTGGTTTTCCATTTGGCTCACCTCTTCCTGTATTTTTTTTTGATTATTTGAATATTTTAAAATATTCACTTTTAGTTTATCTATTGGATTTTGGGCTATATTTTATTTATTTGTTTGTTTGTTTGTTTGTTTGTTACTCTTTCACATTCACTTTACACGTCCCTTTTTCCTCCTCTCTTTATGCCACGCTTCTTACACATGTTACATTTACATACATTTTAAATCACATTATAAATATTGTAGTTTTTGCTCTCAACTTCAAACATATTTTTGAAAACTCAAAATGAGAATAATAATTGATTATATTTACTCAGGTATTTAACAATTCCACTGCTCTCTTCCTTCACTCTTGATATTCCAATCTTCCCTGTGATGTCATTTCCTTTCATCTTGAATAAATTCCTTTTACTGCTGAAAATATCTTTATTTCACCCTCATTCCTGAAGTTTTTTCCTGAATATAAAATTCTGGGTTGAAAGTTCTTTTTGTTTCCACTTAAAAATGGTATTCCACTGTCTTTTGGCCTCCATGGTTTCTGATAAGATATTCAGTCAGTCAAATTAGCTCTTATATGTAATGCATCTTCTCTTTGCTAACTTTCAAGATTATTTCTTTATCTTTGGTGCTCATTTAGCAGTTTGATTATGCATCTGGACCTGTATTTCATTGAGTTTATCTTGTTTGGTGTGTATTGAGCTACTTGAATCTGTAAATTTGTATCTTTTATCAAATTTAAAGGTTTTCAATCATGACTTTTTCAAGTATTTTTCCTGCACTTTTATTGTACACTTTTTCCTCTCAACAGGCACTTCAATAGCATAAATCTTAGAGGTTTTGATATTGTTCTATATATCACTAAGCTTCTTTTTAATTATTTTGCAATTTTTTCCTCTCTGTTCTGCATGTTGGATAATTTTATTCTTTCATCGTGTTTACTGATTCTTTTGCTGTCAACTATTGAGGCCATACAATACGTTTTTATTTCAGATGTTATATATTTTTATTCTAAACTTTCACTTTGGTTACCTGTTGTTTTTCTTTTTCTGCTGACAATTCTATCTTTCTGTTCATTTTAAGATATTTGCCTTCACCTCCTGGTACTTGGTTATAAAAGCTGTTTGAAAATCTTTATTTAATAATTACAGCATATGAGTCTTCTCAGATTTGAGTCCATTGTCTTCTCCTTTGAGAACTGGTCGTATTTTCCTGGTTCTTTGTATGTCAAGTGATTGGACAATATGTCCAATATGTTCTAGATGCATTGAATATAATATTGTGAGATTCTGGATCCTGTTAAAATTCCTCCAGAGAATATTAATTTTTGGTTGGTTTGCTTCAGAAGTCAATCAACTCTGTTAGGTTCAGACCACTAGTTCTGTCTCATCCTCCATGGGTGATAGTTCCAACATCAGTTTGGTTTGCAAACCTTTGCTATACTTCTTTGGGTCTGTTCCCACACTCAGGTGTGATTCCAGGACTTGTGGTGGTTCATACTCCATAATTAAAGGATACTCTTCTGCAACTGTCTTCTCTCAAAGATTCTCCAATGCTCTGGCTCCCAAAGTCCCCTTTTACCAGTTCTTCTGGTCAGAAAAAAATGAGTTTCTCTCTGAATTTTAAGCCTCATGTTGTTTCACTGTTTTCTGCAATGGGGGAGAGGGGTCAACTTTGGGATAAAGGGGTAAGAGTAAAACAAGAGAACAAATCAAGTATTCCCACCTACACACCATTAAGGCCACTTAGGACATTTTTCCCGTTCTTCTGACCATGGAGACGCATTATCTCTCAAAGTTTAGATGCTTCCCCACCACCAGATTTAGGTAGTGCAGCACCAAGACTGGGACTGGCCCCAAGCAGGGCCAGGAAAGAAAAGAGAGAAACAACAAAACAACAGGGATCTCATCCCTCATTCTCTGACTTCCAGAAGCCTCTTATCCTGATCTTATGACCAGAAAGATGACTTTCTTTTGGGTTTTACTCTCCACACCTGCTGCATAGTTGCACCTCTCAGACCGTTCGTCTCCATGAATGAAAGCTGAGATATCAAGGAGAGAATCACACAGGAAACTTATCAGCACTGCCTATTCTTCAAGTGTTGACTTCACTCCCCTGCCTGACTGCTGTTTAAACAAACAGTAAACATTTTCTGGGTCTTCAAGCAGTTGCCTTTGTATTCTCTCCAGAGGTTTGAGTTTTAATCAGTGAGATAGATAAGAAATGGCAGGCTTACTCCAGCTTGGTAAGTACTAGAAGTCTGTCCATCATATGTTCATTATGTAGAATAATTTGTCTCTTGAATTTTCCCATTTTTATTTTTTATGCATCCCCTAAATGACAATTTTTTTACTGTCACAACAATATTGATTTTTATATTGAAGTAAGGAGAAAGTAATCTTCCTTCAAGTATTATACCTATCTGGTCACTGTGGGCTTTTGATTTTCTTGTTTTTTAAAAGGTGCTTCATATTAACATTAAATTAACACAATCTTTATGGTATTTGTCCATCATTCAACTTCTTTGTAAAGAAAGTTAAATAATCCAATAGAATAACATTAAAACTACAAAACTTTAAATCAACTATGGGCTCTTAAGTTAGAATTGCCGTTTTCTACAGCTAAAGGATTGGTAGTCTGTAATAACATGTCTCTTCCTCTCCCACGAGAATGTGATTAGAAAGGCACCATATGGTAGCAGTCTGTGTTTTATATATAAATGGGGCAGGGGAAGGAGGAGGACTGAAAGAGAAGGAGATAAAGGTAGTTTTCATTGTTAACCAAGTATGTTAAGAAAAATCAAGATGAATCCATCTCTGCAATAAATAGAACACCTACAGAGCAAGAAAAGCTGTGTTCTACCTGCTGGATGAGATTTTAAAAATGCATAAGATAAGTTTCCGTATTTCTTAGGAGTTTGGTAGGAGAGATAACTTGTATACCGTTGTTTTAAAATAAGTTGAAGTGTGATAGTGCTGAGCGGTCTGTATAAACCATAATGGGTATTCTGAAATGGAAGGGAGAATGGGATAATCAGCATAGACGTCATGAAAGAGATGGAATCCTTAAAGGAGAGGTGAGATTGGGGAATGCAATGACTGGGAGAAATGCAGAGAGAATTGACAAAGCAGAGTGGAGGTAGCAGGAAAATATAAAGCATAGAAAGGAAATATCACACATTTTAGTTTTTAGCTGAGTAGTAGGAGAAAAAACTGAAAAAGTGGACTGGGACCAGATCATCGAGGGTGATAAAAGCTAAGGCAAAATTTTTTACCTTGGGAGTTAATGAAGAGCCATCACTGAAGGTTGTTAATCAGGAAAAGTGGCATAATCAGAGCTATGATTTTGGCAGACTCAACTGTAGTGTGTGAACTATGGTGACACTTAAGTAGAGAGGGACATGGAGGAAAGAACACCAGCTACAATGATCTGGACAAAGGGTATGAAATATCTAAGTAGGGTAATGAAAATGGGAATGGGAGGGACAGGAAATAAATTGAATGTATGATCAATGATGGCCCTGAGTGCCTTGGAAATAGGGGACACAGAGGAATGATAGGATGGGGAGAAAGTAGGCAAGATCAGTTAGAAACATTGAGTTTAGTTGCCTAGAAGACAACTTGTTAGAGATGATCAGGCAAGTAAGGAAGGAAGGCTCAAAAGCACAGCAGAAGGGTCAACTCTGGAAATGGGGAGATATATAATGAGATCATAAGTGTGGATGGAATTGTCAAAGGAGCTGAAAAAAAGGAAGAAAAGAAAGCCGTGGGAGATATCCAATTTTTAGGGCAGGAGGTAGATAAGAGAGAGAAGCTTTGAAAAAGAGGGTGAGACAGTTTTAAGGAGAAATGACAGTGTTGCAAGGAGTTTAGGAGGGTGAAGACTGAGACAGTTTGCAATTAAGAGACCAATGGTGATCTTTACAGAAGGAGTTTCAATAGGGTAGTGAAGGCAGAAGTGGGGATGCAAGGGTTAAGTGGGGGGCTGTGACTGAGAACAAGGGGGCGCAGTGGATGTAGCTCTCTTGAAGGAGTCTAGCAGTGAGGACCTGGGTTCCATGGATCAACCTCAGAGGAATTTGGCCTCTAATTGCTAGATGTCATCAGGAAGAAAATTGGATACCAACAATTTGAGGAAGGCAATTATCCAATGGTATCAGATGTTTTTGATGATTAAGACAAAACATGATGTGGAAAACGATGGATTCAGGCAAAAGAAGATCATCCTCATCCAGAGTAATATGGATTTTCTTTTCTTCAAAAGTCTCTCTCATCTTGTTTCAGAAAAAGATTTCTTCTCCTGCCCCCTCCCTTTACTGGGTTTATGTTGCTACAGAAAGCAAAGGAATGATGTCAAATTCCAAAGGTGCAGACTCCAAGGAAAGAACATGCTCTTTCCTAGCAGCTCCAGGAGAACAAAAGGAAGGAAGAAAGAGCAAAGCAGAGATCTGAGAAGCTCTGATGGCAAGCAGATGTACCACTTTGGCCTAATGTTCAAATCTGAAGCCAAACCATTGCTCCAACAGCTTCTCTGCTTGGGAATTTCCAGTGGGAAGTTAACTGTCTCTCATTCTTCTCTGCTCCACTTCACTCCTCAGTTTCTTTTGTTATCAGCACCTCCTCCTTGCTCGTTTCTTCTCACAGCCACCACTTGCTTGCATGTGACAGTGAGGAATGTGCCAGAAAGAGCAAGAACATTGCAGAGAGCTGAGAAATAAGTGGCTCTTCCTGCCTCAGCCATTAACTGGGGAACACAGATCTCAGGGTCCCTCTCTATGATGCTTGGAAGTTAGAATGCACCCCCATATCACTTGTTGCTCTAAGATTTATAAAAAAGTGAAAGGAGGGTTTGGGGAAAAGTTAGAGGGTCTTCAGTGTATTGTTTTTTGGGCCCTCCCCACCTTTCACTCTGGAATGGCTTACATTGAAATTTTAGGGAGATGTTACAGCTCTCCATTTAAAAATATCCCAAAGTTACTTAACACCTATTTATAAAAACTACAAGGAGAGTGGCAGTCAGTAAATGGTGCTGTCAGCCTCTCCCTGGTGATTCTCACCCCAGTCTTCTCAGAAACGTCCTCAAGGACACAGTGAATTTTACACACAAATTGATCCCCTCCAGGACTGACGAATGGCACCTTTGTAGGATGGTCTAAATGTAGGAATGGTTAAGGAACAAGTACTTATGGGGAACAGATTGGTGAGATGGTCCTTACATCTCTCTCCCCTCTTTCTGCAGGGACATTTTAGATGATGAGATTTGGGGCCAGGAATGCCTTTGCCCAAGCTGTGCCTTTGACTCTGGAGGGGTATAAAGAACTGGGAGGAGAGCAGGGTGCACAGGGTCAATGTAGAGAGGAACAAAATGTCAGTGGCTTGTGACTGGCTCTTCCTCAACTTACAAGAAAGTGAGATGCAGTTCGCTAGACTGGACAAACAGGGTAGGGATGGAGAGAGAAATTGGATTGGAGACTTGAATTGTTTGACCAAAGCTTCCAGCTCTTTCCTTGTATAAACACCTCTCAGCAACCCAAGGGAGGGGCCAGCAGCTGAACAGGGTGCCCACACAGCCAGGGACAAGGTCTCCCAGTGGATGGATCCTTCACATGCATTCACGGGAGAATCAAGAGGGAGGTCAGGAGGATGAAAGAAACACAGAAAGTCAGCAGTATGCCAGGTCTCAGAGTTTAGGAAAGAATAAGAATGGAATAATGAATTACGTGACCCACGGGCTCCATTGTCAATGAGGTGGCAGAATTGTGTTCCTCAGGGTGAGGACCGTGGGAGGAGCTCGCCAGGGAGGGCTTGCTGTCGCAGTTTGCAGGGCTCCCGTGGCTTAGCTGAGAAGCGGAGGCCCAGCCCTGCTGTCATGTGCACTCTGCAGGCTGTTGAGGAGGCCCAGATTGCCCACAGTTGCACCCAGACAAGCCTAAAAGGACGTAAATAATCTGTTATTGAACATCCTTATGCTAATAGCGTGACTCTGTATTTATCCAGCACTCTGCCAAGAGCCCAAACCTTTATCCAGGAGACCAGAACAGTTGATCTTAACACCTTTGAACAGATGGAAACTGCACAAATGGGAGAAACAGGAATAGAAAAGCAAACTATACCTCTTATGCGCTAACCTTGGCCCAGAAAGGACATAATGTGCAAACGGGAACCATCAAGAGGAAAATCGCAATCTCTTCTGAAGTCAATGTACCTTTAATTTCAAAAGTACAACTGAGTACCATTTTCTAGACAGATGATTCCCCACTTCCTATCTCTCACTGTTCTTTGGATAGCTTCTGTTATTTCTCTTCCATCTGTTATTTTCATTTATTTCAGCTAGATTTTTCCAAATTGGAGGATCTTATTTTGGGAACGATGTATTCCAGAGATGTTAACCCCATTTAGAAAGAACGATTGTGTTTTTTTTTCAACTTCGAAGAGTGTTTTCTGGGTCTGGGAGTCAAGTATATTTTCTAGGTTCAGAAATTAACAGTCTTCTCTGCAGAAATGAGCTGCCAGAGCTCCTGCTGAGCACCAAGAAGAGGGCCTGTGCTTGGCCACACTCACACTGCCCCTAGGTAAGGATCCCACTTTCCACATTCCTCCCAGGGCGCATCAAACCCCCTTGAGGAAGGGTTTCCCTCAGGCCTAATGCTGCCTCCTGGGTTTTGGCAGGCAAAGAAACTGAAATAAAAATAAATGTGTGTCTGTGCTCTATCCAAGGAGTCAGCTTTCTCTGAAGGACCAGAACTTTCATCAGAAAAGCAGAGAGGAGGGAAAGCTTGCACTCACCTGGAGCATGCTGAGCAGAGGTAGGACAGGATGCACAAAGAAAGAGCATAGAATTGAGAGATTCCTCAAGTTCACGTCACAACCCAAGAAGCAGAAAGAAGACCTCAAGAGGGCTTGATTTCCTACCATAAGTGACATTTTCACTTTGTGTCTTCTCCTAGATGTTCAAATGTTAAACATATGAAATTTAACATGTGACATTTCTCTCAAGTTGCTTTCTTAAGCCTCATCTCCTTTCCACCCTCAACTTACTTTTGGCTCTCACTGTGATGGATTACTACTGATTCCATATGTGCCATGCGCTTTCCCACAAACATGCTTTTGTATGTAATGAGTCTGCCTGCATGCCATTTGCTCTTTTCTGTGCCTGGCAAACTCCCGCTCGTCTCCTCTAAGCCAGCTGAAATGTCATCTTCTCTGGGAAACCTTCTCAGTCTCCCTAACCACAGTTACATGTTCTGCCAGCTGTGTTCTGCGCACCCAACTCACATCTCACTTATGGCACTGATGATATTTTATCTTAACTGTTTTCCCCATCAGACTGTGTTAAATTCAGGTGTTTCATCAATATTTGGGGGTGGAATAAATGGAGGTAAATCACGTGGGTGATGGGTGAATGTGCATTGTGGTCGAGATAACACCATCTAGAATCAAAGAGAGCCAAAAGTAGGTTGACTTGATCAGCTTCCTCACACAGTGTTATTTCGGTGACAATGTCTGCAGACATTATCATTAAATGTCTCTGTGGTTCTCACTGTACGGAGGCATAGTGGAAAAATCATAAGATTCAGACCCAAGAGATGCTAGTTCTAATATTGCTTCTGCCATAAACCTGATTGAGTGATGTCCGAAAATCCACTCACTCTCAGTTTCCTTAGTTGTCAGTCACTAACGGTATTTTCTTTACCTCTTCTCACCTATTTTGAGGTTAAAAAAATGAACTAATAGATGTGAAGATGTCTAATGGTTGTATAGGAAAATGATAGTCAAATAGAATCTCCTTAAACTTTGACTCTGCTCATCCCACCAATCTTCGCCTCTAAATTTGCCAACAAGAAAATAACACTGATAGTAAGAATAAAAATACAATTTAAAATATTTTATTTTGACTCAAAAGCTCTTGCTTTTGTATTTCACTTGTATGTTGTAGGTGTAAAGAACTTTCATAATAACTTCTTTAGGAAAGGGCATATTAGCATATGGAATAAAATCCTATCACATTAAGGTGTGTTTTTAAAAGAACAATTGAACTTCAGTGTTGAGAAGAGCTGGAAATCTGCTAGCCCAACCTTCTATCTTATGATGAGGAAATCTAGGCCACAGAACGTCATGTGGCCTGTGTGAACTAGGGAGAAGGATGGAATTCAAATCTAGGTCGCCCATTGACATATCAGAGGTTGATGGCCCTCAACGGGACAAGAAAGACGCCCAGTAGAAAGGGCATTGGCCGTACTCTCCAAACTGGAAGGCTGGGGGCCTGCTGGGCCAGTCTGCAGCCAGGCAGGCATCAGAGAGGAGCCACTGCTCTCTTCTATTCCCCCTTCCTCAATCTGATCCAAGCATGCTGGCCTTCTTGCAGGTCCTCTGTCACTCCAGGCACACTCCACACTCAGGTCTTATGCATGTGTCTTCCTCCCAGCCCAGAATACCCTCCTTCCACTAGCACATGTCCATATGACTGGCTCTCTCACCTCCTTCAAGTCTTTGCTTAAATGTCACCTTCTCATTGAGAATGTCCTTGTCCCTTTTTAAATTGCAGCCCCTCCCCCCAGTACTTCCTTTTCTCTCTTCAGCTTTACTTTTCTCTACAACATTTTTATCTCTTTCTTGATTGTCTGCCTCTCTCCTCTCACATGTAAGCTGCATGAGGACAGGGAGATTTGTCCATTCTGTTTACAGCCACAACTTCAGTACCTGGAACAATGGCTGGCATTGGCTCAAAAATATTTGTTGAGTGAATGAATGAATAAATGAGGCGGACTTGCAGCAGAAATCACTCCTGAGAGACAGTGAGAGTGCAATATTCCTCATCAGTGTCCTCTCTTTGTAGGTAAGAATCTTGTCACTAAATGTCCGAATGGTTCCACTGTTCACAGTAGGCTATTCAACCAAGACTTGAAAGCAAGCCTTATTATGTGCAGCTCAGAGAACCTATCTTTGGAAAACTGACCCCATTTACTGTTACCCGACTGGAAGGTGACCTTCAGGTTACTAGGGTTAACTAAAACAGCTCACCAGGGTCAGAATACTCACTCACTGGCCATTGATGGATGGCCTGCCTGTCTAACCTCAGAGGGGCAGCCTCTAGGGAATCACAATGGGAATTAGGAACCAGAACTTGCCAAGCCAGGGGCCACCACCAGGAGTTTCAGCCGTAAAAACACTGACCAGAATGAGAGAGCAGGGACAGAAGAATCAAGAGTCTAGAGCTTCAGATCTAGCAGGTCTCGGCAGAGGCAAGACAAAGACAGGATCTTAAAGGGACTAAGTTGAGCTAAAGATAAGAAGAGAGAGAAGATTGCTGATGAGATCACCACTGCTCAGAGTTTGCTTGGGACCTTCCTGATTTCAGCACTGAAAGCCTCACGTCCCAGTCATCAGCTCAGTCCCAGGCAAACCAGGACAGTGGAGTTCCCTGGGTTCTAGGCTGCATGGAGATGTGAGGCAGAAGCGGTTCCCTCTTAGAGGTTCCAAATTAGATGTTCAAGACAAGGGCAGCAGTTGAGCACATTTGGTGAGAGCAAAGGGGTGGGGATGCGCTAAGGAGGCTCATGGAGAAGGCTAAGGGTGGGAACCAGCTTTCATGAAGAAGGAGAAAATGATGGCCAAACAGTATTGAGACAGGGGAGCCTGATTATGCTTGAGGGGTTTCTGCAAAGGCCTTGCTAAAATCCAGATATACGAATGTGTTCAAAATGCCCATATCAAGGCTTAGCCATCTTATATCCTTCATAAAGGGAAGAATGATTCTATTTATACTTACCTAATTTAAAGTACAGTTGAATGCACCCAATGCATCCTCAATGTCTGTGTTTCATCCTGTGCGGTAAGCACTTTGGGAAGCATCTTCAGTCTTCTTTAGGTCACTGTAGCGACTCAGCGGGTTAGAGCTTCCTAAATCTTTGTCCTAAACCCCCTATGCTTCCCAGTGTTCCAAACCCACAAATAAAGTGTTTGAAAATGACTCTGCCGCTAAGAAAAGACACAATAACCTATTTCCTTTGCTTTGACCCACAACATATAAAACCTGATTAAATTAATCTGTGATACTTCAAATGCTTTACTACTGATAATGTTTATCAACACTTAATGCAACATATATTGGAGGCTATTTTTCCAATAGCAGTCATGAGTTACCCCTCTGCCAAGTTGTTCTCATTTTATTTTATCTTTCAGCAGCAGAGCCCTTTTAGTCAAACAGAACCGTACATGGTAGAATGATACGTAAAGCAGATAAGATTTGATCTGCTAGGAGTAAAACCCATAGGAGGACCAAGAACCATCCTGGCAGCACATGAGATCCCTCTGTGGAATCCTAGGGGATCTGAAAGCATAGGTTGGAAACCTCTGCACAGAGGAATTCATACTGCTTTGCCCAGGCCACAGCAAAAATAGACCAAAACATGGGAAAGAGATGAGTAAACTTAGGGTCATGATTCCAAGGAAATAACTTAACTATGCACAGACAAAATGCACCTCATGAGAGCCACATACTAACCATCTGAGCCCTTAGCCCAGGGAACCTGTAAAAAGAGCAGATGCATGAACTATAAAGTAAGCTGGGAGTTTTCCAGAGAGAAAATATTTTGCTAATAATACAAATTGCAATAAAACTCCTCAATAAGAATGGCCAACTACCAACATGGGCATGTCCTGACTCAGAGCTGTTTGGAAAGCTACGGCTCCAGGCTCTGGCCACCTAAAACTTTCAAAAAATTTCTAAAGGGATTCCCACAAGCCAGTATGGAATGAATTGTTCCAAGTGACCAACTCTTGCTCTGTAGGTAACCAGAGGTAGACCCATATAAAAGTTCTGATTTGCCCATGGATAGGAAGAATCAAGCCCTCGATGAATGAGCAGAAGAAACTTCTATTTGGTTTAGGGTTGCTTTTCATCTTCTCCTTGGTCAAGTAGGCACCTCCGCCTGATTGTTCTGAGCTGCAGGCATCTTTTGGTCACTATTAAATCACAGGTGCTATGTGAATTAGAAAACTTGAGGTGAAACAAACTACTTGTTAAACTCACCATTAGGCTGAGAAATGACTTCCTCTACTATGAGGAGTCAATTATATGTTATTTTTTTTTTGAACTGTCATTTATCTGTGAAAGATAAACCAGGAAAGTAAGGAGAACCCAACCCAAGTCCATTAATGACATACTGTGTTCTGGATTCTATTGTAGTGCTTCCATATTTTCATGCATAAAATCTAATTCACTGCACAACGCATACTAAAATATAATGCAATGATATGTGGCTTTTTCTATATGCAAATTGAGATATAGATTGCCTATGGAGCCAAGGAAAGAATTAAAAATCCCACCAAATCTAAGACTTTAATTCTCCATTAGATCTGAATTATTTAGGGTTAGGTTTGGTTGTATGTGATAGAAAATAAATAAATAATGGTGACTTTAAAAAGATAGAAAGTTGCTTTCTCTCTCATGCAAATGAAGCCAAGAGGCAAGCTGTGCAGGGCTGGTTTGGCACCCACGGTCCTTTCAGCTCATGTTCCTTATACTTCATCCTCAGAATTCAAGATAACAGCATCCATCCTCTAAGCAACAAAACAGAGGCAGGGATGAAGAAGCAGAGAGCAAAGGTGTGTGCCAGTTTTCTCTCCCTGCCATGGATACTTCTGCTTTCATGCCATTGGCCACTATCCCTGGTCTGCAGTGGTAAGCTATCACAATTAGTGTTGAATTCTAAGTTGCCACTTACCCTACTGGAAATGTTACATAAATTATAAAATCAGAAAAACTCTGAACTCTGAAGCACATCTGGCACTAAGGTTTTCAGAAAAGGGATTGTGGCACAGTGCTAACAAATTTTCATTTAAAAGTCTAGTGGTGAATAAAGATAATATAGTTACTAAGATTATCCATTATATTACCATTCTAAATCTTTCCACCACACCTTCAGCATATGCATGGTGATAATGTATGTGAAGTCTCTAAATTCTTTTCAGACTAGCATTTCTCAAATGCAGTAGCACAGCACAGATGGGTCACTGTTATAACTGAGGATCACTTCACCCAGCCTTGGGGTGTGCCACCAGGAACGCGAGTATGAGTCCCCCAGGAGGTTCTGAAAATTGGATGACTGAAAGCTTATCTTCTTAAAAGGAGATTAGGATGTGGAAGCAGAATATCCCTGTGTTTCTGGGGGAATATTTTAGGGATTCCCTTCAATGATGTCAAAATAAAGTAAATATCCTTTCCTAGAATAGGGAGCTGAGATTCAATGAAGAACTAAATTTTAATAATGTTGAAAAAGATACCGTGACATACGTGGTTTTTATTTAGAATAGAATATTTTATTTTCTGGTAATCTCAGTGGGGTTAATGAAAGCGGATATGAGAGGCCCTTCTAAGTAACCATTTCCAGGGTCCAGTTTAAAGACTTTGGTTTCCTGCTTTGTACTATTTTCTATAGGTCATCTTCAAGTTTTCATTTAAGTGTACCAGGAGTATGGCTCAGCCTGAGAATTTAGCTACAAGGTTGTGGAGTATGACTAGGATGAAGAAAAACAGAATAGGGTTGGGTGCTAAACCGTAGGCCAAGCTGCTTAGTGACAATGGAGATGTTTGGAGGAACATGAAGCCTTCTTCAGAGTCCCAGAAACACTTGGGAAAGTACCTAGTCATCGTCTAGGTGATGGAAGGAAATATAATTGTTCTAGGGTGTCCCAGCTGAGATGAAAATTAGATACACCCCTTGGTTGAACTTGATAAACCAGTTGGTGGACGGCAGCCCGTGGGTCTCTGCGCAGGAGGTGATTTGTAGACAAAATAATAAAGAGAATCAGGTATCTAGTTCTCAGCCTGGTGCCATGGACCAAAGCTGACCCCTGAGAAGAAGAAAACATTGTCCCCATTGCCACACAGAATACAGGGACCTTCTGGCATGTGACACTGTGGATGATGCAAACACTTGAGGGCCTTAAAGATTCAGGGAACCCCAGTTACAGCACGCTAAACCAGAGCACTGCCTCCAGAGCCCCAGAGGAAGACTGACAACTTCTTCTCACAGGAGGCATCTCCAGAGACCCAAGAAACGTCAAGAAGAGACAGAAATGCGACAGTCCTTCATCAGCCAGTAAAATGCACATCAAACTGTCCACATGGCCTCACCTGAAGCCCAAGAAGGCCCGGGGAATATTAAGGTCCCCAAACAAGAAAGATTTCATCTGTAGTGGCCTGTCACACACAGTCATAAGTGAAGAAAACATGTGAACGATTACAGAACAACATAAGATTGCTAACTGAGGTAGACACAAAATACTATGAGAACAGAAAGGAAGATGCGTTGGACAACATATAAGATATGAGACCAGAGAAGGCCTCAAGGAGGAGACAACATGTGCAAGTGCAGATAAATGAAAGACAAAGGAAATATGTCCCTGACAAGGGGCCCATGTGCCCAGGGCACAGAGGTCCGACAGAGCCTGGAAGTAGCCGAAAGAGCTCACTGCACCGAGGCCCTGGGGTGGCCATGGGGAGGGCTCCAGAGCAATTTTCATCCAAAAATTATCTTGATTACCATGGCAACTTAGAAAGATAACTCCTGTCACAGCTCGGTGGAGACACTGGAGAGAGATTCGGGCAGGGAGGCAAAATAGAAAACCATTTCAAGGCGCTTACTAAGAGCTAGGCCTGAGCTAAGGGCTCCCTCCTTCTTTTTTTAAGACACAAAATAGAGACCATTTCCCCGGTGACTCTGCCACCCCACCCACCTCCACCCCCTTCTCCTGCGCACTTCTAGACTACGCCCTCAAAACATTCGCTTTCCTGAATTTGAAAGAAATTATGTGAACAGTCTGTCCTTCCAATTCATCATTTTCATAAAGGTTTCGAGTCAGATCGGGGGACGGGGGTGCTTGTTGCTAACCCCCCAGGGTACAGATCTTCTTACAGATTAAGTTTTCTGTTGAAAGACCATTTAAAGAAACTGAAATTCACGGTGAGGAAGAGCGTTTTGCTGAACAGTTTCAAGTTTCCTATGGGCCTTCCTGAGTCACCAACTGACTCATTCCACCTGCTCAGTTTTATTATTAATTCAAAAAAAAAAAAACCCTGATAACAATAGAGTCAAAATTATGCTCCATGTTTTGATTTCTTTCCTCTCATTGCATAATTCTCTCGTTTTGCCCACATTTTGGCAGTTATTCTCACTATCCATGCAACAATGAGAAACATTCTTTTAAAAACATTTCCCACCCCCTCAGACTCACATGAAATTTATTTCAATTCTAACTGCGTTTCAGTTCTTATATAAGATCCATCGCTGTCTAATATTAGATCACCGTCTTAGACGTGACTTACTTCTAATACATGGTGGGAGTTTGAAAGATTCGAGCTCTTCTCTAAAAGCAGAAAAAAAGCAGTTTATCATGTGAATAATCAACTCCAATTTAATTATTTGTCAGTTTCTTTTTTAAATTAAAATTGGGTCACTTCGAAAAGAAATATGCGTGTTGTAATTATTCCTGTAAGTATGAGTGAACGTATGTGTGTGTGTACTATAAATTTAGACATATGATAACCTGATTAATGCTCAATGTCAGTAAAACCGAAACAAGAAGTCCAGGTTGCCCTCATCTGTCCTGCAGGTGTGAACTCTGGGAAGAGCTAAGCTATCTAAAAACCATCACAAAGCTGCAGAGACATCCCACCTGAGTGAATGTTTTTTCTTAGCCTTCATAATCTGGGTGAAAACTGTCTTGACACTTGATCATTGACTACAACATTGGAACCCAAAATGTGCAGTAATCTCTGTCACTAATTTTGCCGAGTCCATATAAAATTGACATGGTGAAAATTGTCTGAAAGGTTATATATAGGTTTAAAGGTAGCTTTGAAGAGAGATAATTGCTTTAAGAAACTGGATCTGGTTTTCTCACATGGGTTAGGAAAAGAGCTGAAGAACAGGAATGTGGAGGGCTGGTGACAAGAAGGAGTTACACATTCCTCTTTTCCTGGTGTATTGAGTTTTACGTGGCTGGCACTCCTCAGACGCTATGATTTCCTCCCCAGTGACCAGGCTTGCAAGTGCACGTGAGGCCACTAGACCTTCTGTCTGGGCTAAGCTTCCTTGCCCCATGAGAATATACAATCACAATTAAGCCAAATATAACAAGCCTTCTAAAAATGTGAGTTTCTCTTCCACAAAGTTCTAGTCTGTACCAATTTATTTCAACGTGGCTTTGCAGCATCTTCAACATTCTGTTCCTATTGAAAAAGCGTTCTTTTCAGCCTTCAGTTGTGGAGTGGCTGAGGTGGGAGTGGGAGGGTGGAGGTGGCAGAGAACAAAGAGAAACTTTGCAATAAAACCTCGGGAAAGATAAACAAAGATGAGGAAAAGTAAACTCACGTGTAGAACTCTAGTGTTAGCTACGAGAAAGAAAGCCTTAAAATGAGTACAGAACCAAAGCTTTGTCCCAGCTCAGGCATTCGTTTGCCCTGTGTCTTGGGAGAATCTTAGAGGTTGAGAAGACTAAGGGGGCAGGACTGGGGAAATATCCCAAGGTCAGACAGGCATTGAATCGTTTGTAAAAGGACTAGATAGAAAACAAACAAACACATGTCCTAATATACACACCTTCGCAAAAAAAGCAAAACTAAATTATATTGATCTCCTTGAAAAATCTTGGAAAGTGTCTAGCAGACAAGAGATGGTAAAAAGGAAATATTCGTATGAATTGGTATTTTTGTCATTTTGCATATGAGGAAACTGAGGGTTAGAAAGGTTAGGACACAGAGTCATCCATCTGTTATATATGTAAAATGAGATTTTGGTTGTCTTTCTTTAGTGTGCCATCTTTATTCAAGCAGAAACAACAGTCTTTACGAGGATTTTCATCAACACGCGACTGACCATGGTTATTTTGATCCTGCCCAAGACCTAACATTCTCAGCCTGCAACTTCTCCTCCCAAAGAGAATCTCAGATCCACAGCCCAGGTTCCAGGAGGCACCACACCTCACTCGATTTTTAACCTAACACTACTCTATTAATGGACTATACTTATTAATAACTGGTTACTATTATCTTCATTTTGATTCTCAAAAGAATTTCTGGAAGCAAGCAAGGCAACAATTATTATTCCCAATGATCATTTCCAATGATTATTTCCAGAGGAAGCAACTGAAACTTCAGGAGACTCATGGTTGCTTAAGATCATACAATTTCTAGAGAAGGGACCCAAACCCAAATCTTGGTTTCTTTGTTTGCTTGCTTGTTTCAAAATCCCAGAGCTCTCTCCCACATGTCTAATGGATAATTTAGAGTGTCATTTATAGAAACAGAAACCTATGGAAAAGCCAGGTACCTCACTAATGAATTTCTGTATGTATTTAAATTTCTGCTGAATATAACTTTGCTTATATTTCTGTTTCTCTTTTTGTGTTTTTCCCCATGCATCTATAATTGATGTCTTTGAACTTTGAGAAAGATGCTCCAGGGGGAACTATGACAAGCTTAAGAATATCAGGAAACTTTGTACAAAAGCCCCTTTGGCATCTCATCTGGCCTTGATTTTCTCTTCTAATGGGGCGATCTTTTATTGCCTATTAGGTAAGAAGACAAATGAATACATTTAACCTTAATAGCATTCCTTTTCAACTAGAATGCCTCTGCCATTTCTCTTCTCCCCTTTGTTTTTTCACCAAAATAAAACATGCATACATTTACTCAGAGATGTATGTCGAGTGCATTTTATTTGAAGACACTAGGGGACAGTCAACAGTGAGTCAATGAAACCAGTTATACCTAAGCAAAATTGGAGCTTTGTCAGAGGGGCTGTGTCTTGGTGAGCCTAGCTTGTCCGGTTTGAGTCCCACTTTATGTAATAATTAGGACTGAGCCTGATAGTCCTTCTGGAGAAGGCTAAGACTGAAAATTTAGGGCGTATCCTTCATCTGTGGGCAAAGGCAAAATGTTTATCATGGGAAAATGAACAAATACATATTATTCTAGAGACAAATATGGCGGTAGGTCAAAAATCTAGAATGTAAACCAGGCAAAGCATAAAGAAGAAATATCAGATAAGTGAGAGAACAGAGTCTGAGAACCAGTCTGTCCAAACTAGGGATCCGGTGACCAGCAGGCTCCATGTGGCCAGGAGCAGCCCAAGTGTAAGCAGACAGGTGGAAGATTCTGCAGCCCCTGGAAGATTCCGCAACACTTTGTGGCAGCCTGCAATCAATGTGGAGCCTGAATAAGAGTTGCTGCGATGTTCCAGGTCCCACAGCCTGCCAGAACTGGCTTGTGTGGTGAACAAACAGAGGTAAAACCTTCCTGCTCCTAGACGAGCCATTGGGGATCAGACAAAGCCATTCGGGAATGGTGTTGACTCAAATAGAGGTCTTCTCTGTTAGTGCAAGAGCCCTTGTAATAAAGAGAGTTCACGGAATAGGACTAGTACTTAGGTCAATAAAACCAAGTTTACTATTTCTCAAGAAGTAGAACAGCTTTCCTGCCAGTTTTCTAGTCATTGTCCCCATGTCAACCCCAATAGGAACACAGCACAGTCTCTTTCCCTTGATCCCCCAAAGACTCAGAGAGATGAAAGGGAATTAAATAATAACACCATGAATTAACAACTCAAAATTAAATGTTAGCCATTCTTTGTCTTTTTAATTTCTGCCGGTCACCACCACTAATAGAAGTTTCTCACTGGCCAACGTCTTCTCAGACGTCCAGAAAGCCCCTCTCATTCTTGCTCTTTTTCTTCTCCATTCCCCACTTTATGTTTCACCCCCGATACAAGGTCATGTTCGTGTCTCCGGCAGAGGACTTCCGCTCTCTCTCAGGTTCACTGTTTCTTTCCAATCCAATCTCTTGAGTGCTCAAATTTGCACCCAATGTTCAACCAACACATTTTGTTTAAACAAAAGGATATCTAGTCTAAGAATAAGTCATGCTACTCCCTTTGGGCTAAAGCAGTTGAAGTTGGTTTTAATAGCATTCTTTCTCCTTTTCTATGACAAATGTTTGGCTGTCCATTCACTTTAGAATTGCAAAGCAAGCCTAGAACACAAGAGAGAGAAGATAAAAATTTTTAAATATATACACATACATATATTTTTTATTACACGTATGTATGTGTATATATGTGTATAGATACACATGTGTGTGTATGCATATATGTACACGTGTATCTATACACATATATGTGTACATATTTTCATTACATATATGTGTGTATATCTATTTAGATATACACACGTGCATATAAATTTTAAATTGTATTATATGCACATAAATTTTTTGAAATATATACACATACATATATATTATGTTTTATTACATAGATATGTATGTGTGTATATATATATATATACATGCATAATTAACTCATAAAGCAGGAAGCCTGATTGCTTAGCTCTGTGGTGTGGTTCTGGGGTCAGAAGAGGACCAGAATCATGACCTACTAAATGCTGAATTCAGTAGAGGAGATTGAAGTCACTGTCCTATTTCCCTGTGGCCAGAACTGCTGCATGTAAAGCAACACTGAATCTATGGGTGAAAGCTGAGAAGGAGGCTGGCTTTAAAAATAAACATGGGGTTGGGGCTGGCCCCATGGCCGAGTGGTTAAGTTCGCGTGCTCCATTGCAGACAGACGGCCCAGTGTTTCGTTGGTTCGAGTCCTGGGCATGGACATGGCACTGCTCGTCAGGCCACACTGAGGCGGCGTCCCACATGCCACAACTAGAAGGACCCACAATGAAGAATATACAACTATGTACTGGGGGGCTTTGGGGAGAAAAAGGAAAAAAATAAAATCTTTAAAAAAAAATAAAAATAAAAATAAACATGGGGTTGAGTACCCAGACTGACTCAGTTGGGGTCAACTCCATGCTTCCTATAAAACAGGAAAACTGGAAAAACATAATTAATTTGAAGTAAAGTGTAATGGTATTGGTTCAGTAAAATTCCCCTTTGCCAGCCAGCCCTCAGCAGAACCCTCTTGGATTCAATTAGAATAAATAACAGATATGAAGTAGATGTGATTTAAAACACATATCACTGAGTATCTATATATTTTTGAAATATAATATGTCTCCTTTAATCATACACAGAATCTTAAACGTACACATTTCAGAAATCTGATATGAAGGTAAATTCCTATCAACGTGTATTACTATATATTTTTAAGTCATAATGTAATTTGATAAACTTGCAGATTAATTTAGCAGCAGTCATTTTAGGAAAGTGATAAGCTGGTAATTTTATTTACTAAAGCTAATTTAAGCAGATGCTTATGAATCCATTAAGAGGTGAATCATCTTCCATTCAACAAGTTCATAGTGAGTAGTTAGGACATGTGTTTACCATGGTAAATTAGGGGAAAAACACCACCGAGCATACTAGACATTTAAATAACGTTGTTTAATTAAAATAAGAAGTTATGTATGCTGGGTCTTTTTTCTAACACACTTAATAATTATGTTAATAAAACAAGCATATGCATTGTTTAAATTTTAGCTATTTTAAATTGAAATTTGAAAATGTGGACATTATAAACAAAAATTAAATTATTGCAGCTCTATCAACTCAGGAAACTTTAAATATTGGGTTATGCAACTAATTTCAATCTGACTTCCTTCTCACATGTTTTCAACAACTGTGAAAGAAAGATAAGCTATCCTGTTTTTTCAGTTCTCAGATGATTTTAGTGTTTAGAAGAAATACGTTTAAAAAGTGTTCAACCATGATAACAATAAAGTCAAAATTAAAATAACTAAAGACCATTTATAACAAAATATTAAATAATAATTTTTATGATCAGAATGTTGGGGTGTTTCTGGTACAATTTCTGACACCAATCTCCATCAAACAATAAGCCATCAAGACATACCAAAATATTATATTCTTTTAAAAATTCCTCTTACAAAGCAATCCAAAGGAAGAAAAAAGATACATGTACACATATTCATTGCAGTACCAAAGCAGAAGAAAAGAAATGGAAACAAGCTAAGTGCAAAATATGAAAACGCTTAAATTATGTATCTTCAATTTGGTGAAATATTATGAGGCAGGCTAAATAATAACTGAAGGTTTTATAATGAGATGGAGAAATCTTTGCTGTACAATGACAACTAAAAGCGTCATCTATGTGATCACTCCTATGCTATTGTTGTAACTGCTGTGGACGAGTAATGGAAGAGCAGGTTAGAAGAGAAACTAGAAGGAGTCTGCTATAAAAAGCCTGTCATGAGAACTGCTCCTCTCTGATCCCGGGTCCCTCAAGTGTGGTATTATCTGCTTGTTATTATCAGGGAACCATCTGCTGGTACAGTAGATGTTGTTTGAAGGAAGAAATAGAAGAATTATGCACATATGTTAGAGGGAAAAGAAAGAAATTGCATGGGGAAAACATTTTTCTTGATTTATTCCCAAATTAGAACATGGGATGTAATATGGACTAGGCAGATATGCTTGTTGTTATGAGTTGAATTGTGTCCCCCAACAAGATATGTTCGAGTCCTAACTCTGGGGCCTGTGAATGTGACTATTAGGAAACAGTCTTTGCAGATGTAATCAAGTTCAGATGAGGTACTAGATTAGGGTGGGCCTTAATCCATTGACTGGTGTCCTGATAAGAGGAGGGAAATTTAGAGACAAACATGCACAGAGGGAGAAAGCCATCTTACAATGGAGGCAGACATCGGAGCAATGCATCAACAAGGGAAGGAATGCCAAGGATGGCTGCAAACCAGCAGAAGCTAGGAGGAGGCAAGGATGCCTTCTTCCCTAGAGCCTTCAGAGAGAGTGCGGCTCTGCTGGTAACTTGACTTTGGCCTTCTAGCCTCAAGAACTGTGAAAAAATGTTTCTGTTGTTTTAAGCCAGTCGTCCTCCATTATTCATGGTTTTGCTTTCGCAGTTTCAGTTACCCATGGTCAACCATTGTGGGAAAAAATACTAAATGGAAAATTCCAGAAATAAACAATTCATAAGTTGTAAGTGGTGTGCCATTCTGAGGAGCATGATGAAACTTGCGCCGTCCTGCTCTGTCCCACTTGAGATGTGAATCATCCCTTTGTTGGATCCCCAACCATTGATGTCATCTGCTCCTGACATCCAAACATCAACGTCGTCATGGCTCCATGATCCTCCTTCTGACATGTCCTCAGAAGGTCAGTAGTGGCCTAACACAATGTCACAGTGCCTACGTCATTCACTTCACATCATCTCATCGCATAGGCATTTATCATCTCGCATCATCTCAAGAAGAAGGGTGAGTAGAATAAAATATTTAGAGAGAGATCACCTTCACATAACTTTTATTACAGTAATTGCTATAATCGTTCTATTTTATTATTAGTTATTGTTGTTAATCTCTTATTGTGCCTAATTTATAAGTTAAACTTTATCATAGGTATGTATGGATAGGAAAAAGCACAGTACATATAGAGTTGGTACTATCGGAGGTTTCAAGTATCCCCTGGGCAGGGGAGACGACCGTTCTTTATTACAGTAGCCTTAAGAAACTATGCACCCATAAGCAAGGTAATTAATATCCAGGTATAATCTATTCTAAAATATGACTTTCTGATTATCAACACTTCTGAGGCAAGAAATCCAAATGTTGTTCTGTATGAATTATAAGAACAGTCCTTTCAAAACTCTTTGAAAGTTAAGGGGCAAGTGTTAGAATCATTTTCTTGCTGCTCGGGCAGCATGGCATGCCCATGGCCAGTGCAGATTGGGGGGTGAGCAGACTTGGGTCCCAATGCCGACTCCATCATCCACCAGCTGATGACTTTCTGCCTGTTCCACCCTCTCTGCTTGCTTCTTGATTTGTAAAATGATGATAATGGTCTCATTGGGCTATTGTGAGAACTACATTAGCTAATAAATGCAAAGCAATTAGAACAGTAGCTGACCCATTATAAGCATGCAATAAATGTTAGCTATAATTATCACGTCTGACTAAACATTTTGGTTACATTCCCATTTTAGAATTATGAAAATTTCACTGGCGCATTTTTAGAATGCATATATCAATTTGTAAGTTACTTATATATCACTCTATCAACACATCTTCCACCCTAACTCCCAATAATTCCTACCCAAATTGACTTTTATGTCTCAGGAGCTCTACTCTGAGGATGACCAAAATGTGGCATGGGCAGGCAGAGGAAAGAAAGGGAATGAAAATCAAAGATTGCTGGTTTGAGTTCCTATGGAATTAAAATTCTATGAAGCAGCATCAGAAAGCATGAAAGGGGATCAGAAGTCTGGACGTGGCTGCCTGACAAGCCAGGTGCTTAGACAAGCAGCTTCCTCAGCTGTCAAAGGAAGTATGTCATGTTGCTCTTAGCTCTTCTCATGCTGATCCACAATTGAGTGGGAATTATTCGGAACCCTGTGTTACACTCGGTCCTCATTTTTGTATTCACTGTGGAGCTCTCCATGTGACACTGCATTCAAGCATCACCCGAGCACTTCCATGCAGCATCTTTCAAGTGGAGGGGTGAGTATTTTCAGGATAATTCAAGCAAATAGGTTGCAGATTTGTTAGTTTCCATTCAGTTTCCATGGTGCTCACCAGCATCTGCTAACAGTTGTCACTATCCCGTTCTTAACAGCTTCCCAGATATCTTAAATATTTATTGTCACTGTAACCACTCTGCCCAGCTCTCTGGTAATTCTGCTGCAATTCCCAAGGCCGCCTTCTTTTATCTGACCTAATAGGACAATATAGGACTGGGCCTCCAGCTAAGAAAAGGCCATAGGTGAACAGCTCTCCCAGTAGGGAGTGTAGCGTTATTCAGAGTCAGAGGTTTTGAAAGAATAGTTCGTATGTCTGAAGGCCAAATCCAAAATTTACTCCTGTTGAGAAACTAATTATCAATTTCAATGTCCCTGACTAATATTCTAGGCTTTCTTTCACAAATTAAGTATAAAATAAGATTGCCCTGATAACTTCTACACTGTGCAACTGGTTTTTTTTTAAGTATGCAACTTGGAATAGTACCCAAATGTAGCATCCAAGTGGGATTTCGTCTCATGGACCAGTCAAGGCTCACAGCCACCCCAGGAATAAACGCACGAGGGAAGAAAGCTTGACAGATACCTGTGTTGTGAATATAGCCAAAAAAAGAGTCTTTGTAGTGAAAAGAGGGAAACCAACTCATATGGTGAACAGTGTTGGCGCCGACATGTTGCTGGCACCTGAAAGAAACAACTTCTATTGGATGTCAGCTTAAGAAGAAGAAAAGAAAGGAAACAGAAAAAAAGAATTAGCTGAATGAGTACAAGGGAAAAGATCAATAACTCCCTCTGATTTTTTTTGGCAAATTGGCCAAGAAAGGGCTGAAGTCTTTACTGGCTGACAATTCTGGCATCTTTCCCAAATAGAAATGTTGCAGCCAGAAAAGGCACTTAGCGGATTTAGTGAGACAATTAGTTTGGGAATACGTATTAAAAGGCAGAGCATAGACTAACAAATTGACTGTCATCAAGGTACCTGGGTCCACCCGCATATTGTGCATTAGTAACCTAACCCGTTTATATCGCTTGCATCAGGCCTTCCAACTGGTGAGGGCGCAGGGTTCCTAACACCCCAGCTATGCACTCAGCATCCAGCCTGGGTAGTGTGACGGAGGAACTCATCACCCAAATCCAGACACTTTAGGAATGAGAGGAAGTGCAGTTAATAATCACGCTGAGCCATGGGTACAAACCGAGTCTGTCCCAGGCAAACCAGGATGAATGGATAGCCTAAGAGAGACGCTTGACTCTCCCAGAAATCCACTGACTTAGAGATAGGGACTCGGATCTTTGAGCCAGGTAGCCGTTTCTCTAACACGAGACTTTACTCACAAGAAGGGGGAGGTAAAAAGGGGAGATAACTGGAGTTAAGTTTGTCACTTCTGCTGGAAAAATTACCTCAAATCACTTCTGGCACAAGGACAGCAATACTACCCCTCTGTGCTTTTTACACTTCTCCTTTTCACCCAATCCAGATCTTCAACCCAGAGTTTTAATCATGGCCTTTTTTTTTTTTTTTTTTTTGAGGAAGATTAGCCCTGAGCTAACATCCATCACCAATCCTCCTCTTTTTGGCAAGGAGGATTAGCCCTGAGCTAACATCCGTGCCCATCTTCCTCTATTTTATATGTGGGATGCTGCCACAGCATGGCTTGATAAGTGCTGCATAAGTCCACGCCCAAGATTCTAACCAGTGAACCCTGGGCTGCGGAAGCACAGCATGTGAACTTAACAGCAACACCACAGGACTGGCCCCTGAGTTTTCACTATGGGTTAAATAGGTACAGGTGAGCATCGTTGTCATTAACCGAAATGCAAACATAATTGAACAGAAACAATATAGCAAAGCTTATTTATATGAATGCAGTATTTCTGTGACCCCAGTCATTTGAGAAAAAGGAAGAAAACCAAGTACAGTCACAAAGTACTAGTTTGCTTCCAAATGCAGGAATTCAGTCAACTGTCTCATACCATTTTCGCTAGCTCGATTTTCATCATTTTCAGTTTTGTAAAACTACTCTTTTATTACCATAGACAAGTAAGGTTTCCTCTCCCTCATTGCTGTCTCTTTATCTCCCACCCCATGCCACCCAGATAGTTCAGTTTTGAATTACAATAGATGCACATTTGTTTTTATTAAGTTTTGAATCAAGCCAGGAAAATAAACTTAAAATAGAGGAGTTGAGACACTTATGGAATTTTGCTCACAGTCTGGAATATGAAAAGTAGTAATTTAGCAGCAGGGCCCTTCTGACCGAAACTTTTAATTCACGCTGAGGGCTGTCCCACAGAGGCTGAGAGTCCTAGCATCTTGCAATGTGGCTGCCACAGAATTGCAGCATATTGTAAGTACAGCTAGAGTGACATGCATAATAGGCTCTACTTTCAAATCACTGTCCCAGATAGGGGCCCATTTACCTTTACAAGAATTTTGTGAGAGGTCCTAGAGAAAGGGCATCTATGACCATTTTGTAGATTGGGAAAATGAAAAGGAGGGAGAAAGCCGATTACCTAGAGCCACACGGTTAATTAGAGACCAACTTATCAGTAGACACCGATGCCTCTGACTTTTGTGTTGACACATTTTTATAGATATTCCTAACTCAATTCTGCCACCATCTTAGAATGTTCGTTAAGATTTGTCACCTTGTAATTCATACTCATCCAATTTCTAAAGGAATCCACTGTTAACGTGTGGTCTCTGTAACACAGAATGTATCATTACAAGTAACAAAACCATATAATTGTGTTTTTAGCTGTTGCTAAACCCAAAATGTAACTCATATTTGGAACCAAAATAGGAGAGTATTTACAACTATTGTATGTACCTTACTGAATTCAAAACCTTAAAATTTCCAAGAAACAATGTTTTCGTAATCACTTTATCTCAACTACATTTAAAGAAAAGTGATATGGATTCAAATATATATGTGACTAAGAGATTCACGTTATGCAAACTTGAAGTCACTCCAAGTGTCTGGTTCCACATTTCCCACATCAGCAGTATAGTGGTAGCAACAGAAAATTTGATATAAATTATTAGAATAATGATAAATGTTTTCCAGAACACTTGTTAAAGAGATTGTGGTCATATAATAAATTGTCCAAATCAACAAACGGAACGTCAGGAGAGCAGGAATAAGCTGAGAGCACAAGCATAAACTGGGACATGTCACTCTAGCTGAGTACACAGGAAATTTAAGGAGAGATTTGTAAAAATCATGTTGACATAGTACAGATCTTAATAGAAGATGCTACGAATGTTCTCTCCTAATCATGACTTAGAAAACTCGAACATTGATCTCTTTTGGTGAAAAAGAAGCTGAAAGAGCGAAAATAATATTTTTCCCATTCCTGCTAATTTAAAAAAATAGTTGGTGTGGGGGTTGGGGGAGAGAATGAAAAAGAAATGTCTTTCCTTTGGGCTAAAGCCAAGAATAACCTCAAAGGAGATATTCTTCAGAGATGAAAAATCAGAGGAACTTCTCTAGGCATGTGACCGAAGCCCTGTGTGACATGAAATGATGGGTAGGAGGTTTTCAGCACGAGAGGCCTACTGAATTTTGGGAGGCAAGACTCTTTTTTAAGGCTCTTTGTTTCTCAGTTTTGTGTGCGGCTCTTTCTACTTTGAAGTTCCAGCCAGCAATGAAGAGAAAAACTTGCGCTGGTGTATATAGTCTGACCGAGAGCTGCGGTTTAGGGAATGCTTCCCCATCTATGGACTGCAAGCTGATGGTGCAGGCTCAGTCAAGCCTGTAATAATCATCTAAATGCATCTCTGAAGTGAAGACAGACTCGGGGTCTTATAAGGTAACTCATGAAGCCATCATTCCTGGACAGCCACACAATTCATGAACCCCACCAGAAAGAACAGCCTATCGTCACTTATCCGAAGAGGTTAAAAACATCCAGTATGCTGCCTATTAAAACAGAAAAGCAGCACTGAGCTCTCCCATTTCAACTCGACTTCCTGGCACTGGCTTCGTGATCTATAGGGACATTCTCGTTAGGACTTGTTGCTTCCACATCCAATGTTATTAGTGGCAAATCGTTAGGCCAACAGTGATGCCCTGTTCTTTTGTTCTTGAAGGAAACATCTGTTCTTTTGTCAGGGAGCACATGCCAAAAACGCTGCAATTATAAGCAGAGGGCTCTTTGGGGAGTAGTCAATGCATCATACAGCCTGGAGCACAGACCTTGAAAACTTCCCGCACTCCTTTCCCTGCCTCTTGGATGCTAGAAAATTGCTAGCTGGTCACATGAGTTCCCCACCCATATGCCACCAAGCATCCATGCTGGAGGAGAGAGGAAGTGAGAGTGGAGGTTAATTATTGATGAGGCTGCAATAAAAACATATTTACATACTCATTTGACAAGAGCATCTAAGCCACCTGTATGGATCTGAATCCTCTAAGCATATACTTGTGGGGTCCCAGTATGCCCTATCATACACACTGCTCATGGCTAAAGGAAGAAAGGAACTTGAGACAAGAACACACTGGGAAGTGTGCAGAAAATGACTGAAGGAACCACTTAGGAGTGCTTGAGTTGAGACCTTCCAGTTCTCTCAAGGTCAATGCCTGTATGGCATCTTTGGCTTTCAAGGGCTCATAGCCCAACTTAGGAAGCTTGCTGCCTGGGTCTGAATTCATTTCCACTCATTCTAGTTCTCTAAGCCTAGAGGAGTAACAAACTCTCTGAGCCTCAGTTTCTTTACCTGTAAAAAGGAAACAATAATGGTACCTGTGGCATAAATGAGCTAACGTGAAATATACCCATATTACAAAGTAATAAAGGTGTAAAACTAATCATCTAAGTTCTATCTTAAGATAGAACTTAAGCTTCTATCTTAAGAAGCTAGAAAAGAAGAGTAATTTAAACCCATAAAAAGCAGAAGCAAAAAAAAATAATAAAGATTAGAGTAAAAACAAATTAAGTAGAAAACAAAAATAAATAGAGAAAAAGGGGGTTCTTTGAAAATATGTGCATATCTGGGAGATGTCACAGGTTCGGTTCCAGATCACCATGATAACATGAACATCACAATACAGTGAGTCACATGAATTGTTTTGATTTACCAGTACATATAAAAGTTACGTTTACATTATATTGTAGTCTATCGAGTGTGCAATAGCCCCCTTAGGTCAAAAAAACCAACATACGTATCTTAATTTAAAAATACTTTATTGCTAAAAAATGCTAATAATCATCTGAGCCTTCAGCAGGTCATAATCATTTTGCTGATTGAGGGTCTTGAAAAAACGCAATTATCTGTGAAGTGCAATAAAGTGAAGCACAGTAAAATGATGTATACCTGTGCTAATAAAAATTGACAAACGTCTAGTTAGAGTTAAGAGAGAACAAATTATCAAAATCAGGAATTAAAGAGATATTACTAAAATATCTTCTGTTTTAGACATTAGAAGGTCAAAAAGCAAGTATCATGAACAATACTTTGCCAATAAATTTGATAACTTAAATGAAATTCAGTATTTCCTTAAAAGCCACAATGTAAGAAAATTGACTGTAGAAGAAATATAAAATTCTAATAGCTCTATATCTATTAAAGAAATTGAATTCACAAAACATTTTCACAAAGAAAACTTCAGGCCCAGCTGGTTTTAGTGCTAAATTCTATGAAACGTTTAAGAAATGAATAATACCAATCTTTAAATAAAAACACTTTCAGAAAATAGAGAAGGAACATTTTTCCAAGTCTATTTATGAGTCCAGCAATACTCTTGTACCACACCTAACAGAGACATTCCAAGAAAAGAAAACTATAGATAAAAATCTCTTGTGAACATACATGGAAAAATCATCAACAAAACATTGGCAAATAGAATCCAACAATGTATAAAAACAATATGACACCTGACCAGGTACAGTTTATCTAAGGAATGCAAGGTTGGCCCAATATCTGAGAATTTAGCAATATAATCTACCACATTAACAGAATAAAGAAGAAAAATCACAAGTATTTTCAATAGATGCAGAAGTTGCATTTTATAAAATTCAACAACCATTCATAAAACTTCTTAGCAAACCAGAAATAGAAGAGAACTTCCTCATACAGATATAAAGCATCTATGGAAAACCTACAGTAACAGCATACTTACTGATGAAAAGGCAAATGTTGTCTCTTGAAGATTAGAGAAAAAACAAGGATGTCTGCTCTCATGACTCACCACTCGCCACTATTATGCAATATTGTACTGAAACTCTTACACAGTGCAATAAGGCAAGAAATAAAAAGCATAACATTTGAAAACCAGCCCTTTGTGGTCTAGCAGTTAAAGTTTGGCATGCTCTACTATGGCATCCCAGATTTGGTTCCCAGGCATGAAACTATACCACTTGTCTGTTAGTAGCCATGCTGTGGTGGTGGCTCACATAGAAGAACGAGAAGGACCTACAACTAGAATATACAGCTACGTACTGGTGCTTTGGGGAAGGAAAAAAAAAAAAGAGAGGAAGATTGGCAACAGATGTTAGCTCAGGACCAATCTTTTAAAAAAAAAGGCATAAAATTTGAGAGCAAGAATTTTATTTGCAGAAGATACATTGTCTGTATAGAAAATTCTAAGGAATCCACAAAAAAAACTATAAAAATTGATATATGAATTTAATAACGTCATGGGTCAGGTCAATATTCAAAAATCAAATGTATTACTACATACCAGCAATAAACAATTAGAACTTAAAATGTAAAAATAATAAAACTCACACCAGCATCAAAAACAAAACACAAAGTGTGCTCAGGAATAAATTTAACAAACGAGGTGAAAGACCTATGCACTGAAAACTACAAAACATCAGACTAAAATCCATCAGACTCTTTTATAAAAATTAGTCAGCTATTCTAAAATGTATGTGGATATACAAAGGTATATATTATAGCCAAAAACATTTTGGAAAATAAGAACAAAATTGGAGGGCTCTCCCTATTTGAATTCATACTTATATAAAACTACAGAAATCAAGACAGTGTGCTTTAGGTGTAAGGAGAGACACAAAATTAAATAGAATAGGTTCTAGAAATAGATCCAAACCTTTATTGTCAATTTTTGACAAAGGCATTAATGCATTTCAGTGAAGAAAGTGTAGAATTTTCAACAAATGGTGCTGAAATGAACATTGGTATGGAAAAAATAAACCACAAGCCCCATCTCACACCTTACACAAACATTTATTTGAAATGTGTGTAAAAACTCAACATAAAAGCTAAAATCGTAAAACTTCTAGAAAAACATACAAGAGAAAAATCTTCATAGGGCTGGGATAGGCAAAGATTTCTTAGGGAAAAAAACATCAAACATTAAATGAAAAACCAAGAAATTATACTTTACCAAAATTAAAATTTCTGCTTTTCAAAAGATATCAATAAGAAAATGAACAGGTAATCCACAGACTGGGAGAATGTTTAGATAGATGGATAGATGGATGGATGGATGGATGGATAGACGGATGGATGGATGACAGATAAGATACTCCTTTGTGAAGATGCATCTCATTTGTGTCTTCTATAATTCTTGTCCTTCGTGTCTATGTCATAGGGGAAATGATACAGATATAGATAAACCAGTACACTGAGCACCAACTAGGTATCAACTCCATTGAGAGAAACAGAAACAAAGGTCAAGACTCTCATCCTGCAGGGGCAGAGAACAACAAGCTCTAAAAAATAATTATGTTAGGGGCCAGCCCAGTGGCATAGGAGTTAAGTTCATGTGCTCCACTTTGGCGGCCCAGGGTTCACCAGTTCAGATCCCTGGTGCTGACCTACGCACTGCTTATCAAGCCATGTTATGGCAGGAGTCCCACATACAAAATAGAGGAAGATGGGCACAGATGTTAGTTCAGGGCCATTCTTCCTCAGCAAAAAGAGGAGGATTGGCAGTGGATGTTAGCTCAAGGCCAATCTTCCTCAAAAAAAAAAAAAGCAAGATATTCTCTGATAGATAGACAATAGCATAGTGTCAGAGCATTCTGCTTAGCTCAATTATTCAGCTTTGTTAAAATAAAATTCTGTTTGGTGTTTGCCTGATTTGGTTCACCCTTGGGAACAGATTCTAGACATTATATATAACAATAATGGGCAGTGTTCTTGTGACTAGGCATTTTAAATTTTTATTACATTTTCTGAGTGACCAGCATTGATCTGAGCACCTGAAAAATATTAGCTCATTTAATACAATGACCCTATGAGGTGAGTGTATCTCAAGAACAACAGCATCAACATCATCTAAGAATGGGTAAAAACACAGATTCCAAGGCCCCACCCAAGGTGGACAGGATCAGAAACTCTTGGGGTGGGTCCCAACATTCAGATTTATCAAGGGCCATCTAAGTGATTTTGTTAAGATTAAAATTTGAGAACCACTGGTCCAAAGTATTGTCTTCTTGTTGAAGGGCTGTGGTCACTCTCAGCATCCATTATCTGCTTTATCAAGCATCAGTCTTGAAGCACAGAACCTTTAACTTTCCATCTGCAGTGAAGTCTTCCTTTTTTTAAATTCTGCCAAAGCTGGTTCTGGCTGGTGATGCTACAGCTGGTGAAGCTGTGCTTACTGTGGCTATATTGATGTTCTCTTTGGTAGCTGCATTCTTATTGGCATATCAGATTATTTTTTTTCCTATGGCTGTTGAAGAAGGGTTTCAAAGTCCATCTGGCAGGAAACGCTCCACCTGTTTAAAGGAACAACTGAAAGTAAGTCCATCATTATACAGAAACAAGAATACCACGTTACTTTCCATGTAGCCCCCTTAAACATCTTCCTGGTAAGCACATCTCAAGTTATCCAGTCACTTGGAGCCACAACAGCTCTTCAGAAGAGGGAAGTTCACATGGGCTGGGGTTGGGAAGAGTCAGCTGGAGAAGGAGGAGCCAACAACACAAGCAATGAAGGCAGGGGTTTGTTTTTAATAGCAAAATATTTCAGTTCTCCCCTTTCTGAGCATCAAGTGGGAAAAGATCTGTGCATTGGGACAGAAACAAAAACTCTACATCAGTAAAACAAGAACACACATCACCACCCACACGTGTGATCCTTGGCAGTAAATGATGGCTGCAGGATTCATAGGAAGCACAGAAATGAGGAGGGGGAATTCAAGCACCAGCCCAGAGAGTGCAGGGCTCCTTATAAATAGCTATTTTTAATTGAGAAATGAATAGCTTTGAGAGGAAATAATCAAGCTGTAGAAAGGAGTTAAAAGAGGGAAAGAGAGTCTGATTAAAGTTACTCTCTCAAGTAGCTAGAAGGGATGTTCGATATCTTCAAGTACAACCTCTTGACTGTGGCAGGAGGAGATCAGGTCCTTCTGGTTGGAACAAAGTAATATGCAAACCAAGGTCAACTGCTCATTGGGGTGGAGCTGGGGACACTGACCCTGGTCTTTTGGCTTCAATTTGTTTTGGGTGGTTAAAGTCCCTATTTTTCTGAAAAGTATGAGTGATTGAACTTCAGACGAGGGGAGACCATTATGGACTAAAGGTTCTGAGGACCATTCAATGAGAAAAGCGAGGTTTGATTTAGGCTCTCAATGGAATAAATAGCAGAGCTTGTATGAGAACCTGGTACCACAGGAGGCCCTGAAAAGACCTCACAGAGTATGAAACTATTTCCACAGCCCAGGGAAACCAGGCCATAACAGGTTCGCTCCTAAAAAGAAATGGGCTACATTTTCACTTGGTGAGACAGCTCCTTGGTCACAAATTCTCCTTTATGATCAGCCTAACTCGAAGGCACAAGTCACAAACACAACTCCCACGCTTCTGTCCATGAGTCATGCCTGCCCCTAAGTGAAAACAGGCCTTAACAGTGTCTACTAAGAGAATTTCTTAAAAGCAAGCACGCAAGAAAGAAAAGTGTCATTGTGATGCTAATGGAGGATGCAGCAATTTGGGGTTATTTCATATAGTTCTTTAAAAATTTATAAATAGGTTTTCTGCCCCTATTTGCATTCTAAAAAGATGGTCTTTTTAAAAACAGTATCTGATGTTTCTCCCCCCCAACTCAAAATTAAAACAAAATGAAAAGAACAATTAATGTTCAAAATGTTTCAATTATGCACAAATAAAGGAAAATCAGAATAAAAAGCAATGCTTCTTTGTTTCAGCCTGCCCTTAAATGTTCCTGTGAAAATCCACCTCATTATATTCATGGGTCCTAATTTAAAGAATAACAGACACGGTGGGAGTCCAATGACTGTTAATGCCGCTATTGTTAACATCATGAATGGTGTGGTGCTTTTTCCTACCCAGGCACCACATTTTGGAACAAAAGGAAAGGAACAAGGTGGTTCTACTATTATCCAAATTGGCCTCTGGCATCCACTCAGGGAAGTGACTGAGGCCAGCTGCTCTTTCTCAGGTGTCCCTGGGGAATACACACGTGCGATTAACCTAACTGGCCACTGGGTGTGACCACGCTCCACACAAAAGGAGGCGGAGGCCACTCCAGGGACTTCTTCCTGGCAGAACTTAGACACATGCCTGCACGCACACACACGTTACCTACACACGCCATGAAGTCTTCCCCCTCAGAAGGGAAAGTTTAAATGTCAGTTCAGCTTGTTTTTAACTTCCAAATAGACACTTCAGATCAATTTTATTCTTTTACTCCAAAAACAGGATAACATCTTTCTATTAGGTCTCAGTTAAAAATTGAGAAGCACACCAGTTCGGTATTCCCAATAACACCAATCAAAAGAAATCACTCTCTACACGACTTGTTAAAAATGGAAAGAATAAAAAGGGAAAGAGAGTCCTCAGAAACTCACGCTCTCTGGGTCTGAGCATCCCTGCAGCAAAATCCATCTGCCCAAAAATCACGTGCCTTTGATCGCCACAGCTAATCGTATCTGTGGCTGGATTGCAGAGATAGCTCTTTCCAGGACTCCTTTGAATGGGGGAGCCAAACATGTTTGCTGTCGTGAATTAAACCCACAACCATTGCAATTTTAAAGAAAACTGATTCAGCCGTGATAAGAACTTGGGTCCCAGTAACGTGTAAGATAGCCATGCTCAATGGCATCTCATATACTAGGCAGATTAAGCTTTTCCATTTCTTTTCAAACACAGAACACTCTTGAAATGGTGGAACAACACAAGGAGGGATAAAATCCAGTATTGCAAAGAAATATAAAAAAA
Organism: Equus quagga; assembly: GCF_021613505.1. Classification (NCBI taxonomy): domain Eukaryota; kingdom Metazoa; phylum Chordata; class Mammalia; order Perissodactyla; family Equidae; genus Equus; species Equus quagga. Next base: position 11,507,620 of record NC_060274.1, on the reverse strand, counting down.
GTTAACAATTCACATTGTTTTTAACTCAATGTTCTAGCTGCCTCTGTTCTCAGTCTCCAAAAGAGACACACGCATGGGGATGCGCGCACACACACATGCACACAGGTTGGAGCCCATTTTCTTTAATACTGACCTATGGTTTAAAGTGTGTCACTCTCTTTGATTCTAACAAAGGCGTGTTCATTTGATTTACAGCGTTTTTCCCCAAAACGTTCATGGTGCTTTCACAAGGCTATATTAAAGAGTAGAAACGGGCACATAATGTCTCCATGAAGAAGCAGGGTCCAACATTGCCCTTAAGAGCACATCCTATTTTTATAGCATTTTATTTCAAAGAAATCCTTAATATGTGTGTGCAGTGCTCAAAAAATATTTGTTGATTGCTAACGCCGTGTATGAAAATCAGTTGGAAGATGTTTTTCCAAGCCTGCCAATTTACAGCGATCAGCTAAGTGCCTGGCGTTCCTCCATGTTCCTTAGCTGAGGGTATTTTTCTTTAAAGAAATGTTTTTGTGGAGTCTAAAAACTGAAGGAGAAGCCACAGACCAGAGCTCAGACTGAAGATCTTCAATGGGTCCTGGAGTCATCGTACTTTTATACCAAGTGTGACGACTGTCATTTTCTTTTTAAATAAAGTATGGCGTCCTATATAATTTCTTAGTGCTTAAGAAGAAACATGGGCACAATTAATGAAAACAAAATAAATCTCATGATCCTTAAGATTTTCATCCATGTCAGTCCTCACCTTAATTTTTTTTCAGAAAAAATAATGTGAAGTCACTCTTGTGGCCAAGAGTAGATCGACAGGTATTTTAACATCCCAAGATAGTGAAAGCAGCAGCTGCTTTTTCTTAAGAAGAAAATTTTAAATGTATGTTGTCCTTGCTGGGATGAAGGTCAGAGACCAGAGTCCCCTAACCTGTTTTCTGGTATTTCTCTGAACTCTGCCATCAATCTCAACAGTAATGAGCTAACAAGTAATAGGGCAGTTGCTTTAAAGTTATTTTGTATGTCAATTTGCAATGGGGGTTTATAAGTGCCAAAGAAAAAAATTGACTCAGAGACTGTTGGTTGTTAATTTTCATCAATTAATTATCAATGGGAAGCATTGGAAGTAGTATACTGCAATTAGGAAGGTCTCTCATCGCTGAGATCGTTTAAATGAAAAGAAGACTAAATTCTATGTAGAGAGCAGATCCTTCTTTCTCTGACTCTTGCTTGCTTTCCATCCTCTTCTCCCAACAACCCTGCTATGAACCCCATTCCAGCCTGCCCCAAACAGACTCACTTTCAAACATCCATATTCTTTGCACCTGCTATTTCCTACGCCTGAAGAGCTTCACCCTGCACCTTACCCTGCCTGCCCAACCTAACAAACTCTTCCTCACCCTTTGGCCAAAGTTCAAATGTTACCTCTTATAGGAAACCTTCTCCAAATCCTCTCCCCTGGGTGGGCCCATGCGATTGATTGCATCCGCCTCCTACAGAGCATTTAACCCACTGTTTACATAGGGACATGTGTATTCACACCTCTCTCCCACAGCAGACTGGAAGCAACACACTTACTGTCATATTTATGCCCCCACAGAGCCTTAAATAGTGTGCAGGACTTCGTAGGAAATCAATGAACATTGAATAAAGGCAGGAATGAAGAAAGCATGGGTACAGTGAATAAGTAAAGGAATTAATAAATGGGCAGATGAATAAGGGGTAGACCACTCTAACAGACAGGGCTCACCTTTAAATGAGAGTAAAGTGGAGGCCAGAACACAGGCCATCTGCCCCGGAGTAGCCATTCCCCTGCACATCTTGATGAGGAAGCAGATTCTAACAGGCCCTAGAGAAGCACATCCTCTTATGCAGGACCTGTCCATCTCCCAGAAATGGGCCTCTCTGGACTAGGCCTTTCCCAGTTCGGACCATGAAATCTGGTACAACGTCTGAACAATAATATAAGTGCCACCTGATCTTATTTTAGCTTAGCAGTTTCCAAACTCCTCTTTCCCTGTCGTTTTGTTTGAAAACTTTACTCTGATCTCCTTTCCCTTTGCTTTTTTCTATGACTTTTCATTCTAGAGCATTCTACATGACTTCTCAGCCAAAATCTCCCCCAGAGGGCCTCCTAGTCAAAGTAAAGTGGTGTATAGAGATTCTCATTTTTTTAATAAGCTAAGCTGTGAATCATCTTCCATTTAAAAAAATTCACCTGATTCAAATTTCCATCACCTCACATTTAGAAAGATCCACTCCTCCTTGGTCTTCCTATCACACAAACAAACATAAATCTGATCACTGCTTCTGTATCCATGGTGATGACCATGGCTCCAACCATCACCTCTGAGAGAGTGGGCCCTGGATCAATAGCGTTGGCCCTGACCTCTTCCTCAAATCCTCATTCCACGTGTCTCACAGCCTACTAGACATATCTACTGGGATGACTTGGCAGAATTTTAAATAGGATTCTCCCGAAAACCAAAAGCATCTTCCCCTAAACAGCCTCCCCACCTTTTCGTTGTTATTTGCACATCATCTTCTTTAGCCATGTAGGCTGAACACTTCGGCTTTCCTTTGCTTTCTTTCCCCACCCAAACTGGGCTTGTCCTCAGGTCCTGACAACCCTGATTTCAGTTACCTGGCAACCCAAGTCCAGTTTCACAGGACATACCAGATGTAGTCCTTTCCATCCGTCTGAATTTTATGCAACACCCACAAGACACCCTCATATTTGTCCCCAGGCTGATTTCCCACCATAAGACCATAGGACATTTAAATAATTCCATATTTGATTCATTCCTCTAGCCTTTAACACAGTGCTAGGATCTGTGTGATTCATAAAAACATGTTAATATTAGATGAATATTAAATAACATCCTTCTTTACATGACTATTTTCTAAGTTCATCCCAATGTTCCAGAAAAGCTTGGGCTATTGCATTCTCTTTTTTAAACTCTTCTCCCTGCCTCTGAGTCTGTTATTTTGTCTGAACCGTTACACACCGCGTTAATTTTCCTATGTTATTTCATCTCGTCCCAAAACTCTCAATGGCTCCTCCTTGCCTAACAAAGTGAAAAACTCTCTTTTGCCTAGCATTTGGGTTTCTTTAAAATTTTAGACGCAATGTGTCTCTCCGTCTTTCTCACTACTCTCTTAATTTTCCCTTTCCTTGCTATTTCCTGAATATGGCTGTTTGACCAGTGTGAAAGTCAAGTGAACTCTATAGGCATGGAGCTTTTAACCATAGGTCTGTGGGAGGCCCTTCTTTTGTTTTTATTTCTTTTCAATATTTTTTCCTTAGCTTTCAACCTCACTTCTCTTTCCCCTCCAATCATGGAATATTTCTCCTTCTAATCCATAAGTTTACATGTTTTAAAGCATTGACTATTTAAAACATGGACTCTATCACCCATCTAACTCTTTCTGCCCTCACTTTGCTCCAGACATGATTCTGGGTGGCCTTGAAAGATGCATAAATTATAGCAAGAGAGTATGTTTTAAAATAAGAGAGAAAAGAGAAAGCAAAGCAAGAGTAGGAATATTAAGGCAACCCAAAAATGAGGTTAATACAAAAATGCCCATGATACAGGGCCAGGTACTTGCTACAGGAAATTCACGCACTTGGCTCTCACCTCTCAGCCAGCCAGCTCAACTAGGGAGTACTGATCAGTTACACAGTGCAGTTTTCACAAGACAAAAACAGGCTGCATGTTCAGAAAAAGCACAGCTATCCAGGCAAAGAGGAATGTCTCTCAGGGGAAGCGTACTATTAATTTTTGCTTCAAAGGAAGCTTTTTTTTAGGGGAAGAGAGATTGGTAACGTGGAGACAAGGCTCAGAATGGAGGACCTGGTGAGAGAAGACATTGCTCGTGTTAAAGTACCTTTGATTGCAGGGACAGACGTAAGTGGAAGGAGGTGGAAGTAAACAAAAACCACTTTGAGTAAAAGGCAATGGGTTTAAAGGTAGACACAGGAGGCTGGGCTTGTCAATCTAGTCAAATGAGCCACATGAAGATTGCACCGTTCTACTCTACTACTAATCTGTCCCTTGAGTTACTCAGAATTCCCACAGGAAGCATAAAACATATGAGTATTTAATAAGGTCAGAGACACTGTGGGTACAATCCCACTTGCCTACCACTGTGCTGTGCCAGCGGGTGACAGAACACGAGATGGTTTCCATTTATCACCAGAGTGCACCAAGCAGTGCTTCTGGGCCTTCGTTTCAACATCTTTATCCTAGAAAAAGAGGACGTAGGACAGGCTGACCCAGTGCATGCCTTGTTGGGCAGAGGGGCCCTAGGATGCACCCAGGACTTGAAGGCAAGCACTCCAGTTCCTCAGATTGGGCCACCTTGGGCAGACAGCACAACCTTCTGATCCTTCATTTATTCATCCATAAAGAAGAGTGTAATAAGTTTGGTCATACAGTTATTTTGAGAATGAATTGTGAAAACGCAAATGTTAAAGTCATTGTCACAAAATAACAGAGACTAAGTACGGTCACAGACTTAATTCCAACCTCTTGGATCAAGTGCCTCAGGATAAGACCAAATTGGGGCATATCACTCTGTTGACAGTGTCCTTTGCTGTGCAGAATCTTTTCAGTTTGATGTAGTCCCACTTGTTTATTTTGTTTTTGTTGCCCAGGTTTTTGTGTCATATCCATGAAATCATTGCCAAGACCAATGTCAAGAAGGTTTTCCCCTTTGTGTTCTATGAGTTTTACAGTTTCGGTCCTTATGTTCAAGTCTTTAATTCATTTGAATTGATTTTTGTGTGTAGTGTAAGATAAGGGTCCAATTTCATTCTTTTGGTGAAAATAGTTTCTTCATCATTTGTTGAAGGGACTCTCTCCCTACCCCATCGTGTACTCTTGGCACCCTTGTTGCAGATCTGTTGACCATATATGCTTGGGTTTATTTCTGGGCTCTTTATTCTGCTCTATTGGTCTATATGTCTGGCTTTATGCCAGTACCATACTATTTCAATTATTGTAGCTTTGTAATATATTTTTAAATCAGGAAGTTGATGCCTCCAGCTTTGTTCTTCTTTCTCAAGATTATTTGGCTACTTTTGGTCTTTCATGGTTCTATATGAATTGTAGAATTGTTTTTCTATTTCTGTAAAAAGTGTCGTGATTTTGAAAGGGATTGCATGGAATCTGTAGATATTTTGGGGTAGTATAGACCTTTTAACAATATTAAATCTTCCAATTCATGAACCTGGGATGTCTTTCCATAAAAGACAAGCTATGGAATGGAAGAAAGTATTTGCAAATCATATATCTGGGAAGGGGTTAATCTCCAAACATATAAAGAACTTCTATAACTCAATAACAACAAAACTAATAATCTGATTTAAAAAGTGGCTAAGGATTTGAATAGACATTTCCCCAAAGAAAATATATAAATGGCCAACAGATACACAAAAAAGTGTTCAACGTCACTAATCATCAGGGAAATGCAAATCAAAACTACCATGAGATGTGACCTCACACCTGTCAGGTTAGCTTGGGCTTGTTGAATTAAGAGACTGAACCATTCCCCCCTTTTCTTTTTTTTTTTTTTTTTTTGTATCCCAGCAGAACTGCCACTTGTCAGTCGATTTGTTTTGAATTCCCAGGTCTCCCTGGGTTGTTTGTAGCTACTATGTTTTTTTCATTTTAAGTGCGTGAGGAAGGTTAGAGTTTTGATAATCCATGTCCGCCCAAAGGCTCCAGGGAAGCAGGGAGGCAAACAGAGCTATGTTGAGAGTGGATATATCAGCAGGAAAAAATACAAGATAGGAAGGCCCGCTCTCATTACACCGGTGAGGTCCTCGCAGGAATGCCGGGGAGGGGACGAATCAAGCAGACAGAATCAGATACTCGACACCAGGCATTTAGCAAAAGGAGAAAGGAAGAGGAGACGTCTGCATCAGTGCTGTGGATGGGGAGCATGCTGCAGGCTGGAACGAGGAGGGGAATTCCTTTCTCAAGGACTCTATACCAAAAAAGCGAAATCCCAAGAACAGGGTTGTGCTGTTCATTTCAGAGAGAGAGGGACGTTTATTTAAAAGTGGCAGAGGAGGCTGGGAGTCTGGAAACTCTGTCCCCACCCTCTGTCTACCACCCTGTAACTAAAATATGTTTGTATTACCGCTCTGTTCTCTATTTGTTTTGTTTGCTTGGGGGAGGTGCTTCAAGGGCAGCTGGGAGACACTATTAAGAAGTTGAAGTTCAAAGATTGATGCGTTATTTTTGAATGGATTTAAGAGGAATTTCAGTGGCAAGATGTGGCTTTCCTCCACCCCAATTTATCAAAACTTGTGGGGAGTCATTTTACTTTGCTTTCAACAGCTAAGAAACAAACCCTTTGACTGACACTTAGTTATTCTCGTCTTTCTCTCTCAAGGAACAGCTGTTCAAGGCCAGAGACTGGCAGAAGCAAACAAGGAAGGAACGTGATGCTATGTGAATGACACCTGTGGTCTGTTCAGGTACAGTCCGTTTTCACTCAGCGAGCCGTTCTGGGAGCCAGTCACCGAACAGGCAGGGTCTAGGATAAAGTGGAAACCAGTTCTTTACTTTTCCGTGAGAAGTGAGTCAACCTGCCACAGGCCTCTATTTGCATCGCCAATCTCTCGCGTCAACATTATCCCCACTGCACCTCACCTCCTGGTCCCGGATGCTCTCTGGTTCTCCTCCTCCACGCCCTCCATAGGAAGATTCTGAGCAACGATTCATATTATTCAGGTTGTCCAGTGCAGAGCTTCTCCAGGATCAAGAAATGTTTTTCTTATTAATAGGAATCACCTCTCCAAATAAAAGCTTGATTCGGCATTTCATGTTAACAAAATGACTATCTCCTTTTGTACCTTACTAAATACTCTTTTCCTGGAAAGAAGGAAGGAAAGAAAGAGAAGATAGAGAAAGAAACATCCCTCCTGCCACGGAAGCTCTATTTTCTAATTGTGCAATATTGCTATTTCTTTTCATTTCCACATGCAGGGGCATTAGCGGTAAGGCAGGTAAGAGGTTTTTTTGGTTCTTGATGGTTTCTGTTTTGACAAGACCTCTTTAAAGACCTGCCAGCTCAGCTGTAAAAAATTTGCTCTGGATTGAAACTTGGCATTTTTAGTTGCAGTCCCAGAGCAGCCTTTTTTTTTTTTTTTAACACTAAATTTGGATTAAATCTGTTAAGACTCTTCTCAAAATTGTGAGTGTAAAAATAAAATTCAGGAGCCTCGTGAGTTCCTTGATATTTTGTGTTCCTACTATGTGAAGAAAACAGATTCTAATTGCTAAAAAAAGATGAGCTGTCAGTCTGTGATTAAAATTTCTTCCTTAGGCATGTGCCTGTGTCTGTGGGTGAACTTCTCCAAATATGCAATATATTCATTCATGTATGGCACGTGCGCGTCCTTTAAGCCGTTTCAAATAAGGAAATGTTCAGCTAACTCCAAGGACCCCTTCTCTCAGTCCCCACCGGAGATCTGATCGGCTGTCAGGTCCAGAAGGAAGAGGAAAGCAGCGAGCAGCAGGCGCTGACCTGCCTCCCTCTCTCAGACCTGAGACAGCCCCGGCAGCTGAGGGTGATGGACGGCTGTTGTCCCCACCAGGTGCACACGTCCACTCTTGGCAGCAGCCTCAGCATGGAGCGGCACCTGTTGACGGATGCTGCTCAACTTGTCAAGAGAGCAGTTTGATTTCTTTCATCTCATTTCTGTCCCTCCTGTCGGTGACCACCCGCCAAAGGGTTAATGATGGCTGAGATACCGCTCAACCTCCTAGTGAGCGCTCCTTTATTTCTCAGCCTAGAGACCTGGAAAAATGTTTCTCTTATCTGCCTGTGTTTTGTTCACATTTTTAATTGTTTTTTTATTCTATTAAATTGGTCCTCAAATTAAAATGTTTAAAAATGCATTGCGTGAGTAGTCTCCTGTCAAGCCCTGTCCTCATTCCACCTGTTCTGTCACGGTCTCCCCGACAAGAAATCATTTGTATTGGTTTCTCGTTGGTGCCTACAAAGTTTCTTTATGCAAAAACTGGTAGAGGAACATGTACTTTTATATTCTCCTCTTTCATATTACACCATTCTGCACTTTGCCTTTTTCAGTTAACAATCTTGTTCTGTATTAACACAAAGAGATCTTCCTTGTTGACTTTTTATGGTCTCAACGTCACATTGTGTGAATGTAGTCAACCACTCATGTCGTTTTCTGTACTTGTGCTGTTTCCAATCTTTCCTTCTTACAAATATGGAAGTGAGGAAGAACATGTTCTGTTTTCTGTATTCTAACTCATTAATTTATGCTTGTATTTTTATTAGTTGCCTCCTTTTGCTCTCTTTTCTCCAACTTTTTGGAGTCACATATATAGTTTATTTCCATTGTCTTCTTTCTTATTGATCTAAGTATTTTATGTCATGACTTTTTTTCTTAGCAACGACTTAGTTATATTCCAAAATTCTGATCTATGTTTTCATCACTATTTAATTCTGCATTTTTGGTTTACATTCCCTCTTGACCCAAGAACAGTTTAACAGTTTTATTTTTATTTCCAAGTGAAAGACATTTGCTGTGTATTGAATTGTACATTTATAGCATTGTTGTCAGATGATTTTGCTGTGCTGATTCCACTGCATTAGAATTTATTGAGATTTTATTTGTGGTGTAATTAACATGTGATCAATTTTTGTGAAGGGTCTATGAGCGCTTAAAAAGTGGAGGGAAGTTTGTCCATTTGAAATATATCCAGAAGAGCTAACTTACTGTGTTGCTGGGGTCTTCTCTATCACTGCTTTTTTTTTTTTTTTTTTTTTGACTATTTGATATATCTTGCGGCGAGAAAGGTGAGTCATGGCCTTTGGCTATCAGGGGACCTCTTATATCTGCTGTGGTTTCTGCTTCATGAAAGTTCTCACTGTCATTTGCTGCATAGATATTCCTAATTATTACATCTTTTGTTAATTATAGCCGTGAGCATTATAGAGTTTCATTTCTGTCATTATTAATGTTCTTTGGCCTGAATTCCACCTTGTTTGATATTAAGATTGTGACCTTTATTTCTGTTTCTGTTTACATTTTCCTGGCATGACGTTATCCATCCTTTTATTTAACTTTTCTTAATCACTTTTAGCTGTCTCTCTTGTATATGGCATAGAGTCGTATGTGCTTTGTAATCCAGTCTGAAATTTCTTTTAATAGGCGTGTTACGTAAAAGATATGTATGTTCTCTAGTCTGTAATATCAATTGATATTATGTTTATATATATATACATGAAAATATATAGTTTTCACAATGAGGTCTGTTTTCTTTGCTGTTATTGTCATTTTACTAATATTTAGAAAGTTATTTGTTTCGTTCTTAGACTTATTTTTATATTAAACTTTTATACAATGTCATTAATTCCCTCTTTGCTTTACACATTATATTTTAGTTTCCTATTATAAGGAACAATTAGTTTATAAACTCATCTTCCTTTACCATCTAACTTTAAGCAATGCAATTATTGCCTTTGTACTATTAAATTTATGCTTATTAAACAGTTTACAACTTTTACCACCCCATTTGTCAACTTTAAAGGGTAATTTTTGACTCCTACCTATTGCCTATGAGGCCAGCAGTGATCTTACATGACTTTCCACCTTTGCTTCCTACTCTCCAATTGTTGTTGGTGTATTATTTCTACATTTTCTGAGCACATAAAAAGTACATGTTATTTTGTTACAATTATCTATAACTTTCCTTCTGTCCAAGTTTCAAAGTTAAAGATGTTTAAAATTCACCACCAGTCCTTTTCCTAAAATCTCCCCAATCCTCTTTTGGTTGACTAAAGCTCATTCTCTAGCAGATTCTGCAGCAAGATGTGTTTACTGTTTACTGGTTGTCTTTACGACTGCAGAGCAAGTCTGCCTGTAAAATGCTCGACTCCTTCCCACTCTTCTTTGTGGCTATTTTGTAGTTTGCTCATGGCTTTTGCTGCAGGACGTTGCTGTTGAGAAGCTGAAGCCAGACTCATTTTCTTTCCTCAAAAGGACTTTTCAGTGGCCGGAGGTCATAATGATACTTGCTTTGTCTTCAACATCAAATGTAACAGGTTATGAGTCAGTGTTAACAGTTTGGGGGGTCAGTTTTTACTCTCAGTATACACATTTAAATGGTTTTTATTTCAAGAAAAATGTCTTGAATTATAGTTTCAATATTTGTTCTGTTCCAGTGTGTTCACTTTGTTCTTTGGGAATTCCAATTAGAGAAATATTAGTTTTCCGTTGTCTCTCCTATCACATTTTTCACATCCATTTTTAAAATTTCTTTTTTATTCTTTTCCTATTGTCTCAATTCTAATTTTTATGTTCCTAATCCTTCTTCAAACCATGACTAGTTTTATTTTGTTCTGTGTAATTTTTTTCTGCATTTCTTAAATGGTCTTTTTCTTCCCTTTTTTTTTTTGTGAGCATACATTAATGTGGCATTTTTTTAAAATGTTGAAACTTGACTCCTACAAGTATGGCAAAGCCTATATATATATTAGTGTGAATAAAAATTGAGGGCTCACCATTTCTTTCTGCACCAAGCTAAGCATTTAGCCTTAGGAATAGAAAGGGTCGTGGAGATTGCTCTAAAAAGTCCTATCTACTTCACAGGTGACCCACACGGGAAACTTAATGAAATGCTGTGGAATACCATAGGCATTTAATCAAAACAGTTCATTAAAGCAGAGAATCAGTTTTAAAATTATAATACATGTGAAAATTATTTCTGAAAAATATATGTGAAACATATATATGTATGTGTATATATATAGTTTAAACATTTTATTTTAACTAAAAATCTTCACTCACCAATCTTTTGAGTGATCAGATGTCAATCCTTGCTTTTGAAATGAATGACTCACAGTTATAGCTCCATACCATTTTGTTGTTTGTTTTTGCGTGATTCAAACTCATAACACATTGTCTGTGACGTCCAGTTTCAGCTTCTTTAAAGTTGACAGAGAATGTAATGACACTTGGGGAAGAGGACGGGCAGGGTGTGATCTCTTATAATTTTCCTGATATCGTACAGTCACCTCATTCACACCTAAAACAATAGCAAAGTTTTAATAACTTTATCAAACCCTTATTGAATATTTAACTTTGCTTTCACACGCATAGCAAATCTTCTCACAGTTATATTTCACTGTATCACATAATATTTAATTAAGATATACTATTACAATAACAAATTCAACTAGCATAAACCCAACTGCCTCTTAGATCTGGTGGGAGCAGATGTGAGTGGATGTACTAAAAAGCCACGTGCTGTGGGTAGGGGGCATTGGTCAGTATGTTTTACAGAAAGAGTTAAGAGCATCGGGCAATTTGATGAGTCAACTTTGTGCATGTCAGTTAAGAGAGTTTCTACTGCTTATGGGTTTACAGAGCTCCTTCCAGGGCATGTAAGGCTTTCCAGAGCTCTTCACTTGCTGCAGATGTGAAATATAAAGAGAGCAGAGGCAGATCTCTTTTCCACTTCGCTGCTGGAAAACAGAGATGCAGGATTCCGCTGTTACATGCTCAATGTTACAGAATTATGATGCTCCCCTCCACACCCCTCTGTTCTTGCTGAATGCTGAGTCCTTTCTCTCATCCAATCACTTTTTGTGACCACATCATTACCTCCTGCTCCAGCAGCTTTCTTATCTTTTTAAGAGAGTTTGTTGTGTTCAGGACCCTCCAACATATGCTGTGGCAATTTTATTCCTTTCCTTTAATTTCTCAGCATCAAGCCTACATTCAAAATGCTTTCATTGCTAATTTTCCATCTTATTTCTAATGAAGCAGCTAAGTTGCAATGATGAGTCCCCTTAACAAGAACATTGAGGGGCCAGCCCAGTGGTGCAGCGGTTAAGTGCGCATGTTCCGCTTCAGTGGCCTGGGGTTCGCTGGTTCAGATCCTGAGTGCAGACATGGCACCGCTTGGCAAGCCATGCTGTGGTAGGTGTCCCACATGTAAAGTAGAGGAAGATGGGCACAGATGTTAGCTCAGGGCCAGCCTTCCTCAGCAAAAAAGGAGGATTGGCAGCAGATGTTAGCTCAGGGCTAATCTTCCTCAAAAAAAAAAAGAACATTGGTTTCCATTAATATTCAAAGGTTGTCAATTAGTTCTGGCCTTTGAAGAGTTAAAAAAATGCTACAGACTGAATGTTTGTGTCCTCGCCAAGATTAATATGTTGAAGTTTTAATCTCCAATGTGATGGTATTTGGAGGTGGGACCTTTGGGAGGCAATTAGGTTTAGATGAGGTCATGAGAGGGGAGCCCCATGATGAGATTAGTCTCCTTATAAAAAAGAGGAAGAGACCAGAGGTTCCTTTCTCTCTGCCATCTGAGGACGCGGCAAGTAGGCAGCCTTCTGCAAACCAGGAAGAGGGCTCTCACCAGAGCGCAACCCTTCCAGCCCCCTGATCTCAGACTCCCCAGCCTCCAGAACTGCCAGAACTAACTTCTCTTCTGTGAGTAGAACACACCACTTCGTCATGAGTGAGGTGACATCAACAGAGTTAAATCAGCTAACACTTTTTTTTGGAGAGTCAAAGGACCTGAGATCCTATGATTTTCAAGAACATGATGTGACCCCCCCCCCCCCCCCCCATGCTACAGACAGTCTGTTCCTCCTTTCTTTACTTTTACTCTCGCTTTCTTTCTTGCTTACCTCTCTATTTTTCTTACTCTTTTTGGAAGTTTTTCACTTAAAGATTTACACACTGTACCTTGCGTGCCCTTAGCAAAGATGTGTTAAAAACAGTATGTAATAAAAACAGAAAAGCCTTAGAAGGAAAATGTGTTTTGATATTAGAATGAGTCAAATGGTAAAATATTTGCTTACAAAGAGGCACATTGATTCAGATTGGATGAAAGGTCTCAGTGGGGAAAGCAGCTTAAATCTATGTGTTTTGTCATCACATTTTTTATAAATGGAAAAAGTTTAAATATACATATGAAAAAGTCTAACTATATATATATATATATATATACACACACACACACACACGCATATATATATGTCCCCACACATTGTGTTTGAGTGAGTGAATGCTAAGAAAAAAAATCTGGAAGGATATATACCAAAATGTTAATGTTAATCTCCAAGTGTTGCGATTACAAAGGTCGTCTTTTCTTCTTCTTTGTATTTTCTATACTTTCTGATTTTCTAAAATAAGAATAAATTATTTTTTACTAGAAAAACAAAGCTTTCCATTTGTTGGAGAAAAAGGAACTCAGATGAATATATGTTACAAGTATATCAAAACACACTTCAAATCTACTGCAGAGTTTAATGTCAGCCAGGTCTCTCTTGTACCCCTTTTAAGGAAATTTATGCATTGAATTAGCATTAACCTCCTGGGCATGGTCTTGAGGACATTAGAGCCAGTCTTCAGACATGTCCATAGATCTGTATAATGGGGAGATATAAAGATATTAGGGGAAATCATTAATCAGAATGAAAATTCACAAAACGTGAAAATCTACATTTGAAAGTCAGAACCAAAAAAATTCTGGCTAGATTCATCAAGTACAAGGACCAATGAGACAAAGCATAGTGTTTCTTCATCCTACCCATGTGTCAATCAACCAGAGTGTAAGAGAGGGCATATGCACAAAGTATTACTCTGCCTCGAGCAAATGCTACCAAACACAAGAATCTTCTTTGTCAGCACACTGTTAAATTCAAAGACTAAGGAATTATTAATACAGGGAAAATTCTAGGGTCTTATATTGATTCATAAAAGCATTTTTTCACAGAAGTGGGCCTAAAGCAAAGCTTGAAAAGCAAGAAGTTCAAGAACCTATGACAGTGTAAATCGAAGTTAAACTGGAAATACGCAGAAGACCCAGACCGTCTATATGACCCCCTTGTTGAGTTGCTGGTGCAGAGTCCCAAGACATCCACTGTTGTGGGGGATTGGAGGGAAGAAAGAAGAAGACACATGAATGATTTATATTTATTCCCAAAGTCTAAGGTCAGAAAAAGAATATCAAATGCTCTCTGTTGGCCCTGGTCAATTTGAGCCCATGTTGAAAGAATTCTTCCTGTTTATTGATTTGGGAGAAGTGAAGAGAAGTGTTACAGGAGGGACAAGAAGAGAAAAAGAGAAGAGCAATCTGATATAAGTCTCATTTACAAACCATAGTGTCAATTAGAAAGCAAAGTATTGATTTCCCAGAGTTTTCTTTACCTGTGATCTTCCTTCAAATAAGAGAGAGGGTGGAAATTCATCTGTTTTAAATGACAATATTGAACAAAATCACAATCAAGTGACCATTAATTCATTCACCCAACAAATTTTTATTGAGGCACTGCCATGTGCCCAGCAATGTGCTGAGGATGTAATAAGGTCCAAGATGTAGGACTCAAGGAATTTACTTTAAGCTCAGGGAGAGGCTAATTAAAGACAGTATTTCTGTAAATATCACTTCTCTATCTTTTTCTTTCAGTTTTTTTGAAATATAATTGACATACAGCACTTTATAAGTTTAAGGTGTACAGCATAATGACTTGACTTACATATGCTACAAAATGATCACCACAATGTTTAGTTAACATCCATCACCTCATATAGCTACAAAAAAGAAAAAAATGTTCTTTTCCTTGTGATGAGAACTTTTAGGATCTACTCTCTTAGCAACTTTGAAATATACCACACAGCAATGTCAGCCGTAGTCATCATCCTCAGTTATCTTGTAACTGGAAGTTTGCATCCTTGATCTGTTTCAAAATTCATCCATTAACAAAACATTTTAAAAATTTCTATAACATGCTAGGTTCTGTGTCCAGGAATACAGAGATAAATAATAAAACCTGATTTCTGCCCTCCCAGATACAGTAATCCAGCACAGATTCAGATAGATTAACAATCAGATAAGCAAGCAAACAAAATATAAGCCTCCACGTTTCATAATATGACTGCGTAGACTCAAGCCCATCACTCAACGACCAAGGTTTTGAAATAGCGGATAAAATAAAACAGAGTTAAATACAAAAAAGTGAGTGTAAAAGAAACGAAGGGAACTCTCTGGGTGCCAAAATGATAAAACTTATAGTTCTTTTCAAATATAAAAGAAAATTTCTGATAACTAAACACACATTTCCCTTAAAATTCATGCCAAGGGAATTAATGGGATTTTTTAAAATTTTGTTTTGTTTTTCTTTGGTGTTTCACTGAATAAATTCTGAACTCTAAAATCTGCAGAGGGTTAGAAGTGGGTTCTTATATACAGGCCACTTATATTCATCAGAGCTCTTTTTTTACCCCCCCCCAAATGTAAACAGCTTTTTTTCCTAATGAAAAAATAATACATATTCACATTTCAAATTCAGAAGATACAAAAAAATGCAAAGAAAACAAAAGAAGCCTTTTTTAAATTCCAATACTTAGGCAAAACTACAATTAACATTTTGTATACAAATTTCAAGGTTTTTTCCTTTGCATTCACTCACTAAAACACAACACGAGTACACACACATATATTTATGCTTTTCTTATATTTACAAAAATTTAGTATTATGTAGACCACTGTTTATTAAAATTAGAAATCAAACACCATGCATTTAGAATTTTTAAATTCTTGTTAAATTATTTGTAGGTTTCTAGAAAAATCATAATGCAGAGTTGATAGAATATCTAAAACAAAACAACAAAAATAACAAAACTATATCATAACTTCATATCAAAACTTGTAGGATGCAGCTAAAGCTGTACTTGGAGGAAAGTGTTAGTCATACATTAATAAAGGAAACATATAGAAATGCAATGAGCTATGCATTCAAACTAAAAAGTTAGAAAACTAACCACTGAGTAAACCCAGGAGAAACCTTAAAAGAGGAAATAAAAAGTCAATAAAAATACAGTAGAAACAGATAATTTATCTGAACGATCAGCAAAAAAAAAATTATTAGAAAAGTCTAATAAAATTAACAAATCATTGGTAAGACTGATCAAGAAGAAAAAATGGATGTAACAAATGAACACTATTAGAAATAAACAGCAAGAAATAGTATCACATAGAAAAGTACTTTTAAATTTAAAGATTTACCAAATGTTCAAGAAAAATATACACCTTCTGTAATGCAAAGCTTTCTCGAGAATAGAAAAGTGAAACTCTTTGATGTATTTCATATAGAATAAAATAACTTTGATAAAAAATGGACAAGGATAATAAAAGAACGGAATATTATAGGCCAATATTTACTACGAATAAAGAAGCAAAAATTCGATCTAAAATATTTTTAAAATCACCACCTCTCACACATTAGGATGGCTACTATCAAAAAAAATAGTAAATAACAAGTGTTGGCAAAGTTGTGTATAAACTGGAATCATTATGTGTTGCTGGTGAGAATATAAAATGAGGCAGCCACTATCAAAAATAGTACGGCTGGGATCCAGCAATTCCACTTCGGGGTGTAGACCTCAAAGAATTGAAAACAGGATCTCAAAGAGATATCTGTACACCCACGTTCATAGCTACATGATTCACAATAGCCAAGAGGTGGAAAGCATCCTAAGTCTTCATCGATTGCTGAATGGTTAAACAAAGTGTGGTATATACATACAATGAATATTAGTCACCTTAGAAAGGAAGGAAATTCTGATAGATGCTGTGACATGCAGGAAACTTGAGGACACTATGGTACGTGAAATAGCCAGCCAGTAACAAAAAGTTGAATACTGGAATCATACCTGGAAGTATGGCATACCTGGAGTAGTCACATTCATAAAGATACAAAGTAGAATGATGGTTGCCAGGGGCTGGGGGGAGGGAGCAATGGGGAGTCATTGTTTAATGGGTACAGAGTTTCAGTTTTGCAAGGTGAAAGATTTCTGGAGACTGGCTGTGCAACAATGTAAATGTACCTAACACTACTGGACTGTGCACTTAAAAATGGTTCCGATGGTAAGTTTTATGTTATGCATATTTTACCACAACTTAAAAAAAAAAAAAAAGCAAACCAAATTCAGCAATGATACCACAGGGAAACCTGTATGTTCAAAAATTAAGAAGAACAGAAATGATAAATATCTTGGTAAATATCAAGGACTATTTGTTTCTCATATTAAACAGCAAAAGCAAAAGAAAAAAATTGTAACACCGTCTGGTGGAGTTAATGCATGTAAATGTAGTTGACGTGACAGTTACAACGGGAAGGTCAGTGCGGGAGAGTGAAGGGACTTAGTTCTAAGGATTCTATTGTATTTGAAGGGGTAAAAGAAGAAACTTGAGCGGTTATATTAATATTATTCAAAGTAAACTTCAGAACAATGAATATTACCAGCGATAAAGAGAAACATTAAACAATGATGAAAGAGTTGCTTTAACAAGAATAAATAAAATCCTAAACAGGAATTCACCTAACAACACAAATCAAAACACGTGAGGAAAAATCTGATAGAAATAAAAGAAAAATTTAAAAAATCCACAGTTATTATTGGAGACTTCACTCCTTTCTCAGTAATTAGTGATAGAACAAGTAGACATAAAGTGGGTAAACATATAGGAGACGCGAACAAAAACTATCAACCAACTCGGCTTAATCAACACTTATAGTCAGTCCATCCTACAACAGCAGAATATGCATTCTTTTTGAGTGAACATGGAATATTCACTAAGACGGATCATATTCTGGGTTCTAAAAGAAACCTTAACAAATTTAAAACAATAGAAACCATATAAAATATATTCTCTAACAGTAATGGAATTAAACTTGAAATCATTAACAAGAAAATAGATGCAAAATCCCAATTATTTGGAAATTAAATAGCACACTTCTAAATAATTCATCAGTCAAAGTCGAAGTCACAAGGGAAACTAGAAAATACTTTGAGTTGAATGAAAATATCAATGCAAAATATCAAAATATGTGAGATGCAGATAAATCAGTGTTTAAATGGATATTTACAGCACTGAAGACTTTTATCAGGAAAAATAAAGGTCTGAAATCAATGATCAAACTTCCGGGTTAAGAAACAAGAAAAAGAACAGCAAATTAAACCTAAATAAGACAGAATACAGGAAATAATAAAGATCAGAGTACAGATCAATGAACAAAACTCAGAAAAAGAAACAGAGAACATCAATGCAACCCAAAACTGGTGAAAATACATAGAAATTTCTGTCTACAATGCACTAGCTTGTACCACACTAATGATCCCACAAAAAGCAACAAAACAAATAACTAAAATACAAATTAAAAAATTTTGAAATACATATGAAGTATCAGAGAATTACCAAATTACCCAAAACTTGAGATGTCAAAATGCTGGAGAAAAGAGAATTTAATTGATATCATCACAGTATTCTTTGCTACTTTCATTTCAAGCCGTCTACAATTTGAATGTGGTGCAGAGCCCAGAAACTAGAAATGCAGAAGAAAGCTGTGGCTAAAAGGCAAAGAAGCTGAAGAGAATTAATTTTTTTGGCAATTTACAGACATATGGTGACAAAAATTGGGATCAAAGGCTCACCAAGGAGGTTTAGCCCTGGTAATTATGAAAGGCTTATAGTTTGGATTCTAACAGTCCACACTGCAGAAGTAAGGGCAAACTAAAATAAAGCAGGTCTTAGAAAAACTGAATCCTAGCTTCAAATCAGCTCAATTTTTGATGGGATTAATGTAATCTGCCCCACTCTAACCATTTGACAATCCTCAAATAAACTTTTCGTGAAGAGAGACGTCATCAGTCAGCATCTCTACAATTTCTCACCCACAATATCCTGCATTCAATGAAAAATCATCCTGCATATAAGGAGACAGGACCAAGAGAATCTGGACAAGAAAGAGGCCCACAGATATTCAGCTATTAGATTCATCAGTAATGGACTCTAAAATAACTCTGATTAATATTTTCTTAAAAGCCGGTTGAAATGAGGAGAATTTTGACACAGAATTGGGATCTTTGAAAAGTAATCAAATGGAAATTCTAGAATAGATAATTATAATCTCAAAATTTTCAAAATAAAGGAATGTTCTAAGAAAAATGGTTATTTTTCCTCACATGAATACCTCAAACAAAATTATTATACATATGTATATAATTATTATATATGTATATGTGAGATATATATATAAATCAGAAAAAGTAATCCTTAATTATTTCACAGAAACCCAAGAAAGAATGAGGAGCAACAAAAAGGCTAAATATGTGCATAAATCTATGTGAACATTGACTGCACTAAATAATACTAATAATAATGTGAGTTTTAAAATACGTGTACTTTAAAAAATACACAATAATACAGTGCAAACGGAAGGAAGAAGGAATACAGTAAATAGAATTCAAGTGCTCAAAAGACCTTCCTTGCATTGTACAGGAAGTAGTTTATATTAAAATTCTAATAAGTCAAGGACGCATGTCATATTTCTAGGATAACCACTAAAGAAACAATAGTAAGAAGTGAGGAAATCAAAATAGTAAGTACTTGATTAGTCAAAAAGGAAACAAGAAAGTAGAGTAAAAGAAATAAAGAACAGATATGATATGTAAAATATAGTAATATGGTAGATTTAAAACAAAATATACCAATAATCACATAAAATATAAGTGTAATAAAAACTCCAATTAGGGGGCTGGCCCTGTGGCCGAGTGGTTAGGTTCGCGCGTTCCGCTGCAGGCGGCCCAGTGTTTCGTTAGTTCGAATCCTGGGCGCGGACATGGCGCTGCTCATCAAGCCACGCTGAGGCAGCGTCCCACATGCCACAACTAGAGGGACCCACAACGAAGAATATACAACTATGTACCAGGGGGCTTTGAGGAAAAAAAGGAATAAATAAAATCTTTAAAAAAAAAAAAATGGCCATCTCTCTATAAAAAAAAAATTTAAAACTCCAATTAAAAGAAAAAACTTGTCATGCTGAATTTTAAAAATTGATATGCTGCTTAGAAGAGACAACTTTAAATACAATGACACAGAAAGATTGGAAGTAAGAGAATGAAAAGATATATCATGCAAATGCTAACTGAAAGGAAGCTGTGATAGCTGTGCTAATATCAGGCAAAGTCGACTTTAAGGCAATAAGTGACACTAGGTAAAAAGAGGGACAGTTCATAATGTCAAGAGGGTCAATATACAAGGAAGATGTAACTAAATTTGAATGTATCTAAAAATAGATCTTCAAAATGTGATGACAAATAGGCTGTGTAAAAGGAAAAATAAACTGCCAATCACAATTAGAAATGTTAATACATCATTAGCAGATTTGAATTCACCTGCAGTTGGATAAGCAGTTTCCTATACAATGACAGCTTCCCATATCGAGTGCCTGCACACCTTTGCTTTTATGCCTGGGAGCTTTCTCTGGAATCAAGACGGTGTCCATCTTCATGCATATACACAATCTAGAAATAAGGGGAGTTAATGTCTCTGAGTACAATCTCATGCAGGATGGGCATTAGTAGATAAATTATTTTGCTAAACTGTTCAAGACTGAGAAAGTCCTGATGCATGTGATTATTTTCAGAGGGTCACAAATAGCATTAGCTCTAGTTTTCATGAGTGGTCACCAGGTCAATAATATGTCCTTTATTGACTTTCTCTCTCTCTTCCTGTCTCACTTTTTCTACTCCCTTCTTGCAATTTCCAGGATTACCACTGAAATAAACTACCTGAGCCCAAGTATTTTCTCAGTGTGTGATTTTAAGAGCACTCAAACTAAGACAATAACTCTCTTAGTAGCAAATAGTAAAAGTATAGATTTTTGAACAATATAATAAACAAACTTGACCTAATTGAAATATATTAAACACTGTACCCAGAAACCACAAAATACAAACAGTATATTATTTAGTAATGTATTTTTAAATTTCCAAACGTTAGGGAATTTTTCTCTTTTTTATTGATTTCTAGCTTAATTTCATTCTGATTAGAGAACAAATGCTTCAAATTCTTTAAAGTATTCTGTGACTTGCTTTACAGACTAGCATATGGTCAATTTTGGTAAATGTCCCATATGTATCTGAAAAGAGTTTGTATTCTGACGACTAACTGTAATGTGGTATCCTGGATGGGATTCTGGAACAAATAAAGGACTAAGGAAAAATTAGGAAAGACTAAAGTAAATCTGAACAAAGTATGCAAAATATTTTATTAATAATAATGTATCAATATTGGCTCATTAATTTTACCAAACATACAATAATAATGTAAGATGTTAATATAGAGGAAATTGGGCGTGGAGCTTATGAGAATTCTCTGTACTATGTTCAAAAGTTCTCTTCACAGTTTTGGTAAATCTAAAACTTCTCTAAAAAATAAAGTTTATTTAAAGATACAATACCAATTATAACCACTAAAAAATAGATTTAATTATAAATCTGTACCTAGGTATAAATCTAACAAAATCTGTGATGTGTATGCTGAAAACTATAAAATGTTGATGAAATAAATCAAAGATCTAAATAAATGGAGACATACCATTTTCATGGATTGGGAGGCTCGACATAATAAAGATGTCAGTTTTTCTCAAATTGATATACAGATTAACATAATTCTTTAAAAAATCCCAGCAAAGTTTTTATAAACTTAGAAAAAATTATCCTAAAATTTTTATGAAAAAACAAAAGTAATTATAATAACTAAAAATTTTGAAGAAGAAGAATTAAGTCAGAGGAATACCTCCATCTGATTTCAAGATTCATTGACATATGGGTAACAATATCAAGATTATGTTAAATTGCCTGGGAGATAAACACATAGATCAATAGAACAGAACAGAAATCTTAGAAATAGATCTACAAGAGCAGAGCCAAATCATTTTTGGCAACGGTGCAAGAGCAATTGAATGAAAGAAAGACGGTCTTTTCAACAAGCGGTGCTGGAGCAATTGGATATCCTTAGGCAACTAGTGAATCTCAACCTAAGTTCCACATCTTGCATAAAAATTAACTGAAAATGACCATAAATTTAAATGTAAAATTGTAAAACTTTCAGAAGGAAAATAAGATAAAACATTTGGGAACTATGGCTTGTTTAAGAGTTCTTACGCATGACATTAGATGCACAACCCATAAAAGAAAAAAATAATAAATTAGAGTTCATCAAAATTAAAAACTTTTGCTCTGTGAGAGACCACTTTAAGATGAAAACACAAGTTACAGACTGGAAGAATATGTTTGTAAATCACATGTGAGAAAGGACCCATATCCATAATATATGAAAACTTTTAAAACTCAATAGTAAAACGAACAATCCAATTAGAAAAAGGGCAAATCACATGAAGTGACATTTCACCTAAGAAGATATACAAATGGTGAATAAGCACAAGAAAAGATGTTCAACATCATCAGGCACGTAGGAAATGCGAATTTTAGGACCGTGATGAGATATCGTTACACATCTATTAGAATAGCAAACATAAAATAGTGACAACACCAAATGCTGATGAGGATGCAGAGAAACTGCAACTCTCATATGTTGATAATAGGAATGCAAATGGTACAGCTGCTCTTGAAAATAGTTTGGCAATTTCTTTAAAAACTAAATGTGCTTACTATTCAACCCAGGAAACACTCTTGTGTATATATCCCAGAAAAATGAAATGTTCACTAAACAACCTATGTACTATATTCAGCTGAGTCATATCTTGGGGAATCAGTTGGCTTCCCCAGATAATTTAGCATTACCATGAAGACAGCTACTCTGAACTCCAAATATGACATTGCGTGCCTCAAATGAAACTCTTCCGTTCTACAAAGTTTGTCATCATAGGCAGAATTCACACAGGTCAAAATGGAAGGTTTGGTTCATGACAATGACAAGAAAAATTTGATTTTAACATGAGTGATGTTTGTAAAAAATTTTCTAAAAAAGCAAAGGAGGATAAAACAAAAAGAATTGGAGAGACAAAATGGCAGCTGTTCTTAGAGAATAGCATTCCAAATATATTAGCATATTATCTTCCAAAATAAGTCTCTAATGGCTGCTACCAGTTAATACTGTTTGGTCTGAACTTTTGAAGTTTTGTCTGGGGTAACACCATCTGAGTAGTTCCTCACTGACATAGTAAGAAATACAACAGTATGAGAGAGAGAACAGAAGATTTAGCAAGGCTGTGGAATATGTCATTTATTCCATGTTCAAAGGCAATAGAAGAAAAGAAGCCAAGACGATGCCTTTATTCTTCTGTGAGAATTCTATTGTTCACTGTGTTCTAATTATGAAATCTGAACTTAAAAGGATGAAAGAGGAGCTCAATCAGCAGAATAAAGTGTATCTTCTCTGGAAATAGTTCTTAACGATTTAAATGGTAGGCTTATGTACCCAGGACTGACCCAATAGTTAAAGCAATATTCTGTAATACTCAAAACAGTCTGCAAAGCTGCATTTCTTGATTCGTTTGTGCTCCAGACAAATTATAAGGCTGTGTGACAGAGAGAGAAAACACTGCTAATCTTTCATGACTGTTAGGTGGTTTTACTGAAATGTAATTGTGAAAACAAATTGCTCAGGTACCGAAAAAAAAAAATACATTGTGCCATTTTCTCAGTTCAAAATGAATTCATTTATTCCTTAATCACAGAAAAGAAAAAGCTCTCTAAATTGAACCAAAGGAAATGTAGGGAATTTCCACAAAATAGAATTTTAAAATAAAGTGAAAAAAAGACTTCCAGAATACATTCATTCGGTAGAGGCTCACAAGGGAGTTAATGGAACTTGTGGTCACAGCAATCCAGAATTAATATCTTACATTTGGAAAATCAACATTGGGAATCTGAAAAGAGGAAAGCTACATGAAATGAAATCAGCTTGGGTTATTAGCCATCTACAATATTCACCCCACTCAGGCACACGCAGACATATGTTAAAGACATAACTGTCTCTACTTCCTCTTGAGATTTTTTTCAGTAAATGAAACTCCAACCACAAAAGTAGTTGACAATGTGAAATTACAAAAAGCTGTCAGAAGGCCTGTGTGGGAGATCCATTCACCATAAGCACAAGTGCTAGGAATCTGAGAAGCTTTTTAAATGGATTCAGAGACCTTTGAAAAAAAAAAAGGTCTCCATCTCCAGTAATTGAATTTGACACCAACGTTCTTTGGATGCTAGGGCTGTACAGGGTATTTTCCCATCCACATCTAGGCTAAATTGGAGATGGTGACCTCTGATAGACTAGAGCAATCCAGGAAGTAATAGAAACCTCACTTCATAGAAACTGGTGACAGGTTGGGATTAAATGCTGGGCTGGCCAGGAACAGTCAAATTTCTTTTCAGGGAGCCCATAGGCTCCCAAAGAAATGGAGATTTTTTAAAACATTCTATCAATACTTCTTTTCCCAACTTGCTTCAACTAAATTGAACGTTATAAACTAAGACCACCTTAGATTTAGGACACAGGTAAGAGTTAAATCCTAATGAGATGTCTTAGCTTCTTAAATTCAATACCATTTTACAGAATTCAGTAACAGTAGACAAGAAGGACTGGGGAATGTAGACAGAGATTTATGTATAAGGATGTTCCTTGCACTGTTGTTTAAAATAGTTTAAAAAAAACCTAACTATTCAAGAACAAGGAATTGGTTAAGATTTAAGGTACATCATAAAATGGAAGTATATGCAGTCATTACAAAGAGTCTTTTTAAAGAACATTTAATTAAAGTAAATTTCTCAAGCTACATTATTGTGAAAGCAAGACAGAGAATTTTACAATGTAATGGATAGATATATATGTATCCAAATATGCATAGAATAAAAAATCAGAAATAATTGAGTGATCACCACTAGGCAATAAGATTATAAATGGTTCTTATTTTTTATACACTTTTGCTAATTTACTGAAATGAATACATACTATTTTATAACCAGACAATGGGAAAAAATAGCCAAGAGAGTGAAAATATGATTACACTCATTTTAAGCACTAAAATTTTGTTATATTTACTTGCCTGTTAGTTGTTAATTTATTTGTTGAACGAGGATTTATTAAAAACATTGTGTTAGGACTTCTGAGAAAAAAGATCTAGAATGCATGTTTGCATAACTCCCTCCTAGAAATTCACAAAAGAGAATAAAAAAATTTAAAATGGAGAATAAAACTTTGTCCATTATAAAACTTGGGAAATGTCGCAAACCCTTAAAGCAAACTCTAAAGAATATATGGAAACTGTAATTAAATTTGCCTATTAGAAGAGTAGACCGAATATCGCCACTAGTCATTTTATTTGGAAATTAACTGGTTAAGTAAGATTTTATACATCTATATCATTAGAAAGAATGATTTTGATCTATACAAACTGATTTACAAGAGATGTATTATTCAATAAGAAAACAGAGACATTGAAAAGTATATGAATGTAAATACAGAGCAGGTAAATAGATACACATCCATATATTATTTATAATTATATATTCCTATAAATAAATAAATATACATATACAAATATATATATAATCCCTAATCATTTTTACAAAACAAACAATGACTTGCAAACTCTGTATGATAGAGATTATATATGCATGAGGAGAGAGAGATTATACGAGCATGAAAGAATTGACACACACAAGTATGTTAACCTTAATAAAAGAGAAGAGAACTATTTGGATGTCAAGTACAAAAATCAGAATTATTTAAAAATCATATACATAAATTTCTCTTGCTGGCCATAACAGTGTAACTGGTACTGAACTTGCCTTCTCAACAATTACAAAACTGGACAAAATATATGAGTCAACTATTTTCAGACACTGACAAATGGGCAATACAGGATGTAAACTTTAAGAGAAGGGAAACATATAAAATAAGTCCAATAATTCCTCCATAACTGCCCTGATTTTCTGCTTGATGGCAATTTCTGCCACAGCTCAGAGAGCAGAGCCAAGCAGAGCAGTAGTCTTGATGAACCAAGGAGGCAGATATTGGAGTTCCAGGCTGTGGAAGCAGGGGCAATTTTCAGAACAGGGTACATAAGAAAACAGAATTGTGTGAGATGGGGTTGGAGGTGGGGGAGCCTCACAGGGACTCAATAAAACATGCTTGGCTGAGGATTGGACTGACTGTGCAACAGGGTGAGATTCTGCAAGGCCAAGCAGGCATGGCGTGCTACAGGGATGACAGCTAACCAATGATACTTGAAGCAGTCTTGGACAGATTGGAGTTCCATCTTAGCTACAATCAAGAGACTACAGTGAGTACAGTGGACATTCAGTTGACAATAAGTATATGCTAGAGTAAGAGGTGCACCTTAGAATTTGGCCCCAAACTGAAACAGACAAATCTTCATCAAAAAGTAGAAACAATCCTGACAGGATCAAAATAATTTGACAGGATTTAATGTCTGTCAGAAAAAAATTGTAATGCCTTTTATAGAAAGACAACATAACCCATTCTCCCTGCAACATATTATTCACCATGTCCAGCATATACTTAAAAATTACTAGAAATTCAAAGAAACAGGAAAATGTAACCCACAGGTAAGAAAAAAGCAAATAGGAACAGGACCCCAAATGACCCAATGTTAGAAACAGTAAATAAAACTTAAAAATAGCTATTATAAATATGTTTAAGGTCTTAAGGGAAAATATGATCATAATGAATGAAGGAATGGGGAAATTTTGCAGAGAAGCACTACAAAAAAGAATCCAATGGAAATTTAATAAAGGAAATGTATAATATATGAATGAAAAATTCACTAGATGGGCTTCTGGCAGATTGTGAGCAGCAGAAGAGTTTGAGAACTTGAAAACAGATTAATAAAATTTATCCAGTGCTAAGGATGTAGAGAAAAAGAATCAAAAAAAATGAACAGAACCTCAGTAACCTATAACAAACTATTAAGAGAAGCGAGAAAAATGGAGAACAAAATATAAAGAAATGACAGCACAGAATTTACCATATTAGGGGAAAAACATCAACATATAGTTCTGAGAAGCTAGCAAAAGGCAAATAGGAGAAACACAAAGAGAACCACAACTAGGCACAGCATAATCAAACTGCTGAAAACGATCATAAAGAGAAAATCCTAAAAGTAGCCAGAGAAGATCATATAATATATATAAGGAAACAGTCATATAAATAAGTTAACGTCTCAGAAACAATAGAATCCATAAAAAATGGAAGGTATCTTTAAAGTTCTGAAAGAAAGACAAATGTTATCCCAGAATTTTCTATCCAGAGAAAATATCCTCCAAAAATAAAGATAAAACATATTTTCAGATAATAAAAACTGAGAAAATTTGTCAACAGCAAACCTTTACTAAGAAAATTCTATAAGAAGTTCTTCAAGCTGGAGGAAAAATGATACCAGATGGAAATTCAGATCTATAGAAAGGAATGAAGATCACTGAAAGTGTAACAAGGTATACCTGAAACTTACACAATGTTATATGCCATATGACCTCAGTAAAATAATTTTTTAAAAAGACATTTAATTTTTTCTTTAATATCTTTAAAATCGTATAACTCTTTAAAGCAAAAATTATACTACTGACTAAGGATTTAAATTGTGTAAAGCAATATATATGACAACAAGAGGACAAAGTATGAAGGATAAAGAGAACAATGTTATTGCAAGTCTATGCCTTTTGAAAAGAAAAAAATGTTTATTCTAAAAAGACACTGATAACCTAAGAATGCACACTGTAATTCTTAGAACAACCACTAAAAAAAAATAAAGTATATCTAAAAACCCAATACAGAAGTAAAAATGGAATAATAAATTATTTAACATTGTAAAAGAGGGCTTGGAAAGATAAATGGAACAAAAAACTGACAAGACAGATAGGAAAAAATAACAAATGTGGATTTAAAGCTAACCATGTTAATAATCACTTTGTATGTGAATGGACCAAAGACTCCAAATAAAAGGCAAAGATTATTGGATTTATTGGAAAAAAATAAAGCTATTCCCAACTATGTGTTGTTTACAAAAGATGCTCTTTAAATGAAAACGGACGTAGAGGTTGAAAATTTTAAGATGGAAAAGGATATACCAACCAAAGAGTAAGTCTAAGAAAGCCGGAGTGAGAACTTTAATATCAGATACAAGGGAAATCAAGACAAGGAGAATTGCCTGAGATGTTTTGAAAAGACATTTCTGAATAATATAAGGATTAATTGTAAGGAACAAATAGTAGTCATAAGTGTGAATGAACCTAATAACGGCATTTCAAGATACATGAAAAAACTTAGAGCTAAAGGGAAAATAGACAAGTGCACATTAATAGTGGGAGATTTTTAACACCATTTTTCTTGTAATTGATAGAACAACTAGGAAATATTCAGTGAAGATATGGAAGATCTAAATAACACTACCAACCACTGAGGCCTAATGGATACAGATAAAAAATATATTCAACAATCGCAAAATACAAATTCTTTACATTTTTATGCTTTTGTTGCTGTTGTTGAGGAAGATTGGCCCTGAGGTAACATTCATTGCCAATCTTCCTCTTTTTTTAAGTTTTCTCTCCCCAAAACCACAGTACATAGTTGCATATCCTAGTTGTAGGTCATTCTAGTTCTTCTATGTGGGCTGCCCCCTCAGCATGGTAGGTCCACACCCAGCAACTGAACTGGTGAACCACGAGCCACCGAAGCAGAGCACACAAACTTAGCCTCTCAGCAACGGGGTTGGCCCCCTACAGATTCTTTTTTTTTTTTTTAAAGATTTTATTGTTTCCTTTTTCTCCCCAAAGCCCCCCAGTACATAGTTGTATATTCTTCGTTGTGGGTCCTTCTAGTTGTGGCATGTGGGACGCTGCCTCAGCGTGGCTTGATGAGCAGTGCTATGTCCACGCCCAGGATTCGAACCAACGAAACACTGGGCCGCCTGCAGCGGAGCGCGTGAACTTAACCACTCGGCCACGGGGCCAGCCCCCCCACAGATTCTTTTTAAGTGCACAGAAAACATACAGCTGTATCATAACTAAATTTTGGTGCATTTCAAACACTGAAATATCATAGAATATGTTCTCTGACCAAAATGGAATCGAACTTTAGAAGTAAATAAGAAGATACTTGCAAAATCTCTAATTATTTAAAAGTTAAACAATATGCTTCTGAATAATTCATAAGTCAAAAAATGAGAAAAATTAGAAAATATATAAAGTGAAATATAATGAACATACAACATATCAACATTTGTGGAAAAAAACTAAAGCAGTGATTAGAGATAAATTTAAAGCTTCATATTTAAAGAGAAGAAAGATGAAAATCACTCCCTACTATAAGAAGTTAAAAGAAAAGTTAAACCCAAAGTAGTTAGAAGAAAGGAAATAATAAAAATGAGTGCAAGTCAATGAAATAGAAAACAAACAGTAGAGAAATTTTTAGCAAATCCAGAAAGTTGTTCTTTGAAATAATTAGAATTGATAAATCCCTAGCAAGATTGACCAAGATAAGTAAGAGTAGAAATCATGAAATTGAAAGCAGACAGTAGAGAAAATTAAATCAGAAGTTGGCTCTTTGAAAAGATTAATAAGATGGATAACCCTAGCAAGACTGATGAAGAAAAAAAGAAGAGAAAATACAGAGCCAGCCCTGATGGCCTAGCAGTTAAAGTTTACCACTCTCAACACTTCAGCAGCCTGGGTTCGCTTCCCAGTTGCAGAACCACACCACCCATCTGTCAGTTGCCATGCTGTGGTGGAGGTTCACACAGCAGAACTAAAAGGACTTACAGTTAGGATATACAACCATGCACTGGCATTTTGGGGAGAAAAAACAAAAAAAGAGGAAGATTGGCAACAGATGTTAGCTCAGGGCAAACTTCTTTGCAAAAAAAGAAGATATGTGACAGATTGTTTAAAAAGAAAAGAAAACAATAGTCTCATCAAGTTAAAAAGAAAGCATATCTTTCATTAAAAAAAGAAAAGAAAGATACAAATCATGAAAATTAGAAATGGAAAACAGGATATCTCTCCATATCCTACAGGCATTAAAAAAGCTCCTAAGGGAATATTGTGAACAACTTTATGTCAATAAATTTGGCAATATAAATGAAGTGAACAAATTCCTTGGCAAAATAGCTTATGTAAATTAAAACAGGATAAGCCATAAAATCTAAATACACTCTATTTATTTAAGAATTTCAATTTTTTATCAAAGTCTTCACACAAAGGAAACTCCAGGCCCAATGGGTTTCAGTGGTAAATTCAAACGTTAAGGAAGAAATGATACCAACCTTACACAAAGTCTTTAAGAAGACAGAGAAGGAGGGAACACTTCACAATTCATTTTATGAGTTCATCATAAACCTGATACAAAAACCTGAGGAAGAAATGACAAGATTAGAGCAATTATAAGATAACTACAGTCCAATTTTTCTCATAGAAATTTACACAAAATCCTCCTAAAAATATTAACAATTTGACTCCAACAACACAGAAAAAGGATGATACACCACAACCAAGTGTGGTTTATCTCAGCAATGCAGGGTCATTTTAACATTTGAAATTCAATCATTGTAATCCATGATATTAATAGACTCTTAAAGAACCACATGATCATCTCAATAGGTGAAGAAAAAGCACTTGACAAAATTCACCATTTATCATAAAAACTCTCAGCAAACTGGGAATAGAAGGGAATGTTCTCAACCTGAAAAAGGACACTTTTTAAAAACTTGCAGCTAATATCATATTTAATAGTGAAAGACTGAAAACTTTCTTCCTGAGATAAAGAAAAAGGTAAGAATGTCTTTTCTCACCAATTACGTTCAGTAATGTACTGAGGTCTTAACCA
This sequence comes from Equus quagga, assembly GCF_021613505.1. Taxonomy (NCBI): domain Eukaryota; kingdom Metazoa; phylum Chordata; class Mammalia; order Perissodactyla; family Equidae; genus Equus; species Equus quagga. The sequence continues at coordinate 11,476,925 of NC_060274.1, read as the reverse complement.
GTGCTAAAAGACAGTAAAAAGATTTGAAACGAAGTAAAATTGTACCTATTAGCAGATGGCTTGATTGTCATCATTAAAAAAAATCTGAAGAAATCTACAAAGCAAATACTACAACTAAAAGTTAATTTATCAAGTTAAATATGGAATAACGAATTATCTTTCTATATACTAGCAGTAAAAAGTCAGTCAACAAAATTTTATTAAGTCCATTTACAACAGTATCAAACTATTAGAGCTAACAAGTGAATGCAGCCATATCATAGGATACAAATTCAATATACAAAAGTCAACTGTATTTCTATAAACTAGTAATAAACATTTGAAAACAATTTTAAACTATTTACAATAGAATCCAAAAACATAAAATACTGAGACACAAATTTAATAAAAGATTTGCAAGACATTTCCACTAAAACTACAGACATTACTCAGAAATATTAAAGACGTAAATGGCCAGATATACCATGTTCATAAACTAGGTGAATATGGTTAAGATGCTACTTCTCCCCCAAATTTTTAGATAAATTCATCACAACACCAATCACAATGCTGGTAGCCTCTTTTTAAAAATTTATGTGAACAGGGGCCGGCCCCATGGCCGAGTGATTGGGTTCCCATGCTCCGCTTTGGCAGCCCGGGGTTCAGATCCTGGGCAGGGACCCAGCACCACTCATCGAGCCATGCTGAGGCAGCATCCCACATGGCAGAGCCAGAAAGACCTACAACCAGAATATACAACTATGTACTGGAGGGCTTTGGGGGTAGAAGAAGAAAAAAATATATATTGGCAACAGATGTGAGCTCAGGTGGCAATATTTAAAAAAAAAAAATGTACATGAACTTTAAAAGAAACTAGAATAGCCAAAATATTTTTTAAAAAGAAAAACAAAGTTGGAGGACTTATAATACCTAACTGTAAAATATTCAGTAATTAAAACTGTATGGTATTGGCATAGGATAGGGGAATCGATCAATCAAACAGAAGAGAGAATCCGGAAGTAGATCCACCTTACACAATCATTAATTTTTGACAAAGACATCAAAGCAATACAATGGGAAAAAGACAGTCATTTCAATGAATAGTGCTGCAAACACTGCACATCCATAAGGAAAAAAATTGGACCTGGATCCTTACCTTATACCATACACAAAAATTTATCCAAGATGAACCATAGACCCAAAGCTTCTAGAAAAATAAAAACAAGATGTCTTCACAACCTGGGTATAAGCAATGACCATAAAAGGAAAACAATGATAAACTCGACTTTATCCAACTAAAAAATTTTGCTCATCAAACTACATCATTAGGAAAATGAATAGGCAAGAGGGAGAGAAAATATTTATAAATTATCTGACAAAAGGACTGTATACAGAAAATTTGAAAAACAACTCAATAATAAAAAGATAAACAACTCCATTAAAAATGAGGAAAAAGCTTAGACATTATAAAGTGCTCAATACCATTATTTGTTAGGGAAATGCAAACAAAAACCACTACGCCCCTATTAGACTAGCTAACATTTAAGAGACAGTCAATCTCAAATATTAGTGAGGGTGTAAACCTGGAACTCTCACACACTGTTGGCAGGAGTACACAATGGTACAACCTGTTGGCAGACCATTTGGCAGTTTCTTGTATAGTTACACTACTTTACCCAGCGGCCTAGCAATTCCATTCCTAGGCATTTATCCATATGAAATGAAAATATTCAGGCACAAAAAGACTTGTAGAAGAACACACATCGTAACTCTCTTCATGGTAGCCCCAAACGGGAAACTACTCAAACGTCCATCAACGGGCCAGTGAAAAAACGCTTTGTGGTTTATTCACGCAACGGAACACGCTCAGCAATAGCAGGTAACAGACGCTGCATCCCACAACACCGTGATGAGTCTCTGCTGAAGAAAAGAAAATGGACACAAATACGACGTATGGAATGACCTCATTATATAAAGCATTGAAGAGGAAACGTGATGGAAGACTGAAAACAGAAAAGTGCTTGTTTGGAGAGCTGTGCTGGCTGGAAGGGGCAAGAGGAAACTTTCTGGGTGATGATCCCAACATGGCGGCGGCAGCGGCAGACGTTATCTTGAGGCACAATCACATCCAGGAGCAGAGCAGGGACCATCGTTCTCAGCATCTCTTTCTCAAAGTAAAGGCTGATAAATTGGACTGCATAGTGATTTTCAAAGTTCTGCTTGTAAAACAAAAAAAAATCACGATAAATAAAATCAAAAGAAAAATGACAAACTGGGAAATGGATGGTTTGTAAAACATGCCATGGACAGCAGAGTTATTACACAAAGACTTTTGACAAATCAGTAAGAAGCAAAATAAACACCCCAATAGAAAAACAAACAGGAAATTCTCAGAGTAAGAAACTCAGATAGGAAAAAAAAACGTTTTTAAATATAGGAAAAAATGTCCCCACTAGTTAGAGCAGAAAGTGGAAATCAAAACAAGAAGACATACATGGTACAGCCAAAAATATGGCTCTGCTAAAAATTAGAAACAAATGTTGATATGGAAAGTTTTCTAAGTGATGCTAAGTGGGGGGGAAGTGAAAACCTACCATGTATAGTATGATTCAATATTTTAGAAATATATTTATCATAAGTATTATGTTATATATATTATTTATTATTATTGCTTTTAGGATGTATTTAGGTATATATTTCTTAAAGATAATCAAGAACATGTTTAAAAAGTTACCTTGAGGCACTGGTGTAGGTGTGGCTGAGTTATGGGGTATTTTCACTTTCTAACTTTATGTTCCATATTTTGAAAATCTGAGGGACATACCTAGTGAAACCAAAGTCAAAGCAATAAAAAGATAGAGCAATAATAATTATTCTAAAACTGTCCACGCAGTAAATGCACAGAGGTGAAGACAACTATTAGATGTGGCTCTCTGAAGTGCCGGGAGGGAAGGCACGTTCTCTGGATGGCGGTGATGTGGAATGAGGATTGAACTGTGAAGAAATTGGAAAAGAATTCAAATGAGACGAAGTAGGTGGAGACAATAAAAGAGAGAATGTCCACTGGAATCAGAGGTGAGGATTTCAAAGTACTTTCTCTTTCATTCCTTAATTGATGCTCATTATCCCTGGTTGAGGGAAGCAGGTGGACGGTATGAATTCCATGGTACAGTGTGGGACCAAGGCTTAACAATCCAGGTCTTAGCACTTTATTTGGATTTTGGACAATCCATCTGGTTGGGTTCCTAAGAATTTTAAGCTTATATTTGTTTAAAGAATAAAGAGTACTTTGTCCAGTTACAATGTGCTCATCATTGAAAAGGAAAAAAGATAAAAGTAGAAAATAAATCACTATTATCACTGCCTTGAAAGACAACTGCTGATAAAATACAGGATTCCTGGGCCAAAGGGTATGAATGTGATAGAGATTTCTTAAGTTTCCCAAAAGTATTATGCTAATATACATTCCAATCAAGAATTTATCTACGTCAAATAGAGCCAATTAAAAAATTGTATCCTTCCCTTCAATATTCAATGAGCGAAGTCCCAGCCCCATTCTACATGACAACACAGTCCCTGTCTTCTCTTCATCTCCCTCATTATTTCTGAGATTCCTCAGGGTACTTTTACAGTATCCACTAATTCATCCCAGTAGTTGGCTGTCCCCTGCATTCCAGCCCCCTGGACCCCTTCTCTGGGCCTCTCTGTGTGTCATTGTCACCATCTAGTAATTTCTTTCCCATAAAGGTATGGCTTACCCAAATCTATATCATTCCAAGTGTGGATACAGATCTGACACACGTAATTCCCAAAAGCACAGCTGAAATGAATGAATATAGCATATACGAACTTACTAGAAGCTGCGAGTTAGGAAAAGGAGAATAGAGAATAGGTGGAAAAAAAGGTTTTTAACTAATTCTTTAAATTTCTTTTAAAACAATTATCTTAGTCCATTTGGGCTGTTGTAACAAAAATACCATAAACCGGGTAGCTTATAAACAACAGAAATTTATTTCTCACAGTTCTGGAGGCTGAGAAGTCCAAGATCAAGTTTCCAGCTTTCTAGACCCAACTGCTCCTTCTTGTCCTCAGCCAAAGAAAAATATTATAACAAAAATCTTGACAGAGATCCAATTTTCCCCAAGATAAGACAAGCTTTATATCACTTGCATATAACTTAATATGCCAATTTCCAAGCATCTTCATTCAGATTTCAGTGCTGTTGTCATAAACTCTGGGTGCCTACTGTGTACCTGTCTCAGTGTACAAAGTGATCACTTCCATTACTGGGGAAACAAATGGGGAGAAATTCCAGTTGCCACTCCAGAATGCAGAGACTTGTTAAGACTCACCCAATAGCAATTTTTTGATCGCCAACAATTTGAAGAGCTGGATTTCACTCTAGCCATGGCAAAAACTCCCAGCAGGGTTCTATCAGTCATTTGTCCCACAGGAAGAGATGAAAACAGGAGCTCATTTTTGTTTGAATTCACACTTCTTTGATGACATTGAGTTACATGTATTTATTCAGAACTTAGATTGTTCACCAAGCTTCTGACTCTTTCTTGCTCTTTTCATGTATCCCATACTTTCGGGATCCACACTCTGTGTGCTGACCTCAGCTTCCTGCTACAACAGACCAGCAGTCCACACACCCAGATGGCAGGAGCCCCTAGATAAAGGGAAGGAAACTAACAGAGAATTTAGAGAAAGGTTCCATTCATCCCTGGGTCCCTAGAGGTATCATAACTGAAGCCATTTGAGCTCCACAAGCAGGCTCAGTTCTCTGCAGGGCACTCCCACTAGGGTCACACAGGCCCTACACTGGCCTTGTGTCAAGGTCCATTTTCTAGGCTATGGCTGCTTTCTTGGAAACCAAGCTCCTTAACTTCTAAAATCTAGAAACTATGTCCCTGAAAATTTTGCTTTCTTCCATTACTTGTCAACAATATTTATTGTCACCAACTATGTGCTAGGAACTCTGCCAAGTGCTAGGATCTTAGCAGTGAACCAGACCAATGCTGTGCTTGCCTTCTAATAGTGAACACAGACTTGGGACAAATCACTTTGGAAGAGTTAGCAGAAGGTGCTATGAGCACCACACAATAATTCCTGCTTTGGTTTCCCACCTCATGCCTCCTTAGCTCACTTTCTCTGGAGCCATAACAGTACCTTACTTTCCAAAGTGTCTTCCAGACCTCAAGGCTCTGTACCCACCTCCACACTTCTCCCACTAGTCCTCTGCCTGAACAAACCTCTGTCCATTGGCAGATGCCATGGTGTTACCATCTAATGAAGATTCCCCTACCTAGACCCATCCTAACGCTCAGGGCCTCTTTGATGCTGATGCTCACCTCTAATTGTTTCTTCCACCTGAGCCTGCCCAGTCTCTAATCAGTAAGCAGTCCTAATTTGGAGAGAAGACATGAACAGATTCAAGGAGTCCAGGCATGACATTAACAGGAACTAAAAAACATGTAGAAAGAAATCGCCCTATGGTGAGTTGTAATCTAATATCCGACTTTCTAAAGAGTGATTATTTGTGTTATTTTTTTATCCTCACAACTGTATTTGTTATTAAGCTCATCTAAATGAATAATAGGCATACAACTGGGGGAAAAAGGCAGTCAGACTTTAATTAAACACCTTGTTTTTCTATCCCAAGAGTTGTCCAATAGAGAGCTGTGTTTTGCATATGTGTGCACTGAGTCAGCTGTCAGTCATGTGTTTTGGAATAAACTTCTTTGGTGGGAAAAAGAGCATAAGATACCTGTACAACTCATATTAACAATTTGTAACTAATGGGCCAACTTTAGAGATAGTGTAGGCTTGAGAGGGGTGGGGGAAGTATTTCTAATCTTATATTTTTAACACAGGTTATAAAGGTCTGTACCGTTAATCAAAAAAAGAAAGAAACATACGCCAGCCTCCAAAGTATAGAATTTATTGACTTCGCTGATTTTCAAAATTTTGAGCCCTCAGTTATTACCATAAAGGAAAAATTAATTTGTGGGTGACAGAGCAAATTAAAACCACAAATATCTTTGGTGGGGCAATGGAGCATTGCAATATAAAATGGAATTGTAGGCACAGCGTAGAGTCATGAGTATTTATTTGCTAGATCTGCTGACTTTATCCCTTTCTATACATAAGCCACAGCAGCATATAACTGAATAATCCTGCAGTAATTGGAAGAACGTCACTGGAATTTTATCTGCTCAAGACTTTAGGGATATGTCTTTTCTCCAATTTTATCAGTATAGAGTACAATATAGTGTCTTACTCTAGGGAGAAACATTGATCAAAACCTCACAAAAGAGGTACGTATCCTGCGCTAATAGAGAATTTTACTCTTCTCCCTTCTGATATTGTTAGCTGCTCTGTCATCAACAGATCGCTTCTGCTTTCCTCCCACGCTTGCCTGAGGCTCTCTTTTAAGGCACAGGCCAGAAATTTAGTCTGCAACACGAAGAACATCCTCAGAGTCTCATGAAAAGGACTCTGCCAGCTATTTTTAACAATTGATGTTTCAAGGAATAGATTTAGGAGCTGACATCTCTTAGAAGATTTTCAAAGGGACTTAGGATTTCCAGGATGCTTTTGAATTCAGTACCAGATAATTTCATGAAAGCTGACTGATGACTCGAATGAAACGAGAATAAATTAAGAATGACTGAATGAACTCAAGAAGAACGTCTAATTGTGATTATTTATTTTGGAATAATGTGGGTAAAGTTTTTAACGTTCTATTTTCTGATGGCTATAGGAGAAATTCCTTTCTCTTTCTTCTTGATCTATTTCTATTCTTTTTGTTTTAACTGTGGTATAATATAACACAAAATTTACCATTTTAGCTATGTTTAAGTTTATGATTCAGTGGCATTAATTACATTCACGATGTTGGTCAAACATCATCATATCTATTTGCAAAACTTTTTCATCATCCCAAAACAGAAACTCTGTACCCATTAAGCAATAACTCTCCACTCCCTTTACTTTGCCCCCAGCCCCTGGTAACCTCTAAGCTGTTTTCTGTCTCTATAAATTTGCCTATTCTAGATATTTCATATTTCATATTTCATTTAATTTTTTACATCTGCCTTATTTCCCTTAGCATAATGTTTTCAAGGTTCATGCATGTTGTAGCGTCTATCAGAACTTCACTTTTTATGGCTGAATTATATTCCACAGTATGTATGTATATATAGCACTTTGTTCATCCATTCATCTGTTGACAGACATTTAGACTGTTTCCAACTTTTGACTATTATGAATAGTGTTGTAGGGATTATTTGCATACAAGTATCTGTTTGAGTCCCTGTTTGCAATTCCTTGGGGTATATACTTAGGAGAGAAATTGCTGGATCATCTTGATCTGTGTCTAATCTCAATTTAATAACTAGGTGTTTGCATTTTGTTCTCTCTGACTCCTCAAAATTCAGAAACAAACACTTTTATTGAGTTTCTTTACTTTTAATGGCAATGTAATTATTTGCATTCATCTAATAAAACTAATCAGAATGTAATTGAACAAATTGAATATGTAATAAAGGTTGTATATAAGTGTCGTATTTCAGAATAAATCTTCTTTAATCAGATATGAAAAACCCACTATTAAGGATCAAGGGTGACTCTTCATGCCTGGAACCAATGCCTACAAAGTTCTCCTGGGAAAGTGCACTCAAGTTCGTTCTGTCTTCCAGGATCCCAGACTTACAGGCAGTGAAACAGATCACTTCCTGGCAGGCTAGGAACCTTAGTGGATTGGGAGACATTTCAGAGAGAGGAATTCACACAAATTTGTAGGTACCACAGTCAAAAGCCGATGGAGATAAATTTCTTGGAGTTGCCTTTTTACCCTAAACATAGAAGCACAAATACAACCAATGATTTATTTAATCTCTGGGGAAGAGAGATTACTGAAAACTCCAATCCTAGTTTTCTTACAAAATCTTCAATGAAGTTTTTTTCTGGTTCTATTAGTTGCTTAATGCCATATGACTCTAGATTTGCTGACTATACTACAGTGTAATATTGAATGCTGCACCTATGAGAGTAGTGAAAACACATGAGGCTACATTTTTTTGAATCCAGAATATTCCCAGGAGATAATTTATGAAGACACACACAAAAATACCCAAAACTTGGAAAGACACATCCTTTCAAAGTCATACCTAGAGAATTGCCTAACAGAACTACCCAAGGATTAGCTGATTCTCTAGGAGCAAGTACTTTAATCATTTAATGTTAATTAAGGTATTTTACAAATCTATAAAGATAGACTTTAATCTGTGCAAAAATCATAATTATTCAAGTGATTTTTGTCCTTTGGCAATGTAAGTGAATTTTGCCCTGTGGATAAGCACATGGTTTTTTCTGGTAGACGAGATTTCATCTCAAAGGTGAGAGCTGTATTGCCTGTAACTGTGGCATTTACCAGTCTCGGGCATTAACCAGTTTTGTATGTGATGGAGCATTCTTTCTTTCAGTGACTATCAATACTTCTGCTTCTCTACACTTTTTAGAGCCAGCTCTCTCGGTTTCCTCATTCATGGGTTAAATAAGCCTTTGACGTGTGCTTATTTAAAAAAAGAAAAAGTGGGGCTGGCCCAGTGGCGCAGCAGTTAAGTGCGCACGTTCCACTTCGGCAGCCCAGGATTCACCACTTAGGATCCCAGGTGCAGACATGGCACCGCTCATCAGGCCATGCTGTGGCAGGCGCCCCACATATAAAGTAGAGGAAGATGGGCACGGATGTTAGCTCGGGGCCAGTCTTCCTCAGCAAAAAGAGGAGGATTGGTAGCAGATGTTAGCTCAATGTTGATCTTCCTCAAAAAAAAAAAAAGCTAGAAATGAATGGCAAGTTAGACTAGCTGCAGGCTTTCATGAAAATAAGAAAATCCAGATTACATTGGAATAATATTTCAAAGTGCTCAGAGAAAATAACTGTCAACTTAGAAGTTATACTTAGTTCGTATATCAGTCCTGACTAAGGTAAAATAAAGATATTCTCAGACACACAAAGATAGAGTTAACCACCTCTTTAAAAGAACTATTAAAGGAAATATTTCAAAGAGAAGAAGAGTAAACTAAGTAGGAATGGATGAGGTTCTTTTTTAAAGAAATGGTGAAACTAAAGTTGCAGACAGCAAGAACATGAAGGTCCGGAAATTAAAAGAGAGGATGATTTTGTGAAAACATTTTCTTCTTTTGGAGAATGAAAAAATAATAAACAAGTTTAGATTTGTTTACAAAATTTATACCTACCTATATATTTTAAAATGTTAAAGTTACTAAAAATATTACAGATGTAATTTATAATTTCCAAACCAGCATAAGGAAAAACAAAAAGAAAAGAAAATTCTATCAATCCAATAGAAGAGAGGAAGAGAGGGGGTGAAAAGGCAAAGAAAAATGATGGTAAACCAGACAGGCTAAATTGGATAAAGGAAATAAATATAATCATTAAAAAGTAGATAAATTAAACTCATCTATTAAAATATGGGGATTATCAAGTGCATTTTATTCACTGATATGGTGTTCTCAAGAGATACTAAAACAAAACCTCACAGAAAGATTTAAAATAAAGATAAAAAAATATATTCTGGGCAAATATGAAAAGCAGTAAAAATCCAAGATAGCAAATTATCACCCAACAAAATAGAATTTAGGGCAAAATAATTAATAGAGATAAAAACGCTACACTATATAGTAACAAAGGGAAATTTTCTAGCAATAAAGTAAGAAAATCATGAAATTGCATGCACTCACACGCATAGCTTCAAAATATGTAAAGCCAAAAATTGACAGGATTACAATGCAAAATTGATACACCTTTGGCAAACAGAAAGATCTAGTTGGGAAAATATTATTGAGGCTAAAGATTTTAAAGACAAATTTAATAAGCTTACTGTAAGAGCAAATATAAAATATCTGAAAAAATGTTCTGCCTACTAGATCATGAAAGATATTATGATAAATTTCAAATAACTGGTACTGGTGTGAATACATTCTCTGATAACAATGCAATTTAACTGGAAATCAAACAATAAAGAGATGAGAAATATTATATATACCTGGATATCTTTTTCCCCCATGAATTTTGGAATATTTATAGGTTAAAGAAAATATTACAATAAAAATAAGAACATATTTAGACAAACAGCATTAAAACTACTACATACCAAACCTTTTGAAATAGAGCCAAAATGGGGCTTAATTAGAAAATGTATCACCTAAATATATATTTTTAAAGGAAATATTGAAAATAAATGAACTAAGTATTCAGCTTATGAATCTGGAGAAAAATCAATAAATTCAAAGATAAGTAGAAAGGATATAGTAGATAAGAGGCAACTTTAACATTCAAAGATAAGTAGAAAGGATATAGTAGATAAGAGGCAACTTTAACAAGATTGATTGGAAATGTAGAGACCATTTGTAAGATAAATATTTTTTAAAACTAATTATATAGCACAAAAAAAGTCTGGCAACATTGATCAAGAAAGAAAAGAGAATACAGAAACAACAATTTTAGAAAAAAAAGAAAGGGAAATAGCTATCAATACATTTGAGATTTTTAAAGCCAAAGAGAACGTTGTCAACAATTTCATGCCAATACCTTTGACAACTTGGTCAATATGTACAATTTTCCAAAAAAAAGCAAATCACCAAAAGTTACTGTATAGCCATGATGATTCATAAACCATTACATAAATTTACTTTTAGTATCTTCCCCAAGACTAGATAAAAAACTCAGGTCAGTTAACAAATAATCTTTAATATATAAAATAATTTCAAAGAATAGAAAAAAGCAATTTTCCTAGATATGAAAACATGATATGTACAGCTCAAGAAAGGAAAATCAGAGGTTTATATCATAAAAGTAGGTGCAAAAAAAGAGTCCTAAATAAAATATTAGCAATCACAACCCATTAACATAAAATTTTTAAAAAGCAGTAAAATATAAAACCAGGATGACCAAGTGGGGTTTACCTCAGAAAGGCAAGGGTAATTTGCCATTATAAAAAACTTCACACATTAATAGATTAGGGAAGAAAAACTATAAGACTGTCTAAATAAATGAAAAACAGAATTTAATCAAATTCAACAGCTCATTAATAATAAAGACTCTTAATATACTAAAAATAGAAGGTAGCTTTTTTTAAGTCTCAATAAGTATTTCTACCAAAAGTCTGCAACAAATCATACTGATAGTATGACACTTTAAAACTTTCTCTGCCATCACCACTTTCATTGTGCATGGTACTGGAAGTCTTAGCAAAAATAATAATAAACAAAAAATGAATTAGATACGTAAGAACTGGAAAAGAAAAACTACAATTTTTATTACTTCTTGGTAATGCAATTACTTACATAGAAAAATCTAAGAAACTTGCAAGAACATCATTAGAATTAAATAAGAAAATTCATAGAGATTGCTGGATTCAATATTATCATATAAAATTAATGTTTTTTGCTGCAACAGAATAAAGTGTTGCCTTAATGTAATAATTAAAAACAAACAAAAATCTATTCTGTAGTAACGTCTCTTTTCTGCCTGGAAGCCTACAGGATTTTATTGTTTATCATCCAGATTCATGAATTTTGCCAGGATGTGCTTGGATGTCTGCCTTTTCTCCTCAGTCCTTCTCAGAAATCTGTGAGGCCTTTCAGTCTCAAGATTAAGTCCCCCATAAGCTCATGGATGTTTTCTTTTAGTGTTTGTTTAGTAATATGGAATATCTATTATTCACATACTAAGTCTCTGGAATCTATTTCTATCTCTTTATACATTTGCTCTGTGTTCTGAAATAGGTTTTACGCTTCATCCTCCATTCTACTGATTAAGATCTCAATAAGCTTGCCACTCATGGTCACCAAAGGGCTGGTAACCAGCAGGATATCTCTCAGCAGAGATTTAAACAGAGCCAAAGGCCCAAACTATGTCTAACTGCATAATGTGTGCATCCAATTGGCTCAGGAGAGGCGAGTAGCTTGGGGTGTAAGCAGTAACGGAAATGTAATCAGGTTGCATATTTCCATTCATGCATTTGGCCAAAAGATACCACTCACTTTAGCACCAAAATATAAGATAGTACAGATATGTTGCAATATACACAACAAAGGGGTAGAAAATCATTAGGGAGAAAATTCTAAAATATTATTGAAAGACTTAAAACAAGGCCTAAATCAATGGAGAGATATACCACATTCATAGATGGGAAGCCTCCGCATAGTAAAAATGTGACATCTCTTCAAATTAGTCTATAAATTCAATGCAATTCCAACAAAGATTGCACCACAAGCTGATGGAGCTTGAGGAATTGAATCTAAAATTCATAGGGAAGATTATAAATTCAAGAAGAGTTAAGATAACTTTCAAAAAACTAAAAGAGAGATGAAATTTGCCATATGACATACCAAGGGTTATTTTAAAGTTAGAATAATTAAGACAGCATGGGATTAAATGCAGTGACAGAATTACAGACAATTGTAATAGCAGTGAAGGATGAATAATAAACTCAAGTTTATCTGAGGATTCAAAATACGACAATGGGGTCGATGCACCCGTGGATGAGAGTAAACGTTTTTAAACTTCTGTATTGTTTTTAGCTAAAAATGAAAGAGAAATTAATCTTGATGAATATTTAATATCCAGACTGACATTGCATCTTACCAGGTGCTTATGTCAATAGACAGGGGTGACCTACAGGGGTGAGTGCCCTGAGGGAAGTGAAAGTTCCACAGCATAGAGGGGTTGCCCTCAACCATGATGAACAGACCCTTAAAAATACCCCAGGATAGATTTACAGATATGACACCACACTTAAAATGCATTCGCCCCATCATTTATAGAAAGATCACTGCAGCGGAGATGCTGAAGACAGAAATGCACCCAGGGCAACAGATTGTCATCCATGTGGTTAATTTTATTAAAAGAAGATCTTTAAAATACAGTAGGAGCTTTACAGTATTTCATAACAAAATAGGCGAGAGACTACGAAAATCTGTTGTTCTGCAAAGAGGTCAGTGATTTAGCTTGTGGCAAGTTATTTAAAATAATTGTCAAGTTTACAGATGAGCTACACATTTTCTTTACAAAGTGACAAGCGTTCCCAGTTTGCTGACCTTTTCTATGAGGAAAAGCAGCTCTAAGTAGTTTGTTATTAAAAAAATATTTCCAAAAAGATCACATTTAATCTTCCCCTTAAAAAGCAAGATAACTTTTTAACAACAGTTGAAAGGGAAACTGCTTTTCAAAACTCAGGCTGTGGATGAAGCATTTGAAAAAAAGTATTTGGGATGTTTCCATGATTATGAAATTTTATTGCAGCAACAATGCAAATGTATCTTCTATAAAATGTATCTCATATGCATCTTTAAAACTATAGAAACATAATTTTCTATCCTGTTTAATAATCAAACAAATGAAACATTTCTGTGGGTTTTGAACTACGCCCCCTGCATGTGCGAGGTTTGATGGTGAACAAAGATGATGTCATCACATAGTGGGGAAGAGAGATGACTGGTCAGCCATCACTGCAAAGTGCAGTCAGTGCTATGTGAGTGGGGCTTCTAATTCAGTCTTAAGGGACAAATGAAAGCTTCCTGGAAGAAATGAAATCATACTGAAATCTGAAGGACGCGTTTGAAAAGGTGTGTTGGAGAAGGAGGTAGGAAAGAGTGGGATGGTTCACCCAAATGGACCATGGCATTGCAGGCCTTCTGGCTTTAGAAAGAATTTTACTCTTCTTCCTCTGACATCACAGAACCTGGCCCTGAAAGTTTTGGTGAGCTTTTCAACTGGAAATGGAGACTGATAATGTCACTGAGGGAGACACGGAAGGAGAAGGCAGCTCAGATCAAAACCAGGTCTGGATGCAGAAATGCTTCCTTCCTCTTTATACCCCTTCAACGCCTCTCTAAACTCTCTTCAGCTCTTTGTCTCTCCCTGTTCATTAAAATATTCCACCCATGCATCAGGCTCAGTAACCTGACCCAAGACCACCTCCACCCCTCTTCATTTTTTTATGTCTTTCTTACATATGGTTGACAAGAACAGTCATATCTAGATTGACACTTGGATGTAGGAAGAAATATAGTGGTTTACGCCTCTGTCCTCATGCTTCAGTCGAGGTTGCCAGAGAGTTCTATTCATTGAGTTTTCATCCCAAGCCCAGCTAGCAATGCAATGATACCCGTTTGCCACTGTCTCTTCTGTGTATAGTGTATAAATCCATCAGGAACCTCTTGGGGACAAGAGCTACCACCAGGGGAAGAATTACTGGGCTCCCCCCCAGGAACGCTCAGACTTTAGTGGGTACACAAATCAATGGGCGGGGGTGGGGGGTGTCTTGTTAAATATGGCCTCCCAGTCGAGCAGGCCTAGAGTGAAACCTGGATGTGCACTTCTAACAAACTTACAAGTTCGCAAAGTCCTAGGTCAACTTACAGCCTTCCACACTTTCCCCAGTTGCCTGAAATAAGAAAATACCTGTTGCCTTTAAATGAAATTATGACTTTAGTCACAGAGGATATTTATACTACATGTTATGAGCTGAGTTTCGTCCCCCCAAAAATTCATATGTTGAAGTGCTAACAACCCCCACTACCTGTGAATGTGACCATATTTGGAGATAGGACCTTTAAAGAGGCATTGAGTTAAAATGATGTCACTAGAATGGGCCCTAATACCATCTGACCTTTATAGGAAGAGGAGATTTGGACACACAAAGAGACACAAGGGGTGCTCACACACAGGGGAAAGACCACATGAGGACACACTGAGACGGCAGCCATCTGTAACCAAGGAGAAAGGCCTCGGGAAACCCAAACCTGCTGACATCTTAACCTTGAACTTCCAACCTCCAGAACTGTGGGGAATAAATTCCTGTTGTTTAAGCCACCCAGTTTGTGGTATTTTGTTATAGCAGTCCTAGGAAACTAATACATTGTGGTACTAAAAGAATTTGCATGTATGATTCACTGAGTGTTTATAATCTTGGGAAAGTAATAAAAATAGTACAGGTACCGGCAAGTTGAAAATAGGCACTTGCAAAATAGTCCATCTGACTTTTAAAAGTGGAAACCGCAGGAATTCCAAAAATTGCAGGTGGGTACAATTGAAATGAATTCCCTTGACAAAATTTTGGACAGGGTTTTAAACAGGTGGTTGGTGAGCTCTTAGAAAATGGAGCCATATATGAAAAGCTAGGCTTACTCGGATTAAGTCACGCTGAGCTAACCTCATTTCCTGTATTGACAGGGTAGTAGATGGAGATGATGGGAAGGCCACAATCATACTGTATCTAGATTTCAATAAGATACTTGGTAAAAGGCTGCCATGTGCTCCTGCAGGGAAACAGAATTGTAGACTGAATGAGATATGGCACTGGGTGGATTTGTGGCTGATTGAAACCCATGACCCTAGGATGTTAATCAAAGGAGCATTATAAATTTGAAGATTAAGGCTCACAGTTATGTCCATAACAATGACAAGCTAAAACTCTAATTGCAAACATGCAAACACAGAAATTGTGTGGCAAAAATTGCTCATTGTCTTCCAATTTTCCCCTTCTTTCAGATAATAGAATTTTTAGTGAGTAGATGAATGCACAGAGAAAAAGACTAATTTTCCCAGCCTTCTTTGCAAGTTGGAATAGCCATGTGACTAAGATCTGTCCGATGGGATGAGAGTGGATATGATGTGGTCTGGGGATTATGTCCTTAAAATGAAGATGTGCCCCTCCTTCACCTTTTGCCCCCTCTTATTGATTAGAATATGAACATGTTGGTGAGCCAAGATGGCCTTAGGGATGGTGGAGAAATGAAATAGAAGGCAGCTGGATTTTTGACCCCCATGAGCCTTCCTGCCAGCTCCAGATTGCTTATACCCAGAGAGTTAAGAAAGAGCCTTCTATCTTGTTTGAGCGCCTGTTACACTGAGTCTCTGTCTGAGCACCTGAACCTATATCCTAAGTAATTGAGCATGTTAATCTGGTTGGCAGAGGATATTACTCTGGGGAGGATAACCAATACATTCAACATCAATCAGGAGGCCAAGAAAATCTTAATAGGGTGGAATGAAGAGCCTAATCTCACACGATGCATTTTAACAGTCTCACATTTATGTTAAAATAATCAATTGCATAATAAAGTGTAGGAAGATCCACCATAAAACAAATTCATGTGTTAAAAAAAAGAAAGGATTTTATCTGACTTCAAAGCCACAATCTTAGGCTTCAGTAAGTAAATGTGGTGTCATCATCAACGATATTAAGAGCCCGGCCCATCCCATTCTGATCAGACCACAGGAAAGCAGGCACACGGGGACCAGGACACAAAGTACAATGGAGACAGTGTAATCTCTTTACTGAATGTGCTGATCTCCATGGGTGCATAAACGGAAAATGGGTTTATTTTCTCCCACACAGCCTCAAAAATACCAGTTGAATCTTTCCTTTCATCACTACTTGACATCTCTCACAAACTCCATAGCTTTAGGGTTACATTCGTTTATAAAAATAGTCTCATAATTCAAAGCCCATTTTCAGGTATCAACAATTTCACTCTTGATGAAGGACAGTTGCGAAAGGGAAACATTTCACCACATCCTTTGGGTTTTGAACCATAAGTTATAGTACGAATCAAAAGTTCAATATCACATCCGATTCAAGGCTTCTCTCCTTCCCCAGGTCATCAGGCTCCTGGCTCAGGGTAACAAGGAGCAGGGTATGATCTGTTCTTTCACTCTCCCTCCTGGCTCTTCCCAACCTCTTTTCCTCGTCACTCTGCTTCTTCAGGCAGAACAGGTCAGAAGAGAGGTAGAGAGAAACAGAGCAAATAATAATAACAATAATAAAGGGATCAAAAGTCTTTTAACGTAGCTGGGGTTGTGGATGTTCTCTCTTGGCCAATGCCAGCTGGCTGTCCTGTTCTCCATCACAGCAGGAGTCCAAGTTCTGGCCCTCTCACCGAGCCAATTTAGGGGTCCATCAGTGACCCTCACAAGAATCTGAAAACTCCACAACTCCCTGACTTGGTCATGGATTCCACCAGAATTTTTATTAGCCGCTCTCATGCCCTGATATCTGTGCAGTGTAGCCCACAGACTATTGTCCTCTTAAGCAAGGGCTGCCCTTCTTGCAGGGGCTCATCAGGTTGGTCGTTCCTAGCTCCCTTCTGTAGCATTCCCTGGCACCATGTCCAGGACACAGACTTGAAGCTTCAGACACCAGGAGTACAGGCTGCTCTCGCTGCTACCTCTCTTCTTGTCGTTTCATCACAGGCAGATTCCACCAGCCTCAGGTCTTCGGGATCTTTCAGGCGGGAAGCAAATACCAGTCTCCATGTTCATACAACCTCTTAGACTCTGGGGAACATGTCATAAGCTTCCTCAAGAACACCCTCACTCCTCTCTACTTGGGTGTATCAGGGTGAGCCTGAGAGTTTCTTCCACTCCATGTGCCAGGCTCACCACTTGCAGGCACCCCAATCTCCATGATCAACTTTCCTGGAGCCCTTCCCACTTGATTTGGGGCACCCCTTCATTCCCCATGGGAAAGAAAGACGAGCCAAATATTTCCCCTTCGATCTGTGGCTGCCTATGCTAATCCAATCAACTGCGTCTTTGAACTCTCTTTTCTGCCTCTACAGGTTAGATGGCCTGCTGGGGGTGGGGATTCAAGGACCGATTTGGAATTTCTTATTAAGTCCTCTAAGTACATGTCTGGCAGTACTACCTTAGAATGTGAGGGGATTTGGAGCTTGAAATAGACTGCTAATTGTTCCCCAAAGTTTGTTCTCCTTTTTTTTCATAGTAATAGACTTTTAGACCATAGCTAAAAGCACATAGTTACACAACTAGTAACTTTATTTCCCTCACTTTTTTGTAGCTAAGGTTCTGGATTCAAATTTAGTTCCAACAATTCAATTAACCTGCTTGAGATTAGAAGGCAGCAGACAGGTAGGAACAGACCCTCTTCCAGCTATTGCTGCTGGTAGCAAGGTCTCGGCTTCATCTCTTCACCAGGTCTTCTTGGCAAAGCCCCAGGTTGACCTTTACCTGATGTCACTTCTTAATTTCAGTATCATTTCCCACCTGGAGAGGCAGAGAATTTTCAAAACCAAGTCTTGCCTCCTTTCTGTTTTTAACAGTCTTTCCTTTTATTTCTCTCTCTTGTCACATTTTAGTATAAATGGCAAGAAGGCAGAAGACAGCTTCAACAGTCTGTTTGAAATCTCCTTAGCTAGAGACCAGCCAGCTCTTTAGCGCATTTTTCACTTTCAAGTTAATACGAACAACAACCTTGCTAAGCTTTGTGCTACTATGTAGCAAGCAGAGTTTAGAGTAAGGTTTCCCTCGCTTTCCTTTAAGCCCTCTCCACAGTTTCTTCAGGGGCCAATTGTCTGTGGACAATTTCTTCAAGGCTCTTCAAGCTTTCACCAACCCTCTCCTCAAGGTCCTTCTAGCCTTTGCCCACCATCCAGTTCCAAAGCCACTCCCACAGTTTAGGTGTTTGTTACAGAGGCACTCCACTTCCAGGTACCAAAATCTGCAATACTTATCTATTCCTGTGTGATAAATAACCTCAAAATGTAGTAGCTTAAATAGTTTCTTTGGGTCAGGAATTCCGGACTTAATTGAGTGCTTCTGGCTCAGAGTCTCTCGTGAGTTTACAAGCAGGTTGTGTAATGGAAAGCATGTTTGTATTCCTGCCAAATTTATATGTTGAAACCCTAAGAGGGTATTAGGGCGTGGGGCCTTTGAGAGGCAATTAGGTTTCCGTGAGGTCATGAGGGTGGAGCCCCCAGGATGCAATTAGTGTCCTTATAAGAAGAGAAAGAGACAAGAGCTCCCTCTCTCCATCATATGAGGCTACAAGGAGAAGCTAGCCATCTGCAAACCAAGAAGTGGGCCCTCACCAGACACCGAACCTAGCAGCACCCTGATGGTGGACTTCCCAGCCTCCAGAACTCTTAGAAATAAATCTCTGTTGTCTAAGCCACTCAGTCTGTGGTATCTGGTTATAGTGGACCAAACTGACCGAGACAGGATGTCAGCAGGGGCTACATTCATCTCAAAACTTGACTGGGGCTGCAGTATCTAACTTCAAGATGGCTCACTCACATAGCTATTAGCAGGAAGCCCCAGCTCCTCACCACGTGGGCCATGATTCTAAGCCCAGAACAAGGAAAACAGAAGATGAACCTAGAACATCTTTTAGTGCCAGAAGTAAGGGAGTGCTCAAAAAAAATTTTTTTTTAATAAGGGTATGTCAAAAGCACTCAAGAACCAATCTGAAAAGACTCCTAGTGGCCAAAACTAATTTAGTTTGGGCAACATAATAAATAGCAATAGTATTCAATTATCATCCAAAGAATAAAGTAAATATTTATGAGCCCATGATTATGTCAATAAATGACTGAAAAAATAAATAAGCAAAAGAGAAAGGACAAATCTTCCTTAAAGAAGAATTCCAATTAATAAATATAGAAGGAATCAGGAAAATAGAAAACCACTATTAGAACACCACAATATTCATTGCTGTAGGCAAAGTGAATTGATAATTGCTAAAACTAGTGGGTGAAACTTTAAGAAGAAACAGGGCATTTGCATCATACTTGTGTCTCTCCTCAAATTTACTAATTACTGCTGTGGTTTGAAAACATGACCACAAATTCTTTGAGATCCCTTCTTCCAAGAGGTGGAATTTAAGTCCCCTCCCCTTGAGTGTGGGCTAGATTTAGTGACCTGCTTCTAATGAATAAACTACAGGAAAGGGAAAATAGTAACTTGACAGTGCAGAAACCCAACAGACATGACCTTAACCAACTGATCAAGGTTAACGTCATAGAGCATACTGCCTATGTTTTCTTCTAGAAGTCTCATGGTTTCGGGTCTTACATTCAAGTCTTTAATCCATTTTGAGTTGATTTTTGTGCATGGTGTAAGGGAATGGTCTACTTTCATTCTTTTGCATGTGGCTTTCCGGTTTTCCCAACAACATTTATTGAAGAGACTTTTCTTTCTCCATCGTATGCTCTTGGTTCCCTTGTCGAATATTAGCTGTCCATAAACGTGTGGGTTTACTTCTGGGCTCTCAATTTTGTTCCATTGATCTGTGTATCTGTTTTTGTGCCAGTACCTTGTTGTTTTGGTTACTATGGCTTTGTAGTATAATTTGAAATTGGGGAGTGTGATAGCTCCAGCTTTGCTCTTTTTTCTCAGGAATCCTTTAGCTATTCAGGGTCTTTTGTTGTTCCATATAAATTTTAGGATTCTTTGTTCTATTTCTGTAAAAAATGTGGTTGGAACTTTGATAGGGATTGTGTTGAATCTATAGACTGCTTTAGGAAGTATGGACATTTTAACAATGTTAATTCTTCCAGTCCAAGAGCACGGAATATCTTTCCATTTCTTTGTGTCTTCTTCGATTTCTTTCAACAATGTTTTATAGTTTTCGGTGTACAGATCTTTCACCTCTTTCGTTAAGTTTATTCCTAGGTATTTTATTCTTTTTGTTGCAAGTGTAAATGGGATTGTATTCTTAATTTCTCTTTCTGCTACTTCATTATTAGTGTATAGAAACGCAACTGATTTTTGTACATTGATTTTGTATCCTGCAACTTGACTGTATTCCTTTATTATTTCTAAAAGTTTTTTAGTGGACTCTTTAGGGTTTTCTAGATATAAAATCATGTCGTCTGCAAAGAGTGACAGTTTCACTTCTTCTTTTCCAATGTGGATCCCTTTTATTTCTTTTTCTTGCCTGATTGCTCTGGCTAGGACTTCCAGTACTGTGTTAAATAAGAGTGGTGACAGTGGGCAGTACACTCTATGACATTGGTCTGAGCAGCATATTTTCAAGTCCCATGTCTGACCGGGCAAGGGAAACAAAAGAAAAAATGAACAAATGGGACTACATCAAACTAAAAAGTTTCTCCACAGCAAAGGAAACCATCAACTTAACAAAAAGACAACCTAACAGTTGGGAGAAGATATTTGCAAACCACATATCAGATAAGGGGTTAATATCCAAAATATACAAAGAACTCATACAGCTTAACAACAAAAAAAAACCCCAACAATCCAATTAGAAAATGGGCAAAAGATCTGAACAGAGATTTCTGCAAAGAAGATATACAGATGGCCAACAGGCATATGAAAAGATGCTCAACATCATTAGCTATCAGGGAAATGCAAAGCAAAACTACAATGAGGTATCACCTCACTCCAGTCAGAATGGCTATAATTAACAAGACAGGAAACAACAAATGTTGGAGAGGGTGTGGAGAGAAGGGAACCCTTGTTCACTGCTGGTGGCAGTGCAAACTGGTGCAGCCACTATGGAAAGTAGTTTGGAGTATCCTCAGAAAATTAAGGATAGATCTACCATATGATCCAGCTATTCCACTGCTGGGTATTTATCCAAAGAACTTGAAAACACAAAGGCATAAAGATACTTGCACCCCTATGTTCATTGCAGCATTAGACACAATAGCCAAGACTTGGAAGCAACCTAGGTGCCCATCAAGGGATGAATGGATAAAGAAGATGTGGTATTTATACACGATGGACTACTACTTAGCCATAAGAAATGACGAAATCCAGCCATTTGTGACAACATGGATGGACCTTGAGGGTATTATGCTGAGTGAAATAAGTCAGAGGGAGAAAGTCAAATACCATATGATCTCACTCATAAGTAGAAGACAAAAACGACAAAAAAAAAAAAAAACCACACATAGCATTGGAGATTGGACTGGTGGTTACCATTGGGGAAGGGGGGGAGAGGGCAAAAGGGGTGATTAGGGTCACATGTGAGGGGATGCACTATAATTAGTGTTCGGGTGGTGAACATGATGTAATGTATACAGAATTTGAAATATGATGTACATCCGAAAAACATAAAAATTTTAAAAAATAATAAATAATTAAATTTGGAAAAAAAAAAGTTAACGTCACCTGTAATCAGCCAGGTCGATACCATGTGCCCATTGACATGACACAATGAGAAGGGTATATTGTCTCTGTGATATTCTGCCCCATAATCCATAACCTCAGTATATTTATAAGAAAACATAAGATAAAACCAAATTGAAGGACGTTGCGCAAAATACCTGACCACTACTCTTCAAAATGTTTAAAGTCATGAAAGACAAGGCAAGACTTGGTCTTGAATCTAGAAATGGTCGCAGATTTGAGGAAACTAAGGAGATATGATGACAAAATGCAACATGGCATCCTGAATGGGATCCTAGAACAGGAAAAGTCTATTAATGGAAAATCTTGGTAAATCCAAATAAAGTCAGTAGTTTAGTTAATAGCATTGCAGCAATGTTAATCTCTTAGTTTTGATAAGCGAGCCACAGATATCTGATCTGTGAGGTAGGAGGACAAGAAATTTGCTGAGAAAAATATGAGTAGAAGAAAGAGACTGCTGAAAGCCTTATTACTACTTGGCAGAACGTCTATTCTGAATTTTAACAAATTATCAAAAAAATCACCATACTATGTTGTAATGGTGCTATGTCTTCATACATCTGCCACCCCTGTGTTCTCTGGGCATGCTGTAGTGATGTAAGGGGTTCAAATCCACCCCTTCAGCAAAAGGATAGTTTCCCAGTTGGTGGTCTGAGACAAGAAGTGATGACCTTTCGCCTGCACTGTGCATGGATTCCCATATATCTCTGTGTGACACCAATAAACATCATCTCTGGCCACTGAAGCCCAGGATCTTATGTTTCACTAGGTAATGCCTCTGTCATGCAGGCTGAAAATCATTGATATAGAGCTAAGATTAATAGGAAAAATACACTGTTTACCCACATTGCATTTTTATAATATGCTATCATATTGCTGTACCGTTCATACCTTCTGTATTTGGTAGGTATGTTGCTAACGTCTACTTGAAATGCAAAAAAGTAAATAACATTCAGCAGTAGCTTCATGATCTATCTAGAATGATGTCTTTGTTTTTCTTAAACATTTGATATGTTACACCACCCAGATAGAAAATAAAACAGGAAGTGTAAGAGACACACATTCTAACCATAAAAACAACCATATTGTAACACCAAAATATATTTATAAAATTGGTCAAGGAAATTGAATTTAGCATATGCTGTTATCATACAAGTATTTTTAATGAAATAACACTTTGTATTTATATAGCACCTTTCTTCTAAGGAGCAAAAATATGGTTCAGATATTATTACTCATTCTCACACCATCCTTGACAGGTGGGTAAGTAGCAACATTTATACAAAGTTTTAATCGCTGGGAAACTAAGACATGCATAGACAGCGCAAACAAACCACACACAGGGAGCCAGAAACTTGGAATTTTCGAGCTTCTAATGCCCAATGTGTCCTACCCACACTTTTCTCTGAAATCTTAAAAGCTAGTTTGAATACTGGTGGGAAAAAAAATAGAGGAAGAGCTGAGGGATAAAACAGGTTTATACCAGCCTACTAAGAAGCTGGAGGTGGAACCTAGGCTGGACACAATGGCAAGCTAAAAACAATGTCCAAACTTTGATCATCGACTTGGACAACCGGTATTATAGCCCAGGAAAAATTAAAGTCTCCTTCCAAAATATGTCTCAAAATGTTGTCAAGGATTTCCATAGTTATACCAAATGAAGGAAAGTCCATAACGCAACCAATTGTCACACAACGTACCGGTCGTCAATGGCAAATCAATTAGCAATATAGGATAAATAAATTTGAGTAGCAGATGAATTCTTGCACAAAACTTAACTTCAACAAGACAGGAAATTTTGGATGATGCATTCCTGAGAAGCTCTTTAAAAAATTATTCGAAGGACTAAAAAAGTCTCTTTGAAGATGAATGCAAATTATAGACATAGTTGGAGCCTAAAAGTATGTCTTGAATAAGAAAATTGCCAAAGGATGAATTCCTTAAGAGCAGAAATGTCTTTTAAAAGGTTTTAATATATTTAATCTCCAGTTAACTATAAGATATCCACAGATGTAGTGCCCATCTTTTTTCAGATAATATGTGGTGTCTGAGAACCTTTGTCATATACATTCGTGTATTTAACCAACGTGAGCAAACCTGGGGGAAAAAAACATACATAATGGGAGTGATGAAAATATTTACAGGGTAAGTTTCTGAGTCGAGGGGACAGAGAAGGAAAACCACATTGTATTCTAAAAACAAATTTCAAGAATGTGAAAAAACAAAAACAGTCAATGTTTATTAAGCACTTTCTATATGGGCCCAGCCACCAGGAACATAAATGAATTATCTCACTGCATCACCACAAACTCCTTTGAGATTTTCCCATTTTATATCCTTACGGAGGTTAAGAAGCTTGTCAAAGGTCGGGCAGATACAAGTAGACATCTGACTCCAAACCCGTTTACTGAAGCTGCCTGGCTCTTTCTCCGGCCCTTCACTTCTCAATTAGTGCAGAGAGCCGAGTCTTTCCTTTTGTTTCTACCTCTGCACTGAAGAAAAATCTAAAAGCCATCATTTTGTAACTTTGAAAACTTGGAATCAAAAATCTATTAAAATATTCCTTATAGAAACACTTCCCAAAGCCTGATAGCAAGCCATTCAGATAAAAAGCACGTATTTCCACTATTTTGATGTTCACAAGTTTAAACCAAGATTCCCATTTTGAGCTTCATCCTTCCATGTTCAACTGCATTTAAACTTATCGTATTGTACCATGAAGCTGCAAATACTGTTAAAGAATCACAACAACAAGAAAACCAACTTCCAGATAGTTGATGACTCCCTCTTCAACAGTCTAATTTATGTGAACTATAGTAAATTACAATGATACACTTTTAATTAATTTATTTATTAGTTAATTAATTAATGCCCCTGGCAGATAAAGTTTTCTTATCCTGAGAGCTTCTTGGTCCACAAAGGAGGAGAAAAAGTAATGATCTTTCAGATGTCTCTGAACTTCATGACTGTTAGGGGCCCACCTTGGGGAGCATGCCCTCCATGAGGTCATAAAGAAAATGAGGTCTTCAGGAAGGCACTGTGCAATCTTGATAGTGGCCTCCAATGAATCAATTAGGAGAGAAATCCATTGTTATAAATAAGCAAACCACTCTACTCACGTTTTGCTTGATCTTTGTTCTTGCTTCCACCACTGGACGGATTTACTTTTATTCTGACTAATCGCTGAGGTTTAGGACCTCTCCTTTCCCAGGAACCAAAGCAAGAAAATGGAGTGGAAGAGACACCCATCTCCAAAGACCTCACCTTTGGAATAAGGCCTTTTCCCTTCACCCCCTTGACATCACTGGGCTATTTTTTTCCTAGCACACATGCTTCCCCTCTTGGTTGGTTAATGACTTTGCATTGCTCAGGCCTTCCTCCTGGCACCCAACCCCGCTGTGTTGGATCCATGATGGAATTTCTCTTCCACCTAAACCACTCTTGAGTGGTCCGCTGGTTCTTTTAACTTCGATGGATAGAAGACCTTTCTGCTGGAGTTATCCATTCAAATCATCAGTAATACTCTCCTGGACATCCATGAACACACAATTTTCCCAGATTTTCTTTCTCCTAGCATAAAGACCAGAGTCATCTTCTTTCCCTTTCCCTGACCTCGTTTCTAATTCTCAAGCCTTTTTCATGACATTCGTTTACTTGTTTAATCTTCTAACAAATGTTTATTTAATAACTATCTACTATGATCCAGGCACTTAACTAAGCACAAGGAAACAAAGATGAATAAGACACAGTCCTCGCCATAAATAAGCTCATGCTCCTGTGAGGGAGACAGATCATCAGACGATTAGAGAACATGGCAGAAGGGCAGCGATAGAGTTAAGCTCAAGGCATTACATGGCCCTCAATAAAAGCCAACCCACCCAGCTGGGGACTCTGTCTCTTTCTCCTTACTCTTCAGACTTCACGTGTTTCCAGAGCTTAGTTTCATTGGAGTGTTAAAATATTTCCCTTTCTATCAACCTTCCCCACAGAGACACCAGGTCAACCTTCCTGACTCTCACTCTGAATCATCCTAACACTTCCCAGCCAGCATGTCGTATTTATCCAGACTCATCACCTTCTCATTATAAACACTACCACATATTTGTAGTAGTTTATAACTAAATGAGTTCAGAATACTTAAAACTCCTTTAGTCAAACCCACCTCAGCCCATGCTTGCATTTTCTTAGCTCACGTATGATTTGAGGAAGGCGAATTTTCAGTACAGTATGCTTAAAATTACCTTTGAAATCAACAGACACTCACTTTATCCTTTTGCCTCAATTTCTGATCTTCATAAAGATGAAAAAAGGGGAAAAAAACCTCAATTCACTTTAATTCTCTTAGTCCCTAACGTGGTATTCTGCATGCATCCTCAATGAGTGGTCTCTCTTTTACTTCTCTGGTTTCAAATCACCTCAGCTAACTTCAGAAAAATCATCTTTACTAAATTGGCTCTGAGAGTAATTGAGGCAGAAGACATATGCAGTCCCTCAGCGATTGTTTTCTCTGTTCTGTCAGTTTTGAAATAAACAGCCTAATAAGGGGTCAGATACATGGATTTTAAAAGCCTATTTATTTATCATATATTCAAAACCTTCAATCAGTTTATAAGCCTCACATTCAACGTCAGTTGTCATTCTTTTTCTCATCATGATTCCTTAGCAAACCAAAATACCATCACGTTGTTGCTTTTCTAGAAAAAAAATTAACTTGAATGTGAAAGAAATAAAGCTATAGAGGGACGGGGACAGAAGCGTGGGTTCCGGACCTAGAGAACCAGTTTCAAATCCTGCCACACCACTTATTGATCGTGTGATTTACCACAAATTATTTAACGTCTTTCAGCCTCAGCTCCCTTACCTATTACATGAAGAAAGTCATTCTTGCCTCGCACGGTGTTTTTGAGGATGCGTGAGGAGAGGCGAAAGTCCTCCTCTTGGTGAGCTCAGCAGCAGCATTCCCATCCCCGCCCAGCACTTCTTTCTGAAAATCTCTCCACTCTGAGCGGCCCCACGCCCCTCAGGTCTTCTCCCCCTGCTCTGGCCTCTTCTAATTCTTCGCTCCATGGCCTATACCCAGTGGATTTCTAAAGTTTCTATCCTAGATGCCTCCCTTTTCATTTTATAGCCTCTCTCTAAGACATCTTGTCCATACTAGTGGCTTCAACTTTCAGTTGCCTCTGACCTCTAATTTGAATTTCAGATCCTCATGTGCAAGAATTCACACATTATCTCCATTTGGGGATATCACACATCAGCATGTCTAAACCAGGTTCAAATTCTTTCCTAAATCTAATGGTCTCCCCTTGTGTTCTCCGTCTCACCTAGTGGTACTGACGTTCATCTAGCTGTGCAAGCCAGAAACCAGGGAATCACCTTGATGCCTCACTCACCCCCTCAAATCCAGCCACTCTGCCTCCTAAGGGGCTCAGAAATATTCCTCCACACCTACATTTTCACTCTACCACACTGGTCTGAGTTACAATCATCTATCTCCTAAACCACCCCATCCCACTCGTTCCTGTGCTGCAGCTGGAGCACTCTTCCCAATACACAGATGTCACGGTATCATTTCCCCGCTTATGCGCTTTCACAGCTCTGCATTGCTCTCTGGACCAGAAATAAAATTCTTAACAAGACTTCGAAAATCCCACATGACCTGGCTCCGGCTACCTCGCCAGCCTCCTGTCCCATTGCTTTCCCCACTCTATACCACGTTGCCTCCTTATTCCCCCTTAGTCATCATCAGACATCAGTTCAAGTTCACTTTTTCAGAATGGTATTCTATGACCCCTTGGACTAATTTAGGTCCTTCGTTTAGACGTTCCCATCTCATCACATGATTTTATCGCATGGCATTTATCACAGTTTGCTGGTGTAAAACAATGTGTTTCTTTTGACCAATGTCAGTCTCCCATGCTAGAATGTGTGACCCAGCACAGCAAAACAGGAAACAGGCATGTCTTCCTTATCCATGAATTCCCAGTGGCCAGCCCCAGTACAATTTCAATACGTATCTATTGTATTATTCATGGAATTATTTCTTGAATTATTAATCACTTCTTAATTAATTAATATTGAGGTAGACAGCAGAGTGGTTAAGAACCCTCCTTTCCCAAGCAAACTGCCAGGATCCATTTCTGGCTCTACCACTTACTGGTTGTGGGATGTTGGTCAAGTTGCCACTGTCCGCAACACCCGTCTCCAACACTGGGTAGCTTGCATAGAAAACTCAGCAAGGTGAAAATTAGCTTCACAGCAGCTAGGTAAACAAAATCTAGTCTTTAGCCAAATACCAAGAATACATTTTGCTTTCTTAAAAACGTGCCCTTAGTAAATTTTAGTTCACTACCGCGGGGATTATTTAAAAAGAAGAAAAAAATGGAATCACAGTCTGTTGTGTTTCTGCTACCAAATAACAATCCTGACAATACCTTAGGAGGACGACATCAGCTCTCACTCATTTCCAGTACAGATGCTGCAATGAACATTGGTTTCCCAATTTCCAGCGCCCAAGCTCTTCTGCAGCCTACCAGCTGACACAGCTTCTCCTCCAAGAGAAATATAGCCGGGAGCCAGCCCCGTGCCCTGTGCACAGAGAACAAGGCTAGTCTGTGCCCCTCTCCTGCAAGCAATCAGCACAAGCCCTCAAGCATGAGATTTAATTGCTTGTTCATTATTTTAGCTCACGGGGGCTACAAGGAAGCGCGGCATTTGTGAGCACACCATCCAACAGAACCCTGGGAGCTGTCAAGATTAAAAAATAACAACAGAAACGAGAAAGGAGCCTGTCTTTAGCCGAAAAGGCCTCAGGTGCCCATGACTCAACAAGAGGGCCCCAATCAAAACACGTGGAAGACCCTCGCTGTTTGTTCTGCCCTTTTCAATTCTATTTGAGCAAGGAAGAGAGTGCCACAAAGAGATGAGAATTTGAACTCACAGCCCCCGAGTGCACCAATGTCCCTTTTCTGCTGGATTGTATACTTAAAGTGTCTGTAAAGTCAATAACTTCCCATGGCTTCACAGCAAAGCCAAAAGATTAAAAAAGAGACATTGTCCTTTTGAAGATGCGGAAAGTAATAAGTGAGCAGGCTGAATCCTCTTTGGGTTTAAAAGCCTATGCAGTGCCAGCAGTTCTGCTTTAAGGTGTCAAAATTGCCTTAAATCTTTAGCTTTGTTATGCCCCACTGCTACACAGATATAATAGAGCCGGGCTGACTATCTCAAACAATTTAGAGATCATTTTTTCTCTCTAAAAACTTTGTTTAAATATATATATTAGCACAGACTCTTTCCTTAACATTTTCTGTTTAAAAAAATACTATTTTCTCAGATGCTTCTTAAGAGATCAAAATAGCCAAGCAGTAGCTCACTTTAAAAAAAATCATACACTGTCCATCAGGTTTCAAACACAAAGGTTATAGATAGTTTTCCTCCCTCACTTTATTTCCTCCATTGGAGCAGATTTGACCTCTCTAAAGGCAGAAATCTTCAACAAAGCCGAGAGGACTATTTAAAGTGATGAAAAAGATTCTGAATGAAGGATTATGCCTTTGATGAGGCCTGAAAGGAATGCAGTGCTTAGGAAGTGGATGAAAGTCAACAGCAATGGTTCTTTGCTTCGGATGAAACCTTGAAGGTGCACTTTCCCCCAGTGATCTTAAAAATGAAAAATAAAAACAAACAGAGACTGGTAACTCTTCTGGTTCTCTGGTATCAGGACATCTGTGTGATGCAAACTTGCAGAATTCCAGGGGATCTCTGCCCAATTCCAGGCTCCGTGATGGACTGGGAATCCTGTAACTGCACCAGGTAGGAAATACGAGTAACCAGGCTCTGGATGGGAGGAGAGGCGATCCTTCTACTCCTCCACCCCAGAAGAGAAGAAAAATCTTGGACACGCAAACACAGCAGGAACTTGCTCTGAAAACTCGCTCTGCCAGAGAAAAGATGCAGAGAATGTCACATGAAAGAAGACCTTGAAAGGATTAGAAAGATGCCCTTTCTCCCTCCTCTCTTTCCACCTTTCCCTCGCGATCACCTTCCCTTCCAAGCCACACCCCACCCCCCACCATCCAGCTCCAAATTCTACTCTCTAGCTGGGACTTGACAGATATGTTTCCCAAAAGCAGGTGACAAAAGAGTGAGGCTCTCAGACTCTGTCACATCCAACTCATTCTTCTGTGCCAGGAGGACACAGAATGGCATTTCTGTGTCTGCCTGTCCCATACCTGTTTGATTGTGAGCTCCTAAAGCACAAAGACTAAATGTTCTCAACAGCGCGATTCCCTTCATGCTTCAGTTAGTTGCCTGCAGCTAAATATTTACTAAAAAAATCATCATAAAGCAAATCTAGTTTCTGAACCTTAAATCAGAGGAACTGAGGTGTGGCGCAAGGAAATGTCGAACTATCCTCATCTCCAGCTTCCAAGCGGGCTGTAGGTCTTAGCTCTATTCTGTTGTTATCATTGAGGTGTTCTGTGCTTTGGCTCAGATGGCCCAACCTGGCTGCAATCATTTGATGGGTAGACCCAGTCACTCTGCCGGTGTCTGCATTGTCTGCATTGCTTCAAAAGTCAGGCTCACCAGAGAGAGCAATTTCTTAATGGAAAGAACTTGTTATCAGTTTAGGCCACAAGCCTGAATCTTTGAAACAGCACGACTCAGACAGTTCAGCACTCAGAGAATTAAGGTTTCACCTCCCTCGGTTTTATGTGAGGTTTCTTACTCTCTTGAGGGTGAGAGAATTAAATTACTGGCACCATTTCATTCATCATTCATACAGCACTTACTAGCACCTACTATGCGCAAGAGGTAGTGGGAAATATAAAGAGTAAATTTTTAAAAAGCAACCACCGCTATGGAGGTTAGCTAGCTAATAGATTTTAAAATGCTAAGAGTTTGAAAAACTTTTGAAGGTTTTATGTAATCCAAGTGCTTTATTCTACAGATGAGGAAATAAGACCCTGAACTATTCCATAATTCCTGCAAAAAATGGCAGAGGTAATTCTCAGACCCAGACCTTATGACCAAAATAAAGCCTGTCCCTTTCCATGCTGTTTTCTAACAGTCAAGAGGTTCCAGCATCACCGGCTCGCAGAGGCCCTGGTGGTTTGCAAAGCTGGTGCTGTGGTTGTCAGTCAGAAGCCCTCACTGAGTGCCTACCCCGTGGCCAGCCCACAGTGGGAGGTTTGTACACACACACCCCCACGCGCTCACGAAACACTCACTGCATGTGTTTGTGACAAGGATAAGTATTCCGGATCTAAGTTAGAGAAATCTGGATGCAGGGCGGTTGAGTAATCTGCTCCAAGTTGAAGGGCATGAGGGGCAAACGGAAGACTCAAGCCCAGGATGCTTAACTCGCTGTCCATCCTCTGCCCCCTACACTGCAGCAGCCTCGCTTCCCACCTCCCATTGTTGTTCCCTTTGTCTCATCTCCACATATTTCCAGCACCCTAGTCCATACTGAATAATGGAATCAGAGAATTTGAGAGATGAAATGTTCTTAGAGACCATCTAGTCCAGATCTCTCATTTTACAGGTAAGGGAACTGGCCCAGGGTCTTACCTGTGGTCACTTCATTAGAGCTGTGCAAGCTCCAGAGAGCACCCATTGAATGAGAGAGACAGAAAATGAGAGACTTGCCCTCCTGCTGACACCTGCCTGCACATGGTTTGGTACAACAAGGGTGTCGCCCTGGTGTCCCCATGCCTCAGCAGCCAGTAGGTGTTAATAAGGTCACATTATCAATAAAAATAAATAAGCATAATTAAATAAATACAAGCCTAAGACATACACACATATTTGTCCGGGTTGGGGTCACCCCTGTTAAAGAGCCTCCTACTCTTCTCAAAGTCTTCACCCAGTGACCCCGGAGTCTTACGGCTGTGTCACTACCCGCTTTGTTGGTTCTCACTACCCCAGGTGTCACTGGAGGGCAGCCCTCAAACATGATGACAGCTGCTCAGACTCTCCCTAACAGTGTTGCTGCCCGTGGGGGAGAGTTCTCCCTCTCGACTCTCTGTTGGTGTCTTTGTTGTCTGAATTGGAGGTCCCTGGTCTTCAAGGAACCAAGGCTACACTGTGACCCGTGCTTGGAAAGACCTCTTCTATCTCCAGGTACCATTTGTCTATTGGTACCTGTCTTGTGGATCATAAAGTCTCTGACAAAAACAGCCCTTTAACCTCCTGCCTGAAAACTAATCCATTGGACTGTGGTGAGGACCAGTTGTAGAGACAGGCATCCTCCTCCTTCCTCTTGACCCCAAGAATTCTCACCTAAATTGTATCACAACTCTCCAGGGAATCAGATTCCGTAGTGCCCCCACCAAACCATGGGGCAAGTTTGAAGTGATCTAAAGCCCGATTAGGCATCGGCTGGCGTCCCCACTGCATGCAGATTACTAGGTCTAATTTAAACTTGTCTTAAATTTTATAAATTACACAATAGGAGTAAGAGTGTAGTTCAACAAAACTTTTCCAAGAATGTCCTAGGTATTTTCTGTCTCCTGGAAATTGCAGGTGACAGGGCATGTCATGTGAACAAGTAAAACTCAAGCTGGTTTTTTCTCTTTTTTTAGCAAGGAGGATTGGCCCTGAGCTAACATCTGTTGCCAATCCTCCTCTTTTTGCTTGAGGAAGATTGTTGCTGAGCTAACATCTGTGCCAGTCTTCCTCTATTTTGTATGTGGGACACCACCACAACATAGCTTGACAAGCAGTGTGT
The DNA here is from genome assembly GCF_021613505.1 of Equus quagga. Lineage (NCBI taxonomy): Eukaryota > Metazoa > Chordata > Mammalia > Perissodactyla > Equidae > Equus > Equus quagga. Next base: position 11,444,229 of record NC_060274.1, on the reverse strand, counting down.
ATGTCCACACCCCGCATCGGAACCTGTGAACCCCGGGCCGCCGAAGCAGAGTGCACGAACTTAGCCACTACCCCACCAGGCTGGCTTCCAACCTGTTTTTCTTTAAAGGAAGCAAAGTTATTTTATCACACAATAAGAAGTATATTATGGCAGGAAACAGCTCCCTGATATTGCATGCATCAATTCGTTTACATCTCTCAGAGAAGGCACACGTATCAAAAACGTAGGCTGAGTATAAATACTGAAATGGAGCATAAAAATGAGTTGTGGATTTCCTAGAAGCCAAAACAAAAAGTAAAATAGATGAATTACATAGTTCTCAACTATCGTCCATCTAATACAGTAATATAGTATCTCATCTAATATCCCAAAGTCTGCCATCACAGGAGGAAAGGAATTAATTGTATAGCTCTTCATAGCAAGGAAATAAGTCACCCAGACAACAAGGTCTTCGGGGGCATTGTCTGGGTGGTCCCCACGGCACACCCCACGACAGTTTTACCTAAGAGACAGAAACAGACTTCACCTGACTTCTCCTTAGGCAAAGCACCGGAAAAAGTAATGTCACTTTATTTAGTGATAGTTTCAAGGATGTCCTTCTACAAGGACCCACTGCTCTGAACGCAGCTAGTCCCGCCTCTGATGGGCCCAGCTTCCTGGACTGACCACGCAGATGGTACAAAGCGTCACATAATACTCATCAGAGCCTAACTTGCAGAAGATCCCTGATATTTATTTTCCTCATAATTTGCTGCCTCAGCTAGCTCTGCTGTACTCTAGGATGTAGAAAAAGGCCTGTTTTAACTCCTGTCACTCTACACCACCTTGCCCACTCCTGCATAACTGAAGCCCAAAAAGATGCTTGGACCCTGGGTCTGGACTGAAGAAAACCTGTGCAGCTTCTTTTTTTTTTTTTTACTATTATTATTTTTTATTGAGTTAATGATAGGTTACAATCTTGTGAAATTTCAGTTGTACATTATTGTCTGTCAGTCGTGTTGTAGGTGCAACCCCTCACCCTTTGTGCCCACCCCCCACCCCACCTTTGCCCTGATAGCTACTAATCTGTTCTCTTTGTCCACGTGTTTAAACTCCTCATATAAGTGGAGTCATACAGAGATCGTCCTTCTCTCTCTGGCTTATTCAATTAACATAATTCCCTCAAGGTCCATTCATGTTGTTGCAAATGGGACGATTTTGTTACTGCAAGGACATCACAGATTTCTACAGTCAACCTCCAGAGGAAGGTAATATACATCCAAAGGCATGTGCCTAGAGGAATATGGGGAAGTAGAGGATGGTGCCCAACCCTTGAGAAACCTAGTTGGGGAGGCAGGACCATGAAGAAACAACCAGAAAACAGGATTGTGAGGGAGGCTGAAGAGTATAGGGCTGAAGAGAGCAAGCTCTGGAATCGAGAAGACCTGGCCGTGAACCCCGACTTTATTCCTTTCAAGCTGTGTGGCTTTGAGCAAATTAGTTAACGTCTCTGGACCGCAGTTTCTTCATCTGAAAAATAGGGAGCCCCTGTAGGTATTGTTCCGAGAGCCAAATGAGATCATGGATACGAAGAACGTAATAGAAGCTTGGACAGTAAGTAAGCTCTTGGCAAATTTTAGTTGTTATCATGGTTTTGTTGCCATCATCACTACTACTTAAGTATTAAAAAACTTCAGTGAGGGGCTGGCCCAGTGGCATAGCGGTTAAGTTCGCACATTCCACTTCTCGGAGGCCCGGGGTTCACCAGTTTGGATCCCGGGTGCAGACATGGCACCGCTTGGCAAAGCCATGTGGTAGGCGTCCCATGTATAAAGTAGAGGAAGATGGGCACAGATGTTAGCTCAGGACCAGTCTTCCTCAGCAAAAAGAGGAGGATTGGTGGCAGATGTTAGCTCAGGGTTAATCTTCCTCAAAAAAAAAAAAAAAAACTTCAGTGAAACAGAGAGGATTGGATGCTAGAAATTGAGAAAACTTTGCACTTTTGCATGGTTCTAGAGTCAGAGAGGCCTGTATTTGAATCTCTATTTGATTATGCAAATGAATTTACACAAGAATCCCTCTGAACCTCACTTTCTTCACCTGTAAAGTGGGAACAGTAATACCTACTAGCATGTTCACTATGTTTTTCTCTAAGGAAAAAAAAGTTACTTAATTGCCTAATAAGAAGCATACTTTATCTCTGGGCAGAAAACAGTCCCCTCTTTATTACAAGCATCAATTTATTTATGATGAGCTATTTATTATGAGCTATGAGAGAAAGAAAGATACCTCAAAAACAGAGATACAACATATAAATCGTCCCTATGACAGTCCTTGGCCTTACAGACCCTTGTAAACAACAGTGGGCATTAAGAATACAAGGCAATCAGGGGCTAGCCATTGGCGCAGTGGTTAAGTGCACACATTCCACTTCAGCAGCCTGTGGTTGGCAGGTTCAGATCCCGGGTGTGGACATGGCACCACCTGGCAAGCCATTCTGTGGTAGGCGTCCCACATATAAAGTAGAGGAAGATGGGCACAGATGTTAGCTCAAGGCCAGTCTTCCTCAGCAAAAAGAGGAGGATTGGGGGCAGATGTTAGCTCAGGTCTAGTCTTCCTCATAAAAAAAAAAAAAGAACACAAGACAACCAGATTCAAGTACAACCTCCAAGAATGAGTAGACTTGAATTGCTAAGTTGGGTGGAGAGGATACTGCAGGAGGAGGGGTCAGCATGAGAGTCAGCAGAGACGGAGAATTGAGCACATCAGATATGAGAGAATTCAGGAGAATGAGCTGAATGGTGAGAGGAATTCATGGGGGAACAGGGACAGGTAAACCACAAACTGAACACCAGGATGCAGGCTGAGGGGCTAAGAGAAAGCCGCCATGTGGGCTCTAAAGCAAAGAGAAGCTTGATAAAATCAGAGTTGTAAAAGATCAGCCTGTCCGTGGTATGCTTAGTGGATGGAGCAAGGAGAAACTTGAGAGGTGTAATCTTCGATACCTAAGGAGAGTGGATTAATAAAATTCTGAACCCTTCCAGCATGTACAGCTCCACTCTCCATTTCCAACCTAATTGGATTTCACATGGCTAGCCACTTCCCCCATTACTACCCATCACTATTCCAAGACTCAAGAGATCGGTAGATATGGATTCCATAAGGATTCTAGTCACTCGCCTTCTACTGATTTTTAGCTTAAAACACAGTAGAAAATTGTTGACATTATTTCCTTGAAAACCCTTCCCTGCCTGTACATGTCTGTGTCAATAATTGTCATGTTGGCAATTGGAAATGGGCCTTTGGCAGCTCGCCGAGGAATGTCAAATAGTCTGCATTGGGTTTGAAAGCTCTGACTTGCAGTATGGGTTGATACTCTACCTGATATGATTGTACAAAATTACACAATTGATTTCTGGGACACTGCGCCACACAAATTTTGTAGGTTTCTTTTATTTTGTGCCTCAAAAGGCAAGTGTGCTTTCGTTCATTTTCCTCACTAAGAGGATTTTAAGTCTTGCTCCTGGCTGGTCCAGATTAAATGTAGGTATTTTATAAGGCTCTACCCCCGTTTGCTCAGTTCTTTTACACATGAAAGCCTGTGATTTTCCATTGGCTTCCAAGAGTGGGTAATTAAAAAGTGGTCCGGAGAAGGTTGAATCTTACCAACCGTAGGTGCATAAAATATATCATTCTCAGAGCAAAAGAAGTAATGAACATTTCTTAGCTGTTGCAGTATTTTTATGAGTTTCCTTCCAGCTTTATGATTGTTACCAATGTAGTATTTGTTACATATCTTTAGAGCATATTTGGTTAGTGCAGGAATTCTCTTCTTTAAAGAACTAGTTATTTCTAACCTCGAGAAATCCTATGGTTGGGGAACAATAACAAGGTAAGAAAGAATTGGCCTCTCTGCAATCTATTCTCTGTGTGTCAATGGCTACAAGGACTAATGGGGCTTCCATTCAGCCATGATTGTACCGTCTGTGCCAAAGCAGAAAGGAAAAGTTGAACGAGCCACACCGGCTAACACTGGGTAATTGCCCCTAAAATTTAAACAATGGCCATGACAAATCCAGTGCTTAGAAGGGGGGAAAAAAAGGAGGCATTAGGCTGAATAGGTGCTGGGGGAACTGTGAGTACATTTTGAAAGCAACATCTTACATGAAGAGAGAGAGAGAAATATTCTGAAATGCAAAAGGCATGTAATAAGAATAATATTCTTAAAGAATATTGAAAAGGAAGAGGAATCGAATTCAAAAAGAAACTTTCTGAATGAAAATTATTTCACTTGTTTGGTTGAGCTCACAAGCTGAATGCTCAACTGAGTCACAATTCCCTCATATTCAAGTGTCCTGATTTTCAGACACAATTTTTAGGCTGAAGGACTTAAGAAAACCTCTCCTTCCTTCTCCTTGAGAATTGCATTTCATTTAGATAGAACTTTTCAAAAGATTAATAAAAATAGATTGCCATCAATAGACAATCCCAAACATATTTCCAAGTAAGGATAGTGACAACCTGGAAAATACTCTGTAATCAGGACCCAACGTTGTACCTTGTTATGTAACATACACTCCCGAGTCTCTTCTTGTATTAATTACAATACAAGGGATTGTATTAATCTCTGTTCTGGTATTCAAGGGAATCTTGATATGATCATCTCAAAAACTCCATAACAGATATAGTTTTACTGTTTGATACTGTGACTTTACCAGAAGTGTCACATTAATTCTTAAGTGAAAATCAATTGAAATGGAGTTTGCTTTGAGATTTTCACAACTTCCTCAGAATACTTAGGACATGTGCTGAGATGTTATAAAACCAATTCTTATTTATTTTTCATGCTCACTCATCATTCAACACTTATTCCAGTCAATAGGAACAGATTGATTATTCTATGCTAGTCACAATTGGGCAGGCAGTAAGGACACAAGAATTAAAAATTCAAAACAGTTCCCATCCTCATGGAGCAGAGAAAAACAAACATCCTAAAACAAAAAGTCTACTCATTTGTTCTTAAGGGCGAGAAAGATCTACCCAAACCTTTCTATAAATTTTAAATAGATAAAATAAAACAGAGAAATAAAAATATTCAGAAGAATTCAGCTCTTAGCCAAAGAACAAGCCATTGGCAATGGCTGTTTTACCCAATCTCATAAATTTTGGAAAAGAAATTTCTCTTAAGAGGCTAACATCTGAGTAATTTTTCAGCATAGCTTTGGGGTGAGAGGTCTTTCTTTGGCATATTTACTTGGGATGGCCACAATTTTTTTTATCAGGTATTTTTACTTTCTTAGGCAGGTGTCTGAAATTCGAACATAGTTTTGACATTTGAATCTCTGTGGTAGCTAGTAGTTCTGCTCAACTCTAGCCAGCTCTCCTCTGATTCTGGGCACACAAAAGACCTAACTTCTTGACCTCTTGGTGGGATGCTGAGGGAGGGGCTATATGACTCATTCAGACCAATGTATGGTCACCTCCACGTGGGAGCATTTAATTGTCTGGGCTCCACATGCTCAGCATTCCCTTTTCAAAATGATGCCATGTTCCCTTCAGTGACTGGTCTTTAGCCCAAGTCCTGAAGAGAGAACAGAATGGAGCAGAGCTCCCACCTGACCTTGAGCCATATGTAACCAGAGCAAGAAATAACCCTTTGTTGTAATAAGCCACTGAGAGTCTGGGACTACTTGTTACTGCAGCATACTAAGCCTATCCTGATTTATACTTTCTTTTACTTCACCCTTGAAATGCTCTCAGAGTTTTCTATCTCAGAGGAACTGAGAAGGAGGAGAAGAAAATGAAAGCACTCAGCATGCCACCACTGGGTTTGGAGGCCTTTTTAGACATGAAGATTTTTATGTTTCACAAGAAGAAAGAGGACTTCTCAGATCCAGAGCATATGGAGCTATGCCCATTATCCTACAAGGAAAAGGAAGATTATTTTTTTCTCTTTCTTAGAGTGGTTAATTCTCTCCAACTGTCTCCAGCCCTCCTAGGCAGAAGGCTTTAGACTAGAAGAGGTTGGATCAAGGGATAGGACTGGAAAGAGGAGTGCAAAGGGATACTTTCGGGGATCTGAGAAGCCAACACTGGGTGTGATGGTTCGGTTCACGCAGCTATCTCCCATTAACCTTTTAGGCTGATTTCTCTGACATTTTGAAGTAACATGTAGTGATGGACACTGGACCCCCTTTCCACTGTGAAATTCGCTGATTACTCTCCATCTTCTTTCTTCTGACTCACCATGGAGACTTACATTGGACAGGCTTTTCCTCACATACACCCGTTCTTCCAGCCTTTGGAATCCCCTCAGCCATCCTGCGCTAGGTGCAGACCACAGCTTCTGAGTCCTGGCTGTGCAGAGCTTCCCATTGCATGGCTTTCTCAACCCAATGATGGAAGGAGGTTCAGATTCAGCACAGCTGGGTGCTGCCCGCCACTTTGTGCACTTCCAAGAAATCCCCTGTGTAGATAGGGTGGAAAATCACTGTCGTATAAATCCCTTTCCTCCCAGGTCACTGGGGAAAAAAATTAATAATTATTATTATTTGTTGTTTATAATTATATTAGTTGTTTATAACAATAATTATAATCATTATTATTATTGAACATATACAAGCAATTTCTAAGTAACAACTTAATTCTCATACCAATCCTATGAACTAAATATTGATATGCCCATTTTATAAGTTTATCCAACATCGTATAGGAGCAAGTGACAGAGCAAGACCGAGAACTAAGTCTGCCAAACTCTAAAAGCCTTCTTTCCCCAAACAGAATCCAAACTCCTTACTTTAAGCTAAATTTCGTTGTTTTCTGTCAAAATACAGCCACAGCTAGGAAAGCTATTACGCTATGAAAGTTTGCCTGATTCTCTTCAGTAGAGACTGGCCTGATGCTCACCAGTCTTACTTCTTCCGAGTGAGCGCACAGGAAGACCACATTTCCTGGCCTCCCAGGTTGGGCCTGTAAGACCCAGTTCTGATAGTGGAGTGTGAACCCCTCCCACACCTGGCCAGAAAACATCCACAGGCTGTCCACACTAGTTCTGCAACTTCTTCTGCATCCATGGAGGTCACGTGTGTAAGATGGAGGCATCACAGGTTAGAAGGAGCTAGACTTCTGAGCCGTCTCTTAGAGAAGAGCTTCCTAGGAGAGTGCCCAGCCTGCACTAGACTGTTACAGGAACAAGGAATTAACCTTGATTTTGTTAAGCCACTAAGATTTGGAGGTTGCCCCTTTAGTAGCTAGTGCTCCTTATCCTGATAAATATACTCTCCCATGGCAATAGTATGAAAATACTCATGAGTGACTTACAGTTCAATTTCTCCACTCAATTCAAATATTCCAAATCTCCTCCTCACCAAGAAGTGTAAGCTTAGCAACCGAGGAGACTAGACTCTTAACTAGTCAAAACAGACAACATTCCAACAACGTCTCACCTGGAATCCATCCGTGGGCCCTCACCCTCTAATAAACTGTTTCATCTGGAGTATTTCTAAGGTAATCAGCTTATTCATGCCATCCCATTTTATTTTGAGTCCTCTCTTAGAAAATCGTTTCAGAAAGCCCCTCTTTTAAATGTCTCCTAAAACCAGCACATGTGCGACTGGGTGAGGCATGCCAGTTTATTCCAACTTCTCACCTGATACAGAGGCTGAAGATGTTGTTCCAGTTAATCAATTACAACCCATATGGGGCTGTTTTATTCAGTGCTTCGAGATGCACCTGGAAATAATTAAGTCATAGGTAACAATAGTAAGAATATAGAAAGTTTTACTATACTGCTGCAAAATGGCACGTTCTGTTTGTATAATCTGAGGTTCTCAGGTGTCCCACAAGAGCAAGTTCCAGTAGCACATTCCAAAAGCAAAGGAATGATTATTTTGAACTTTTCATTCTAATGATCACTATACAAAACTCTGATTACCAGAGCATGGTGGTCAGTGGGACTTAAATTCCTACTGGATGATGGCTTAGGATATTACGTATGCACAGGCTAAATTTGTCATACAGATGTTCACCCACTTAAAATATTTTTAAAGAAAGTTTGGCAAAATGCAAGGCTGGGATGTGACAGCTCTATGACAGATCTATCAAATAAAAGAGAGAACAATGGAAACTCTACATCACTTATGGCACAAAAATTAGCAATGGGCTGAGTGATCTGAAGACTCAATTCAGGGTTTAATGTTCTCATATTTTTAAGTTATTAAGTGAATATTGAGATTTATTTTTTGGTCTTATAATAGGCCACCCAGAGACAGAGGTAGAAAAACCTTCCACTAAGAGTCTTTGAAAATAAAGAGTGACATCTTAACCTGGACTTACTGTGCATGCAGCGGTATGCCGGAAACTAGAACAAAAATGTGGATCCAACTGGCACGACTCCAATAATGCTTCATTTCAGGAACTTTTTAAAATAAGCAATACGTTTGCTATGTCTACAGGCTTCCCTTGTTTAAAAGATGCTCCTTGGATTAAAAGCAGTGTTTCTCAAAGAGTGGTCCAAGGATGCTGTAAAAGAGAGTCACCTGGGATGTTACATAAAAATCAGATTCCTCAGCTTCATCCTGGATCTGATGAGTCTGAATGTCAGGACCTTAGCACATAGGATTTTAACAACCACTGTGTGACTCTGAGAATCTCCAGGAAAGATAGATCACTTGTGAGACATCAAGTTGGGGAAGTATGATTTATCACAGACAGGGAGCATTTTTCTGCAAGAGGACCCAGAGAAATTAAACTCCAATAGAAGTGATATGTTTTTAAAATTGAGATTTTAAGGATCAGAATAAATAAGAAGTCGTTAAATGGGTCTAAATAAAACAGATAGATGAGAAAATCATTCTGTTTCTAATAGAGACACTTGATGTTTAACTTTTTTATTCTACCAAATAGAAATAAAGATCATAAAATTGATACAGATAATAACTAGCCAGATAGATAGACACATAGATATTACAGTCCCCACTATGATTAGCAAACAGCTTTAGAGAATACCTTCTATTCTTTATTTTCTATTCTTCCCACTGTTAGCTTCCCTCTGTTTTTAACAACAAAGACTCCATACCAGTCAAAGGGGAAAGGTTTTGAAGTATCTATTAGAGAAACAGTTTTTCCCCCAAAACAGCCAGCACAATTCATCCTTCACATATCAGAACTGCTCAGTGGGAGGTTAAACTCTGAAAGCTGTTTGGTCAGGATTTAATATTACACCTTTCCATTTATAGCTTGGTGTCCCAATCTACTGCATTCAAGGTATTGGGTACCCAGTCCCTCCATCATTATCATTGTTCAGAGCCTGGTGCCGAATGCCACTAGAAATAGATGTCACTGGAGCAATGAAAATCATATTTTCAAAGGAAAAAGATGAGATACTCCACACTTTTTAAACCACAGGGAAGCTTCAGTACATTCGAACAAGAACGTAGGTATAAGAGCAAGGCAGAAATCCACAAATGAAAATACTAAGAAACTTGGTTATCTGTCCACAGAATAGATTTCAGCTGCTCAACACAGTTCATGATAACTGTTGCAATGCCAAACCGTCTCTACGGCATTCTAAGGTGCAGTTGAGAGAAACATATAGAAAATGTTAGTATGGAAAAGAGCATATGGTGCCCCTATAAAGAAAATCACCATATTACCCAGCTGTAAGCACGTAAGGGCAGACACATTCTTCTGACTCTTTATGAGATCCCCAGTGCCTTGCACACTCCTTGAGTCTTGCAGGTGTGCATAAATACGTAAATAAATAAATCTACTCTGAAAGGATAGAAAACAAAAAATCAGTACAAATAAAATGGGCTTTCCTAAAACCATCAGAAGAAAACCCATAGTATAACTTATCTTTGCACTATCTTACCAAGTTGCTTCCTAAGTATCTTTCCAAACCTTCCATTTTTCCCCCCCACCCCTGCCCTGCTCACCTGAGTCTCAACCATCATCATCTCTTTCCTAAACCACTACAAGAACTTTTGAAGGAACTCCATGCATTAACTGGAGCCCATCTTCCATATTTTATTCATATTTCAACCACAGCCATCTTTTCAAAATAGAAATCTGATCTTGACACACACCACAAGCCAGATGAAATTGTTTCAGTGATTCTAATTGGCCTTAGAATCCTAAGGCCAAAATTCTTCATGTGGCTACCAAAACCTACATGGTCTGGCTCCCATCCCCCTCCACATGGTCATCTTCTAGCCTACTTCAGCCACCCAAACAGCTCTCAGCTCCTCGAAAATGCCGTGCTCCCTCTGCCGCAGGGCTTTGGCACTTGCTGTGCTCTCTACCTGGAATGCCTCCCCGCTCCTTCCTTCCTTTTTGTAATTACAAATCTTCTTTCAGATCTCAGCTCATGTGGTAAGTCTTTCTCAAGGAAGCCTCTGTCAACAGCTCTGTCTAGATCACATCCTCTACTACATAGCCATCACATAGCAAAGAGTTTGGCATTGTAGTAGGTTCTCAATAAATATTTGTTAAATCCGTGAATTCATTAGGGGATCAATGATTCAAGGGGATCCATATATCTGTTGGTTCCATATTCCCAGCTCCAGGTTTGTTGTGGTGGTTGTTTTCAAACCATGGAATTTTCCCTCTTACTTGTCAAACCGATGCACGTTTAAAAGATTTAAACAAGTTAGTAATCATGTGCAAAAAGTCAGATCCAGACATTTTTAGAATCAGAAATCCAAAGTATTCCCTAGCAAAGGGGTCATATTAAGGAATTCCCAATAACCATGTCCACAACATTTTTAGGTCCTGAGGAAGCTTCTTGAGTATTCAGGCTAAAGCAACTGGTTCCAGAATGGCTACCATGGAATCTGATTTCCTAAAGTTCAGGAAAGCAAGTGTGGAATCACAAGCCAGATAGCAGGATAGGATCAATGGAAACAACTGGTATTTTCATGGAGTTGAAACAAGAGAATTCATTCCTAAGACCCAGCTGACCAGCTGAATGAGCAGAAAACTTCCAAAGGTTTTTTTCTCTTTTTAAATAAAAGCTTATTTCTAAGTCTCATGAACCCCTCCCTTTGCTGTTCACCAGGATATTTAGATCAGTTAGCAAGTACCTCTGTAGGTTTTTTTTAACTTCTAAAACTCTACCAAAATATGTATCTTTAATAAATATTTAAAAACATATACGTATAAGGAGAGAATTTGGGAGTTTACTCTGAACAACAATTTTGTAAGGTAGATAGGTTGGAGTTACTATAATCACAACTGTATCCATGAAAAATCTGAGGCTCGGTCATCTTTATCCAGCTACTAAAGGGCCCAACTCGGATTCTAATCTATTTCACTCTCCCAGGACGACCATCATCCCCTCCTCCCCTTAAAAAAGAAAAAATGTCCTGATCAGCTTTTGCAATATGGTATATTAAATAGTGCAGGTCTGATCTAAAATGTGTAAAAGTGATCAATTTCACAGCACCCAGATTTTCCTATTTAAGATATTTTTCATACATCTTTCCTAAAAGAAAGTCTTTAAGCAGGCTTTAGAATTTTATTCTACGCTGAGACAAAGGATGGGATGTCTTCAAAGTTCCAAGCACGTTTCTGCTATTTCACTCACATGGAGGTCTGCTCTTAATTTTTTTTTTTCTGTTTCATTCAAAAAGCAATTCCGCTACCAACCTGAGGTTAGCTACATTAATCTAATGTCAACTCCATTATTGTTAATTATTTTATGGTGGCTATATTTTAACAGAAGGGGTACAAAGATCCCTCATGTCATTCGATAGCCCACCAAGAATTATATTGAAATAACTACATTGATTTCCAGATCGCAGCAAGCAACTAGGACATAATTAAACTTTTATCTCTGCAAATTTTGCTGTCTTTTTTTTTTTAACCTGGTTACCTATTGTTCAGTCGACTAATCTTATTTTGCTTCTCAGGTGGGCCTAAAATTTCATTCAATGCTTAAGAAATAAATTAAAATGAAAGACGTGTCGTATCTGGACATTTCTCAGAGAAGAATTTCCATTGGCATATTTTCTCCAGGTTCATTTTTTTTTTCCTGTTTCTTATTTGACTTTAATAAAGCTATACTCTATTAAAGTTAAATAAAAGCATTCCTCTGAGCACTCGGAGTTAAATTAAAATAGCTATAAATCTGAAGAAGCAGCCATTTAAAGATTCTACTTGACCTACCTTAGAAGAAATAACCTGTAGATAGAGGAAAAGTGGGCTCGACTGGGACCTGCTCTGTAGAACCAGCTCTGAGCACTGAGGTCTTTCGCCCCCGCAGCACATCTGTCATTTCACCTTGCTGCCTCCTCACCCCACCCAACAGGCCCTAAACTTGATGAGAAGGAAACTTTCTCTAGACTTCTGGAAATTTTTTCTTCCATTAAAAAGAAAATAGTAAGTGAAGGAGCAGTATGGGGAAGTAGGAAGGAAAAAAACTCCACCAGGCTGAAAATAAACTAGAATTCATATTCCCCTTAATTGTCTATGTCACGCCAGACGTTGTGCCCTACAGCTCGGCTTTCTCACCTGAATATCTAAGGAGCTAGATTAGATCCAGGTCCAGGACTGTGGAGCCAAAAATTAAAATTTATGCAAAAAGTCCATGATGAACAAAATATCGAATGTTTAAATAAAGTCAGGCTGATTATTACTGATTTTCCTTTGGTCTCTGCACAAACTCTTTTACTAATCTTTATTGAGATCATTTCTAAAACCCGCCTCCCTCTGACATTCTGTGATTAGGTTTGTAATCTCTGCTGGCAGCCTGGACATGGCCATTCTCCAGGTCTGCCGAAACCTGGACAGGGAGGTTTGGCCCAGTTCAGCCCCACAGGAGCATTTTCAGGGCCACCTGTGAGAGGGACTGGCGCCTTCCTTTCAATTCTCCTTCTGTTGTCACAAGGAGACAGTGACTTCATGTGGCTTCACATTGGGACTCTGCGATCAAGATTGAAATCACAATCTCATTTCCCTAAGAGCTTTGGGAGGGCACAGATTTCCAGCAAGCTGCCTCGGGCACCACCCTGTAGCCTGACTCGCACTGACTTGATTAAGGGGTCGCTTCAGACTGAAGGCCGTGTCGGGGATGCTTTCAGAGATTCTGGAAGGCTACCCTCTCACTACCTCTGTTTCTCTGCCCTTGCTCATCCAGCCTCAGCAGGGCATTCCCAGCTTCCTGCCTCAGGGAAGGTGACATTGCATGGAAGGAGGATGAAGCAAAGGCAAGTCTTGACTTCTGAGGGCAAAGCTTCCAGTCCCCAGAGAGTAGATCCAAGTAGATCAAAATTCCTTCTTTTATTCCCGGGGTGGAAGGCAGCATAAAATTCCAGGGAAGGGACCATTGTGAGGTGACTCAAAGCAAGCAAGGCGACCTCATAGAGATTCCCCAAGCCCCAGGGGGTTCAAAGAAATGGTAAGCGGTCTTAGAATGCACCAGAGGCTGGCAAGGAAGCTGGAAAATGATCTCCACACTCCTGTAAGTACAACCCCATCTCAGAATTGGAAACGTTGAGTTATTTGCAAAGATGAGGGAGCTGCGTCTCTTCCCATCTCTAAGGAAGTTAGTGGTCTACACTCTTTCTTCCCCAGCTGCTTTTCCTAAAACCCTGTCTACCCAGCAGAGTAGGAAATAGGAGTCCATGCTTATCCGTTTAATGGGTTTGAAGCTAGTCTGGGTGAAGGTAAGAATTTAAAAGTCCTGTCAAGGATGCTGTGGTCCTACCTTGCCTCATCTCCCACCCAGGCTAGCATCACTTCGCTGTTCTCCTACAGAGGCAACATTCACAAATCGGAAGACGCCGCCTTTTTTCTGAAACTATAGTTACTTAGATAATTTGATCTGCTCTTTCTATTCCTCCAGTATTGCTCGTGCCTTGTGATTTATAAAGGCTTCAATATCCTTCTTTCATATTTAAAAACCCTTATGCAAATTCTGCCAGCAACACAGCAAACTAAAGTTTTTGCTTTAATGCCCTATATTATTCACATACAAAAATTCCATTTAAATCTCATTAAGCTTGTGACATAAATCCAAACAAACTAGAAAATGCCCCGCTAAGGTGGAAAAGTGACATCTGTCTTCCAGTCCCCCAGCAGAACAACACAGAATGAAAAAAAATGATAAAGGTGCTCCCCATGTGGGACAATATACCAATGGACACATATGTTACTTTTCCGCCTTTAACAGTTCAGACTCCCGCTTTTATCTCAATAGCGTTTAAATGAAGTATTTGTCAGCAACTATTTCTGGTAATGTGACGCATGTGATTCGGTGAGGCTGTGAGCTGAGTTTCTGGAAACATTGCGTATCTTGGGAAAATCGTAAAGGGTCTGTCTGCTAATGGCATTTTTTGATTTCCCTCTAGGCATTTCTTGGGGTTCACGATATAATTTATCTGTCATGTAGTATTAACAATATACCTTTCAGGGACATAAAGATTAGTGGGGCCCCCAAGCTGCCTGTCTCAACTTGCCAAACATAGAACATGCTTCCTGTCATCGTGTCTCATTCCTAATCCAGTTTTACCTTTAAAACAATTATAAGAATATCAGCGGGTTACGGAAGCTTTACAAATAGTACCTGATACTCTTTAGGACCAATGCTAATTCCCCATTATTCTGAATTTTAACTCTGTAATGTGTTTAGTTTAGAGACTTGGGGAATTGTAGAGGATCAGCTTTGGCCTTTGGCAATTGCAAATCTGAGTTTCTCTCCCCTCTTGGTGTGAACAAGCGCAAGTTCAGACTGGTCCTTTGAATGAATGGCACTATTACAATATCATAATCATTTACATATTTTCCTCAAAAAATTGGATTTTGGTATAGCTTTCAGCAGCTGCAGGACTCTCTCAGAAGGCTTAATAAGAAGATCTAAAAAGATATCAAAGCCCCTACCTGTTGAAAGTAAAATGAAGTATTTAGCCAATGTTCACAGCTCTCCAACTGCTCTTGTCGAGCCTTCAGAGACTTCATGAGAAAAGAAGACCTGTTTGCTCCCAGAACCTGGTTCTGTTCTCTGTGGTTGTCAAGAGCAATAAGCACATATGGCTTCCCATCCCTAACCATTGTAGAGAAAGAGAAAGAGACACAGAGAGAAATGCAGAGTGACTAGATAAATAAATACGAGCAAAGAAACAAGTCTAGTACGCCTACCGCCTGGAACGCATTTTCCTCTTTCACCTCCAGAGCCCTACTCATCCTCCTCATGCATGGCTTCCCCAAGGCAGCCTTTCCCCACGTCTCCCACCCCACACGAGGTGGAGCTCTTTTGTGACATGAGATCGCTGCGTTGTGCACACAGCACTTCTCAGTTTGTCATGAAGGCAGAACAGTGAGTGGATGGGGTCCTCACCTCTGCAGCCACCCGTCTGGGTTTGGATCTCAGCTCTGCCTCTTTCTGAGTGACCTTGGGCAAGGTACTCACCCTTCTCTGCCTCAGTTGCCTTACCAGCAATATAACAAGTTATACATGTAAGGTACGTTTTTAAAAATGCCTGGTAAACAGAAAATGCTCATATAAGTTGAGTTGCATATTATTATTATTATTATTTTAAATATATAATTGTCTCTTTCTCCCACTAGACTTAAAGCCAAGTAAGTTAGAGACTCTATTTTGTTCAGTGCTTGGCTGAATAGATATCGATGGATGAATATATACCAATGATCTGAAAGTAGTCTTGTAATTGTTCAAATGTATAATGTCAGATGTACCTGTATGATGCTTTCTTTTTTAAAATTTTTGTAAATGTTATTGAGATCTAACTGACATATTTAAAGTGTAGGATGTGACAAGCTTTGACATGTGTAAACATCCATGAAACCACCACCACACCAAGAGAGTGGTCCCTTTAGAATCCCTCCTTTGAGTCCCCCATCCGAGTCCCCCACAACCACTGATTTGCTTTCTATCACTGTGAATTAGTTTGCATCATCTAGAGTTTGATATAATTGGACTCACATGCTGTGTACTTATTCTTGCCCGCTTCTTTCTTGGTATTAGTGCCACTCTCAGCCATCATCAGGAGTAAGCTGCTCTCGTCTCATCATGAAATTTGTAGGTTTTGGTGTCAGGTCCGTGAAAGATTTCTCTTTGCTGTTCATCTTTTTCTTCATCTTCTCTCTGTTTCTTCAAGCACAGTGAGACCATCCGAAATGCTGCTGATGGCTGCAAAAGTGCAGTTAAGACCCTGGAGAGAATATAGTACACCAGGGAGACTACAATGATAACCATCAGGAAGGTAAAATCAAGGGACCAAAGTAGGCTCCTGAGCCAGGGCTCGTATCAACCAAACCATTGGTTATTAAGTAAACCAAAGAACATACCTGAAGAGGCATCAACCTGATTTAGCCAAGTGGCATGTTTGTTAATTTCTTGTATTTGCTACAATACCAGAGGTGTCCATCTAGGTACACCTGGTGGTATTTGGCACGGCACAGACTTTTCCTTATTTAGCCAATAAGTAATCTAAAGCAATTATTTTATCTAAACCCACCTTGGCAAGAAAGTTCAGGGACTTTTGTAATGTGGCTGTAGCCTTAGCAGTAGATTTAGCAAAAATTTCAAGAGCTAAGGAATATTGTCTTCCTGTACATTATGAAAGAGAAAAAAGCAAGTGGCAAAAAGGCAAAAAAAACCAAAGTTTTCATATTGGAGATAAAGATATGGATCCATGATCTTGGGAGAACTGTCTACCTCAAGATGTCATCTGCTTCTGGGAAGAACCTTTCTAGTCAATATTAATTTTAGATGTCCAGCTGGTGTGCAGCTGCAAGAATCTGGAGGAGCCCCTGTTAAGTGGGAGATGTTGACTCCAAGATTCAAGACCCTGAAGTTTGATGCAGTCAGGTAGTGAGGAGGACCTGGTGTGAACCCTGCCAACAAGGTCCAAGGTCAGTCTTTGTTCTCAGTGATTGCAACTCAGAAGGGTGGGAAAAAATAGGAAATGTTAGCTTGCAGTCATAGCCAGATATTTGAGGAAACTAGAAGAATTCAGGATCCAGTTTAGTTTACAGGTATACAGCAAAACTTCAAAGATAACGAACAGGACTAGAATCTAATATCCACAAGATTGTGTTAGAATTTCCTACTGAAACATAATTTTTTCTCTCTCTATAATCACCCTCATTTCCAACAAAGATTATCACACTAAGACTAATTTATTTGCAAAAAATGTCTAGTCTCATTATACTTGGCCTGATTATTGACATAAGTGCAGTAAGAATGGTGATTCACCAAATGGCTCTTTTTAAGTCTGCTTTGCTCAAACTTTCCAAAAGGAACCTCAGATTGGCTTTTAAAAGCCTCTCAAGGTTAAGAACCCAAGCCAAGGATTTGCCATCAGACTTTGCCCATGATATCTATAGATTTGGGCTAATTCCTCTCTTCTTGAGGCCCCATGAATATCATGACATACCTAGAGCTTCCAAGAGGTGATCTTCTTCCTCCCTCGGTAAGACTTAGAACCCTGTAAGCAAGACACCAGGCAGTTTTTCCAAAGGGCTTTATTGGTTCTGTAAAGTCCATCTCAGTTCCTTAAAACTCCTTGGTCATATCTGATTTTATGCACTTCACTCTAAAGACAACATTCCAGGCAAAGCCTTGGTAAAATAAGCAATATTTTCAACTGTGTACTGTTATGAGAAGAAGAGATTCTAATTGACCTTAGGCAAATAACTATATTGCCCTGAAAATAAGAACACTCAATAAGTTTCCAAATTCTGAATGGATCAGGCAGGGAGAAAAAAATTAATGTTTCAATTCTGTTAACAAAAGTATACTTTAACAAACCGCTGTAAGTCATAGATAGCTTAAGAAAAAAGAAGAAAACATTTCCTTAAACCTGGAAAACCAAAACATTAAAGAACTAGAAATGTTTTAAACAAGAAGTCAGAAAAATGTAATCATTCTTATCAGTTCATTCAGTACCATCTTATTCATTCTTGTTCTTCTTGAATCCGTTTTTCCATTAGAGTTCTGGAAATTCTTACCCAGTTCAGTGGTATGATCTTAAAGTTATCAGAAACTTGTATTCTAGAATACTTTTTGGAGTCCTTCCAATGAATCTCTCTGAAGATGAAGCGCTCTTGCAAAAGCGTCAGAGTAAAACAATAATTATCTGTAAATGACAAAAAGACTTTAAAAAAAAGAGTTCATTTGATAAGGAAGTTTAGTTATTTCTATGGCATGCAACAATTTAAGATAATAATTGGACAATGAGGCTATTGGCAAACTTCTATGAACTTCAAGAAATTTCTGGAATACCTGTTAGTAACATATATCCATACACATATAACCTAAGAAGGTTTATCATCACTTCTTATTTGGCAATGCTCCCCGTGTAATTTAACATACCAAATAAACCTACTAGTTTAACATGTCTCTTTTACAAGGTGAGACAAAAATCTTTCAAGATTTGCTGGGGCCCCTCTGGGAAATCTTGAACTTAGTTTGATATCAAAAAGACTCCATTTAGAATTTGATTTTGGGAAGTCCCCAAAAATGTCAAAAGGTTTGAACATTTGATTAAACAGGATCAAAGATCATTATCAAATAGTACTTAATTATCTATTTAACCAAAGAGACAATAGTAGATATTAAAGGTAAATACAGAAGGTTACACAGGTGAACAAAACTTAGCTCTTTTAGTATTGAGAAGACTCAGTTTTCCCAGGGAATCAAAGACCTAATCGAGACAGCATGAAGCACAGGAAATTATTTTGGTAAGACACAAAATCTTTGCTTTTCAATTAGATTACCCAAAAAGGTAAAGAAAAGCTTTTTACAATCTCTTATCAAGAGCAGACCAATAGTCCAAGAAAACTTTGTCCTTTTAACAGAGAGAATTTTAATTTTGCACCAGTGTATTTTTGATATTGACCCATTCTTTAAAAACTCAGATAAATCTATTCCAATTTTAGTCAGTTTGGCCACACCACACATAAAATTTCTTTCCCAAGATTCCTTTTCCACAAACCTGTTACAAATTTTTTATATTCATTCAGGTTTTGTCTTATATTTTTCCTCTTTCTCATTCTGGAATAACCAGTCATTTCACTTTAGGACAAAATTACTCTTTTTTTCCCTTAACAAAATAAATATGTTTTTTATACCTTTTCCTATCCAAAAAAATACATTCTATTTTCCTTACCTACTTTTCATACACAATTGCTTCCTTTCACCTTTATTATTTCCAGAAGTTTTAATTGCACATATTTATTAGAATTCTTAACCCTGAGAAACCTTAATTTCTAGTGAAAACTAAGAAGGAAGTAATTGTGGATTGTCTGTTACGCTAGCATTTTGTGGATTGGCAAATTTATAAATACATTTTATAATTTCTATAAGTATATTCTTCCTTATAGGAAATTTTTCAACGTGGCATGAGACAAGTTTATAAATAAATCCAAATATCTTCAGTTCCTCTGTAATAAGAAACCAAAAATAGATAAACCTATGTTCAGTAATTAACGTTTCAGTATTTTATCTTATTTGGAAATGATCTGGATATTCAATGAATATTCTTCATTTACCTTAACTTAGCCTATGTGGGGGACTGGCCTTGGCCACGCCAAGATATGTCTCTTTGGCATGAGGATTATTTGAGGCTGATTGCTTTTTATAAACTGAGACAGGGAAGGAGGCTCTGAGGGGTGGAACTTACTTGCCCTTTGTTAGGAGACATTTGCATTGTAAAGGAAATCTCTATCTGTAAAGGTGCCTCCCTCTCTGTACCAGGAAGAATAAAGGGGATGACCTTCTCTCTAGAAACTCTTAATCAATGCCAAAGGCAAGGACTTAAATCTGCATTTTGTTTACTGTACTTGTGTGGTCATCTCCCGTGATCGACTTCCCCTCCACCCCCCACATCCTCCTTTGTCGTTAGCTGAGATGATACTTAAGGTGGGGGCTTCAGCCATTTTGGCAAGTTGCTCAGCTTGCCTGAGCCTCTCCCATGTATACATGTTATAAAGCTTTGTTTAATTTTCTCCTGCTATTCTGTCTCATGTGAATTTAATTCGTTCTCTGGCCAGACGAACCCACTTTGGTAGAGGAAATGTCTTCCTCCCCTACACACAACTTTCAGTTTTCAATTTACCAAAAGACTTTGGAAACTATTTTAAGTAGACATACCAAATAACATAATTATTGTTGAAAGTTCATTTATAAACTTGTATCTTACTTACATCTATTTAATTTACTTGTTCTTAACAATTATGTTTAGCTTACTCATGAAAATTTCACACCACATTAAAAGCTAACCATCATCTTAAGTTATTTTTCTTGCTGACAAATTTGATAACAGATAACATGAGCTTATTTGAGTTTTAGGAAACCCAGGTAGAATAAAAGGTCTATGTCTGCATTATATTTAATGTTGATACCTCTGATGATATGTCTGTTCTAATTAAACCAACAAAACTCAAACTAGCTTTTATTTACCAAAGATTACCCTAGATCACATGAACTCGAAAAATATTTGTTAGTTTCTATATTTCTGAAAGAATATTTAATTTATGTGCGTTGATTTTTCTTTAAGACACTTAGAGCTCTTTTACAAATTTTGACGATACCATTCAGAGGTAGAAACATCACACATCAATAACACACACATATAAACATACACGAACATACAGACAGACACAGATATTTCATAGCTTTCATTTTAAATGAAATGCAAAACTTACTAGTTTAGAAAAGAACAGTTAGATCCAAATTGTGTTTCTGGCAGATGGAATAAATTAAGTTTTCCTGATCAGAGAGTTTAAGCTTTTTACTAATATTTGTGGAAAAGACTTTTAACATTTTTAATTTCCTTGTTTCCAAGTAGCTTCTTTGTTTTTGTTGTGTTTTGTTTTGTCTTTCTGGTAAGAACTATCCCCCTGAAGTTTGTGTTTCAAAGATACGGCTCTAAGTTCCTAGAGAAGACCAGGTAGAATGTTTACATCTCAAAGCACAGAGAAAGGACGTAAGTTTCTCCAAGAAGGATTTTTGTTTTCTAAAACAAGAATTTTTACAGTATCTAAAAGCCTTTGAAATGAATAGGCTAAGTTTGGGGATTGGTAAAAGGATAGGTGAGCTTTGAAATGCTTCTAGAACCACATTTCTGTTCTTGTAAAAACATGATTTGCAAGACAAGTACAGCTGTTTTCAATTCCTCAAAGAAATGAGCTGCAACTTGAATGATATCACGGGATTGACCCACCCATCCAATTATATTATCTTCAATTTACTTCTTTTTATCAGGAAGAAGGTTTCCAACTCAAATGGAAATCAAAATTTCCTATGTTCTAGATTTAGAGTTGTGTGTCTTTGGAATGTTTTAGTAAATCCTTCCACAATGGCTTCAGAATATTTTCTATACCCTCTGAATATATAGTTCGACTTTAGCTTAGGAGAAAAGGCCTAAAAAACAGTCGTTGTAAAGCTCTGAGTATCAGCTTCTAATTTAGCCAACTTCTGACCATAGAACTTAAAAATCCTTGAAAATATGTTATCAGGTTTTAGCTGGGACAAACAGTAAATACTCCTGGCAGTATTCGAACTGCTTTTCTTTCCTTTTTCTTTTAAACCCAAGGTATACCCATCAAGGGACTCAAAACCAAAACCAGTAAGCCTGGAAGGGTGGAAAAGATGCAGCCCTCCCAACATCCAGAACCACTCCCAAAAGTAACCAAAAGAAAAAAAGACTTAGCCAGTTCCCATGAGAGCTGGCGAAAGTCCATAGGACACCAGCCACAAAGGCAGTGCCGGCCCGACAGAGGGAAAACCAAGCCAAGTTCTCAGGCCATAAAATGGTATAAACAAGAAAGCAATAGGTGTGCCTGGAGGGGAAAGTATTGATAACCAATGGATACTGCAAAATCAAATTTGCAAGACTCTGCATTTGAAAAATAAGAAACAACATGAAATTTTACCTTCCTCTTTCGATGAGCCCCTATACACAGAGATCCAAGAGAGTGGACTTTAGTAAGAATTCTCACCCTTCGCCAGATTATGCCTCTTTCTCAGGATCTCATCTTCAGGCTCCTGAGCAAGTAGAGTGTCTCAGCAGATCCCCTCCTGGTCACCAGAAGCTGTAGGGGAGGAAAAATTATTTTTCTCTCCCCTTTATAGTGAGTTCCTGGATGAGACCCCTTTTTCTCTAGGTCATCTAGTAAATGGATAAGCTTATCTAGGTTAAAAGTTTCCCACTGTTACCACTATAACTCAAGATTATCTTTGGTAAGGTTAACCCACTTGTTCAGACAAACACAAGTCTGGACCTGTAATTTTTACTCATACAGTTAGCCAGATTCCCAGATGGAGGAGTTGCAGACTTTTTGGACTCAAAGGAACCCATTCTCTCTCTCTCTCTTTTCCCTTAAAACAAAATTTTATTTATCTGAGGCCTCACACTGGACCCAGTCCAGTTTAAATCAGACACAGATCAATCCTGGATCCAGTCCAGAAGAAGAAATGCTCAAATCAAGCCTGAGAGCATAATGCAAAAAGCTGTAGAGTGCGGATATCCAAGAGGAACTTCCCATGATCTCCAGATGCAGCAAGAAAACAGTGAGCACGAGGGACTCAGCGGGTACCTAACAGCTGCCCATGGCTTGCTGCTCAGGGAGGCCACTGGGAGTCTCTGCTTCTGACACCAGAACTATCAAAAGAGAAAATGAGACATTAAAATTTTTGAGTTTTTTTGAACAAAAATCGATTTGAGTTGGGCAGGGCCAAACCGGAAGTGGTTAGGAATGCTTCACCAACAGGAGCTAGGGGAAAGACTTTGATAGGAAGATGAGGGAGCAAAGCAAGGAAATGATTTGATTAGCCATAGCTTAAGTGTTGGCCTTACTTGGAAAAGCCTAGTTGGCTGTTTGTGGTTGGTTGTCCTTAGGTTTTGATTTCTT
Source organism: Equus quagga (assembly GCF_021613505.1). Lineage (NCBI taxonomy): Eukaryota > Metazoa > Chordata > Mammalia > Perissodactyla > Equidae > Equus > Equus quagga. Next base: position 11,421,375 of record NC_060274.1, on the reverse strand, counting down.
AACCTTGAGGCATTTACAGGCTTAGGGTTTGGTTTGCTCACATAAGTTGCTGAGGTATTACAACCACATCAGACTAACAGCCTCCTTGTTGAATTAATTTAACGATATAGTCTGCATACAGGTTCTTTATAAGATACGTGTTTTGCAAATATTTTCTTCTAGTCTGTGGCTTGTCTTTTTATACTCTTATGAAAGAGCCAAAGTGGGTTTTTTTGGTAAAATTCAGTTCTTTAATGGATCATGCTTTTAGTGATATATCTAAGAAATCTTTGACTAACCTCAGGATCACAAAGATCCCCTCCTGTATTTTCTTATAGAAGTTTTATAGTTTTGGGTTTTACATTTAGGTCTGTGTTTCATTTTAAAGAGTTTCTATTGATATGTCTTCAAGTTCATTAATCTTCATTTCTCATTGTATCTGCCATGTCAAACTATTCTTGTATAATGTGAGGGTAAAATAGCAACAGTTTCAGGAATGCAAGGAATCAAAAATTTGGCTTCCCATGCATCTGTGTTTACGATACTATCATAAGACATAGAATCTTGGAAATAGGAGCCAACACACCAGGGAAGTAATGGAAACTCCTAGATTAAGCCTTGTTCAAAAGACTAGCGGCAAACACATCAGAGAAAGAGGAGAGAGCAAAAAGGGAGGCTCCAAGGAGAGTGGGGAGAAGCAGTGCTAATAGATTATCAAACGATTGAAAAATATTTTGGTTATACATTTGGTAAGTTTTTCATCCCAAAGAAAAAAAGTTTCAAGAATGTAAAAATGAGCAAATAAAAAGATGCACAATAAGTAACTCCAGAAAAAACAAAAAGCTATGTAAGAAAGGAAGTCTCATAATACCATGCTGTATGTTTTGGCAATGAAAAATATTTTCTTACTCATAATAGCATAAAAACTGTCATATAATTAACCAAAAATGTACTATAACTCAACTGGGAGAATGGGTAAGTTGGGAGAGGCATTGTAGGCAAGCTAAATCCTAAAATGCCACTACAGAACATCAAGAAATATTGTCTAAAATTAAAGAATCATCAATATAAGCATATTTCTTAGAAATATGGAGGTGAACACCTGAAGTTAACAGCTAGAAAAATTTGAAGTGATTTCTTTCAGGCAGGGGGATGGCACAGAGTGGGTGTCCAGTCGGAGAATTAAGCCAAGAACTCTCTCAGAGAGGGGAGGGAAAAAAACAGAGAAACGGAAAGTGCCTTATTTTTTAAATTATGTACATATATAGTACTTCGATTGTTTTCAAAAATTGATTCTTTTAAGAGTGGTTCATTCAAATGTTTACTCTTCAATTTCTTGTCTGCGAGTTTCACAAACAGAGCCTTTGGCTAAAGAGAATCAGCAGGACAGTATGGCCACCCAGGGAGAAGGCACTGCAGCAGTATCTGCCTTTCCCTCTGTCTTGTGGGAACATCTCTCACATTCCATTGCCTCTCTTAGCCCTCTTGGACTTCCATTCCCATCTTTGCAATCTTCCCCACCCTAAAAGAGTCCCTGAGAGGTCGCTCTGCTCTAACATTGGAATAAATCACTGCTTTCAAAGGGAAAGTTACACTCTTGACAGGATTAAATGCACGAGTGGAGGGAGTGGAATAGTGAGTGATACTCAAAATGCTAACATGGTTTATCCTAAGTGCTGTCATCCAGCAATATGCAGTTCTGCTATAGGGAAATGCTGTTCTCTCAGGGCTGCTGGGTGATGGTAGATGTCAGCTCTGGTCTTCTGTGGCTACTCTCTTCTGGGGAGGGGGTGTTGTTGGGAGAAACAGCCCAGCTCAGACAATGCAGCAGCTGCCTTGACTAAGAATAGAATCCCGTATTTGATTTGAATTAGCCATTTGAAACAAGAGCAAAACAGCTCCGAAAGTAGTACCATCTGTTTTCCTTTAAGGCTGGGTCATAAATAACAAGATGAAAATATATTTCCTGTTCTGGATTTGTGACCTGAGCTGCCTTCTGCTGCGTTGTCACTGACCACTCTTGCCATAAATGCACAGGACATTAATGGGGCAGCTGTTGGTCATAAGGTGGTTAGAATTTGTTGTTGTTGTTTTGTTTTGTTTTTTAATCTCTCTATGTATGAAGAGCTCTTTTCTTTCATCCCTCACTTGTTAACAAAGGAAATATGAACAAATTTTTCTCTGTATATTTTTTTAATGAAATTCACACACCAAATAATCAAGTGATGCAAAACCATTGCTGAAAATTCCTGCGTGGTAGAAGGATGTCTTCCAGGTCAAGGCCATAGTGGATAAAGGAGTAAGAGAGAAGACAGGGCTCATCATCTATTACTCACCAGGCATAGACCTGCTGATCCCAATAACATAAGGATAGAAAGAAAAGAAGAACATGGAGACAGTGAGAGAGAGATAGAGAGAGAAGATTGCAGAAAACCAATAATTATTTCTTCCATGGAGATCACCAGATAGTCCTTGAGTCCTTCTTAGCTTGGATTTCCAACCATTGTAAACTGTGGCCTGTGAGCTCTTTCTCTGGTTATCTTTTTAATTCTCATCACACTGAGAAGACTCTGATTTTCTTTCTCTGATAACTCAAAGGGGAAAGGCCTTAAAGGCTGGTAGGCTATTTCATTTGTGTATTCAGCTTGGTTGGCTGCCAATATAGCCTGGAAGGCATTTCAAATGATAGACACACAAATGTGAAATGTACCATAACAGGCTGTGGTTTCTGCTAGTTTTAGATTGGCCAGCAGTGAAAGAAGCTATACCTAATGTGTCTCCACATATTAACATTTTTTTTAATGATTTTGCAGCAAAAGACAGACGTAGAGCAACAGAAATGTCCTAAGGTGTGTCCTTGAGTTAATGAAGGTGTTGCCTTGGAGACCTGGTACAAATGCTGGGTGCCCGTGATGAAGCTGGATGCTTGGCAATGATGGAGCCTGAGCAAAGCAGTTACCAGGCCATCATCAGCTGAGAGATCATCATAGGAAGACAAGGTTGAGAAGAACTTGGTCATCTCATGCTTGGACTAACACAAAAACCTGATGGGCTTTCCTGCTGCAGGCTCAGCCCGTCCAGAGCATTCTGGACGATGCTGTCAGATTAATCCTCCTTAAAAACCCCAAACTGATAAAAACAAAACAAAACAAATGCTCCATCCATTCCCCTTTCCTGAAAAACGGTGATCTTCCCCCAATTTGCCCCCAATCTCCCCTTTCTGCCTGATCTCCCATGGTTCACCCCACTCCTGCCTTTACACCTCCATGCCCTTTGCCTCATTTCTATCCAATACCTGAAGCCTGCCTGTCCTTCTGGACATGGTCTCACTTCACATTTTGCAGAGGCTGCTCCACCACCCCAGCCCATGGGAGCTCCATGAAAGAACAAAAAAATAAATATGCTTGGGAAACACTGCCTATTGGGTCTTCCTTTGGGAGAGTTATCATGTAATTGTCATAAAGAGGCTCTGAGAAGTCACACAGTGAAGAAACCTGTTTAGACTTTTTAGTCAGTGGTGCCTAAATGTATTTGACCTCGGGACCCTTTTACTCCTAACAAATCAGGGTTTTTTAGAAACCACTTAGGAAAGCATTAACTCAAACTCCACCTCTTCCAGGAAATCACTCTGAACACTCCATCCCATTGCTCTCACCCCTCTGAACTTAATGCATAGTTATTCTTTGCACCCCTGGTTTGATATATTTGTCATGGCTGAGTATCTTCTTCTGTATGTGTTGAAATAATGTTAATCAGAATCATGATAGATATCGTTTAATAAGAACCAGCTACTTTCCAGGAATGATATCAGATGCTTTGCAGATATTATCTCAATTTACTCAGTTCTAACAACTCTGGGAGCTAAGTAGTATCATCCCTATTTTATCAGTAAGGAAACCAAAACTCAGAAACATCAATATCTGGGCAACAGAGCTAGTAAGTCATGGACCTGTGCTTCAGTTCCGGGTCTGTATGTAGTCCATATGCCAAGCTCTCTCCTAGTATTCTGTACATCCAACTAGATAAGTCATTCCTTTAGTATCAGAAACTGCCCTGCCTTTCTCAGTAACTGGCACAGGGTAAATGCTTAGTATATATTAATTATGGGCTGCTTAAACTTTCCTAAGACCAACAATGAAACAATAGACTTTATATGGATTCACGAGCCTTGTAGACTCAGTGTATATTAAACTGTTCCCTTCGCTGCCTTTGTTTAAAATTCTTTAAAAATTTCATTGAAGAAACTTCTATATCTCTTAACATAATTCTTATTATGGAACAAAGTGTCTAATTCTTAAAGACGTTTGAACCCATTACAACTTACTGGCATCATTAATAAAGGATAGACACCTTCAGTAAAAACAACTTTGAGCGTCCTTGTAGTCTTCTCTCTGACAATGAGGTTGGCACACCACAATCTGGGGGATGTTCAGTACGCTCAGGGTAGACAGGAGATTGATGACCAACAGCCTCTCTCCTCCCTGAGGAGCGCTAGAATCTACTGCTTAAGAGCCCAGTTATGGAGCGGGAGTCCTGAATGGTACAAACTAATGACCAAAAGCCAGATTCCAGCACCAGACTGCCTGGGTTGAAATCCCAGCTCTGTCACTTACAAACTGTGGGACCTTGTGCAAGTCACCAGAGCTCTCCTTGCTCAACTTTCCCCATGTGTAAAATGGGGATAATATGCTACCTACCCTATAGTATTGGTGTGAGTAGTAAATAAGGTAATACTGTTAAGTACTCTCAAAGAATGTCTGGCGTGTAGTAAACATTCCATAGTTGTTGGATATTTTCATTCCCTTCATGGGCTAAACAGCTCTTGGTTGATCATTCCCATGACTATCTTTATATAATCATAATAAGCTAGGTGGTATTGAATGTTTACCACATGCCAGATACATCCTAAGTGCTTTCTAGACATCTTCTCGCTCAATCCTCCTCACAACCTTTAGGCAATTACTATTTTTATTCTCATTTTACAGATGGGAAAACTGAAGTCCAGAGTGGTTAAATAATTTGCTCAAGGCCATTTCATAAGTGATGGTGCTGGATTTAAGCCAAGCCCTGCCTGAATGCAAAGCCTATGCTGCTCATCACTATTTTGAGTGCCACCTATATGTATATAAGGTCATCAGTTACAACAATGCTATTGTGACCCTGCCCTTGCCCTTGCCATCCCCCAGCCTGCTAAACTCACCTTATGTGGTCCCCACCTACCCATATTCTACTCCTTGGTGAGCTTGACTCATGCTCACTCCTGGGCACCTTATCAGACACCTCCCTCTCATCTCTGAACCATGCTTGGCACTCATGGGCGGAAACACAGCATCAAGCTCTTTACTGATTTGGCCATTTATCCAACTGGGTGTTGCAACCAAGAAGGAAAAATATTTTTTATTTTTTTTTCGATGCCACACAATCCTTAATAAAACAAATATTCATAAACTGATGAGCTCATTAGTTAATATAATGTATTAGATTTCAGCTTCTAGTTGGGTTTAAGATGCGTGTTGTCAGCGACAGAATTTAGAAGAAACAGTCTTCCTGATCCCTCTTGGAGAGACTCATATAATCATTGCAAATTATTATATGGATGGTTAACCTTTACCACATGACCATAGTAATTTCTCTATGTTGGATTTTTCTGCATGTTTTGTTAGAGAGTGATATAGTAAGAGCCCCGTGTCCTTCATATTCACCTTTTACCCAGTTTAGTTTCATTTCAGCATATAAACTAGGTCTTAAATCATTGGTAAAAGAAAAAGAACAAAGTCATACACAATGGTTATTTTTTAAGATAAAAGAAAAATGAGGGTTAAGGAAAGGAATTCAAAGTTAATTTACTAAAATCCAACTACATCCTTGACCTGTGCAGACCCCAATAAGGCATTAATTACAAAAGGATTAACACTTTTCTCCATTGTAACAATGGAGTCTTCTGTCAATGGAAGGTGATAACAATATTTGCATTCATCCATTAGCAAGGGATTCATAGATTATGAGAAAGGTCTTAACACTCTTCCTAAATGAAGTTAAGCAACCCTAGTGAAGAGAAAGAGCTTCTTCCACAGTCTAAAAGGACTTGAGCAATTTTTAAAAATCCCAGCAACATCTTCCTCGGTGATCTGCCCAAAGCTAGGAGGGGCACAATGAAATGTGTTGGCTGGCAATATTTATCCTGCTTGCACGCAACTGGCTGCACTGCATTGGCAACTGATTCCAAGGATATTGTACAAGAAACTATTTTCTTATTTTTCTGCACGACATACTCAGCCTTCCCTTTTTCCTCTGCCCACTCAGATGACTGTCAAATTTCAGAGTGGATGCAATGACTCAGTGAGAGAGATATAAATAAACACTCTTTCTTCCTTGAATGATTCAACATGTTGCAGCCATGTTGGAATAGAGAATACCATTAGCAGGGTAAATTTTACTTATAAACATCTAGAGTTATTTTTTCTTAACTAAATTCTGACACCAACTCTACTGCTTAGCCTTTGAAATAGGATTTTGTACTTTCTGTGGAATGATATGACTCTTTTAAAATGTAGCAAATATAAGGCTATTCGGGCCAGAGAAAGAAAAAAAGGATTTATGAATAGTATACACGCCCTCAGTGGAATTTTTCTTATTCTTTCAAGTTTGTCTTCCCATCTAGGTCAAGTCAGTAACGCTGCCAAAGTCTTTATGGGCATAAGGAAGCCTTTCACATGCTTATAACCTTGAAAGATGAATGGAAGACTATCTAAGAACTTTCCTTACATGTTCATTTTTCCTTCATGAAAAGGATATTTGATTGAAAATAAAACAGAGTTGACAAAAGTGCCAAATTCCACCATATTTCTGCCTCTATTTAAACTAAGCACTTTTTACTCACACACCCTGAGGTTTGAGGTCTTAGGCAATAGAAAGGGACTTGACAGCATCATTTTATAGACTGGTGTGGAGTTCTGAGCTGACCCCCATGATCTTCATCTCCTGTGTTACACCCGTGATTATGTTATACTACATGGAGAAAGAGATTTTGCAGATGTAATTAAGGTTACTAATCAGTTGACCTTGAATTAATCAAAAGGGAAATTATATGGGAGAAACTCAGCTAATCATATGAGACCTTTAAAAACAAAGCATTTTCTCCAGCTGAGGAAGTAAGAGAGATTCGAAGAGGGAGAGGGATTCAATGTGAGGGAGACTCTCCATTGCTGAAATGGAAAGAACCTTGAGGCAAGGCCCTGAGTCCTCGCTCTAGGAGCAGAAAGTGGTACCTGGCCAGCAGCTAACAAGAAAACAAGGACTTTACTCCTACCGCCACAAGGGCCTGAATTCTGCCAACAATCTGAATGAGCTTGGAAGTAAATTATTTCCAGAACCTCCAGCTTAGCCCAGCTGGCCATTTGAGCTCAGTCTTTTGGGGCTCTAAGCAGAGAATCTAGTTGCACCTACCCAGACTGTTGACCTACAGAACTATAAGATAACAAATGGGTATTTTTGAAGTTCTCGCATTTGTGGTAATTTGCTACAAAGCAATAGAAAATGAATACACTTGGTGTGAACTGAGAACTGGTCTCCAAACTTTTCCTGCTATTTTTCTGCTCCAAGTCTCCTTTCCAACCGAAATACAGCCAATGGTTCCTAAACATACCTTTTGCTCTCTCCCACTCAGCCTTTACACACATTAATTTGCCATCCTGGAAGGCCCCCTTTCCTGTTTAGCCCAGGCCCCTGCGGCCAACTCAGAGCTCGTCACCTGAACAAAAGGAGCCTGACACAGTTTCTCTCCAAAATTAAGTAATTTTCACCTGGATAATTCAATCATGTCCAGTTTTGTGGCACCTTTTCCTATGTGGTCTATACTCTTATTTTTTCACTACTTATTTCTTGTTAATTAGATAGTAAGTCTCTTGAAAGCAAACACTCTAATTTTTATGCCTCTCTACCTAAAACATACCTTGCGCATTCCAGGTACCCAATACATATTTGTTCATTTGTTTTATTCTAAAATATGTCTCTTCAACCTTAATGAGATTAAATGGCACCAAAAGTCCGAAGAAAACCTCATTAGCCAAGTAATGGGAATCTCAGCAGTGACCTGCCCCACATTCTACTTGGCCTTTCACTACTATGAACCCTAAACACACTTAAACTGTCAAAATTAAAAACGTAACTGCAAAAACAAGATAATCAGAGAAAGTAATTTTTGCCAATTGATTTGTGTGACTTTCAATGACATTGTAAGCTCCCAGCTATTCCCCGAGCTGCCAATTTGCAAAGAGAGGGACGCTCTCTCTGTGGACCATATTTAAGAAAAATATACTATTCGCATGAATGTGCAGCAGAGAAAAAGAACAGCAGAAAATATGAAGAGTGTTGAACTGAATGTTGTTAACAAATTAAGAATGATCAACATAACAAGCACGAAGGAGCAAAGGCTGGAAGTTACCCGTGGTGTTGCAAGCCATGTAGATTTGGTTTAATCCCTTGAAACACAGTCCGGCTTAAAATCCCAGCTACGACATTTACTAAAGTAAATGAATCTATTTTAAAGTTTCAGGGAAAAGCAACAAAAATGCAATTTGGAAAACTAATGAAAGTCAACTTCGTCACACTCCAATGCCCCCCCTCTGAGGTTACTCTCCAAGCCCAAAGCAACATGTTGTTCCATAACCGTCTGAAAATTAAACTCAAACTTTTAAAATATCACCGTTCTTCTTTGTTTCTCGAAGGAAAATGTGAAATAAAATCAATTTTACACATATCTGATGTGCTTTCTATTACATATAGAATCGTAGAACCTGAGGGCTGGCTGAGACTCTGATAGGTTATTTTGTTTATTCTTCCACATTAGGCAGACCCACACTTAATCCTTTCTTGATAGGAAAATCTCTATCATTTTTAAAGACTTTCAGAAAAGATTTCGTAGACTCTCTCTAACCCACTAAGGTAGTTAATAACTTTTCTTATTATCTACCCTAAATCCTTCACACTATGCTTAAGACTCATTTCTTCTTGTCTGACTGTTCACTCGAGGTAGGGGGGGAAATTTATCACTCTCTTTCCTATAAAAAAATACTCACATGCTGATTATAATTATGGAGTCAGCTCTGCGATCTCATAATGAAATATTTCAAGGCTAGTGTGGTTCTCTGCTAAATTTTCTGCAACTTCTCCTGCCTTTCTTTATCTACAAACCTCAAAAATGGTTGCTAACCTCTGTTAAGGATTTAATGACCTGATACTGAAGTCCTTGGTAGTTCTTGTATGTTGCACATTGGGCACGTGTTCAGGGCCATATCTCAAAAATACAGGATGAAATAAATCATCCTAGTCTTTCCTCCCTCCTACAAATAATTTTATGAAGGTAATTTGGTTGGAATGAGTATTGAGGGCAGCTATGAAATGTGAAAATAAGTCACAGAAAGGTTGCTTATATAGAAAAAAAAGATTGAAAGGAAATATATCACAGTGTAACAGTAATTATCACTGGTTGATGGTGGGTTTGTGTGCATGTGTGTTTTGTCTATCTTTACACATTTCTATATTTTCAGAACTTCTTGTTATGTACTAATCTTTAGTGAGGAAAAAGTAAGTAGTATTTGTATTGTATGGGGTGGGGTTGGTGGGAAGGGAAAGGTAAGGAGGAGCTGTCTGACAGGTTTATCAGGGAGTACAGTGGTGGATGACCAACCGTCCCAGCTTTCACACTAAAGCTTCTGTGTTTTGGAAAACCTCTAAGTCCCAAGCAAACCTGGATGGTTGGTTACCCTAGAAGAAACCAGGTCAGGGGACATCGTAGATGCTACCCGTGGATAGCCCAGAATGGCAGTAGTACCAGAACCATTATTTTTCCCACCAGCTGGAAACCACTTGCCTCTTCCTGATGGGCTGCTGGGGATCCTTAAATTTGGGGACCCAGCAATACCCCCAAATACATGGAAAGCAACTCCGTGTTCTAACCATGTTCTCTTTTTTTATCTACAGAGCCACTTGGCTGATTCAGGTCAAGGTAATAAGGCCATTTTAGATTGGATCATAACAGAAGGTTCTAGGCATATTTGCTGGCTTTTCTCTTCTTTTTTTCTTTCTATTCAGGTCAGAGGAACTCAGAAATACCAGGACCACACCTTGAAGAGCCAACCCAAAGACACAGACAAGGCTAAGGTCAGCACATTGACTCTAGTGCCCAACATCAGTTTCCACCAGTAGCCAGCTCTGAGCAGAACTGCAACAGAGACACAGTGCTGGCTCTTACTGTGTCTCCACTCTGGTCAGAACCACTCTGCCTGCATCGGGAGCCCAGTGACTATCCCAGGGCCTTTGCTGTCATGAAGTGCATTTGTTTCCAAAACTGTTGTATGGTAACAGTAGGTCCACTGGAGACACTATTAATATAATAGCATTTAAGAGCAAGAGTTTTCAAGTGAGGCATACATAGCTCAGAGCAGATCCACAGGCAAATCTCACCTCCAAGCCTCCATTTATCCTCCATAACAGCAGTAATAATCATACTATTCACCCCATAGGTAATGCACGTAATATACCTAGAACAGGGCCCAGCACACAGTAAGGATACGCATACACACACACACATATGCATCATGCATATACATACACACACATATGCACCATGCATATATATACACACACATATGAACCATGCATATATACACACACATATATGCACCGTGCAAATATATATACACACACATACACCATGCATATATATACACACACATACACCATGCATATATATACACACACATATGTGCACCATGCATACACACACACATATGCACTATGCATATATATACACACATATATGCACTGTGCATATATATGCACACACACATGCACCATGCATATGCATACACACACACATAGGAACCATGCATACACACACACATGCATCACGCATATATGTAGACACACATATGTGCACTGTGCAAATATATATACACACATATGCACCATGCATATGCATACACGCACATATGAACCACACATACACACATACACACATGCACCATGCATATATATACACACATATGCACCATGCATATACACACATATATGTGCAGTGCCTGTACATATACACACATGTATGCACACACATATGCACACCATGCAAATATATATACACACATGCACCATGTGTATATATACACACACACATGTGCACCATGCATATACATATACACTCATATATGCACCATGCATTCACACACATATATGCACCATGCATTTGTATATACACACATATATGCACCATGCAAATATGTGTATACACACACATATTCACCATGCATATACACACACATGTGCATCATACATATATGCATACACACATCTATGTGCCATGCATATATATATATATGTACACACAAACATGGGCACCACCAAGAAAAGAGCCTTAATTCTAGTCTTCTTTAATACAAAATCAGCCTCAATCACTCATTAAACATTTACTGAACACTCACTGGAGGCCTGACTGGGCTAAAAATCAGGATGCAAGACGAACAAGACGTGGCTTCTGTCCTCAAGGAGTTTACAGTCCAGTACAGGGAACGGATGTAAGCAGATAATTTCAACACAACCTGTTCTGCTCTCCAATTGCTCTCTGAGCAACAAATCACATTGGTGGCGAGTGCTGGGAAGAATAGCATTGGGGGAGCTTAGACAGAGGAGAGGATGTTGGGACTAAATCTTTTAAATAATCATTTTTAATTTTAAAAGTATACTACTTCACTATCAAAAAATTCATAACATAGGCAAAAAGGAAAAAATTAAGATCATTTGTGACCCCAATGCCAAGAGATAAACAACTTTTAGCATTTTTATATCCTTTCCAAATTTTTATATACATATGTAAAATACATGTGTATCCTTGATGAGGATGATAGCATGATACATACTATTTGTAATCTGAGTTTTTCACTTAAAAATATAGCATGAACAGTCTTCCATATCAAGAAATATAAAAATAAATTAAGTACAACTTTTTAAATGGCTGCATAGTATTCCACCATAAATGTATACACAACTTTCTTTTTAACCAACCCCTAAAATGGTTTCCAAGTGGGTTATGCTGGACCTTCTCATTCGAGGGGAACTAGGAGATTTATTGAGGAGGTGTGACTTGAAGTGATTGTGAGGAAACAATGCAGGCAGCGTGGAAGATGGATCCCAGCAAAAAGAATTCCCAGGTCACCAATATTCCAGTTGGAGGCAAGGAGGGCCTGAATGAAGGCTGTGGTGGGCAGACAGGGAAGGGTCGATTCATGAGTCTGAATTTGGACTTGGGGGTTGACTGTGAGGTACTAAGGCAGGGGATGGGTCATGCCTTGATTGGGGCCTTATCTCTTGGATGCTTATCAACAAGAGAGAGAACTCATGAACTGTGTGTTTAGGGAGATGCAGATATTATATATGCCTTTCAGGACACATTGAGGTCAAAGGGCGTGTGAAACACTGACAAGGCAACCATCAGTAGCCAAATTGCTAGCTCTAGATTATGCCCAGGGTGGAGAAGCTGCTTTGGCAATCTCCAGCATGACCATACAAGGTGAAGCCTTGGGCATGAAGAAAATTGTCCAGGAAAGGTGTGCAAGTGTGCAGACCAACCAACAAGAACAGATCTACGAGGAAGACACAAGTTGAGAAAGAGGAACCAGCCACTGAGTCGGAGCTATGAGCACAAGGCCAAAGAGGTGGCGATGGAGGAGAAGCATGGCTGGAAAAGAGCCTCAGAAAAGGTTTATCTCTGTGACAGTCTCCTGCTGCTGGAGGACTAGGAAACTCCTGAGGGACTTATTAGCTCTTCTGTGGACGTGCCATTCCTCCAAGGTGCGGCCACCATCAATGACTTAGTGATAAACGTTAGGACCAGATTGAAGGCCAGTGGTGGTGGTTCAGCCTGTCTGTTAGGATTGAGCAGGAAAATACCCTAGAGGAGAATCTCTGAAACTCTGCTGGAGCATAAAAAGGGGCCAGGAAAGACTTTTACAGTCACATAAGTTTGCGAACACAGAGGTAAGCGTTTAAATGGGATTCTTCACCACGGGAGTTTTCAGAGGCTTTAATGCACTCATTGTAATTGTGCTTCTCCAAGAGAGAAGTATGATGGATAACATCTTCCAAACTTCTGAAACCACAGAATTCTTTCCACGTGGAACACCTACTAACAACTCCGAGATCACGCTGCTTCGGAAAAAGCAGCATAGAAAATGCTGACCTAGAAAAATGCCAGGCAGGTCCTATACATAACCCCAAACTCAATTACTTACAATAACAAAACAAAGCAGCTAATTTACTTTGTCTGCAACAAAATAGGTCAAATACCAAAGGGAGACAAGCAATAAAGCCAAGGAGTCTTTTAATGCCATATTTCATTAATTCTGAGAGTCACGTTTCTTTTTCATTTTTACATCGCTGAAATCCACAATCAGGATGTGTCTCAGAGTTGATGTCTGACCATCTCTGTCTGCCTCATGGCAATCATGAGAGAGTTCTCATTGCCCAAGCACGACCAAACATCAGCAACTTGGAAAAAAATCCCGGAAAATTAGAAACTCATTCTTGGAAAGAGCTCACAATCAAATGTTTGTGGGGAGCGTGTTTGAGGTGGTAATGAAGTGTCCAGCCACATTCTTGATCTGGAAGGCAGAGCAGAGTAGCTCCACTTAACTGAAAGTCAGATAAAGAGCCTTGTACCAATGACTTTTAGTTATCTTAGGGATTCTTTAAGACACAATGAGTCACCAGTGTCTTCGAAGGCACAGATATACACACAAACAGGGACGTCAATGACAATAAGTGAAAAGTGATGCAGAAGAGCTGGACTCTGGATGTGAAAAATGTTTAGGAATATCTTAACCACCTCATTACCTTATTTTTTCTTTTATTTTGTAGGCAAAAAAGTGATAGATGATAAAAACCTATGTCTAAGTTCAAAGAGCTGTTTAAGTGAGTATAAAATAAACACTAAGTGATAAGAAAATATCGTATTATAGTTTAATAAGCAGTGGTTTTTTCCTTCTTAGTGGTATATACAATAAAGGGGCACTTAGAATCAACAGTGACTTAGAATTAATGAAATAGATAACTGGCTTTTTTCCTCTCCAAAGCCCCAATACACGGTTGTATATCCCAGTTGTAAGTCCTTCTAGTTCTTCTGTGTGAGCTGCTGCCACAGCATGGCAACTGACAGACGAGTGGTGTGGTTCCACCACCAGGAACCAAACCTGGGTTGCCGAAGTAATGAGCATCAAGCTTTAACCACTAGGCCATTTGTGCTGGCTCGATAGCTGGCTTTTAACCAATGTATTTTAGCCAATTCTTTGTCTCAAACATTTTGCATTTTATTCTTAAATGGCTCCAATTCCCAAGGCAATTCAATTAACTACCTTTAGAGTGGAATTTTGAGAACTGCCCTTGGTTACCTTATTCTTTAGGGTTTCAAGATTATTAGTCTCCTCTTGCTGGAAATCTCAAGCAAGCCAACTCCTAAAGCAGCATCTCTTTAACAGGCTTCAGCCTCTAAGCTGTCCTGGAGAATAAGATTTTGCACTGGACCAACTCTCTGGAGACAACCTAGTCTCCTCTTCTAAGTTTCTGTTTTCCTCTGTAATTTTGTAGTTGGAGCTAGTGGTAAAGTCATTCGGCCTCAGCTGATCTCACTCAGTTAAACCCTCTGTGTGAAGCAGGGAGTGGGGGTCCCAGCACTGACCTTCTCCTCTTCAGCCCCTCTCTATAGAATAAGAGAATGAGATAAGTCATTCTCCGGGTCCCTACAGAATTAACATTCTACGCTTCATGCTGACTTTTCAAAAAGACCAAATGCATTGTTGATATTTTACTTGCATTTTATACAGAACAAGTATGTTATACTTACAATCAACCATTGTGCCTTAATAAGTAGATACGGTTTTTTACAACTTTCATAGCATACCTCCAAATACTGAAACATATTACAAATTAACATTTTTCAAAAGGTCACATAACATATACCAGCACCTCTCTAAATTGTTTGACTACTTTGTTTTAAAATTATATTTGTTCTCGTCTTGAAAGTAACCAGAGTGCTGAGTCTTAACAAGATGGCCATTCCTAAGTTGAGATGAGCAGTTATAATGAAGTTAACTGTTAAATGATCTACGGTCACTAGCCTACAAGGATGTGAGGTCAAGTTCATGTTCGTCTCATTCACTGTGGTGTCCCTACCCCAGAGGATGGTGCAATTATGAAGTTAAGTACTCAACACCTACTTACTGAATGAATAAATGAATGACTCAACGGCATTGAGAAACAGAAAATGAAGGCAAAATGAGTTTTTAAATGCCTAATACATATGTACTTGTAAACCGCTACAAACAAGTACAGAGGATTTAGCGAGACTAATCTTTCTTCTGAACTTTCTTCCCTCCAGGACATAGTCCAGAAATATAGTAACAAAACTTGCATTGCTATTGCCATTGGTAAATGTGTGATTGATACTGAAGTTTGTGGGATTATTTATAATATATAAGCACACACATCGTCTTAGTCACTAATTATATACCTGACAGCTTCAACTGTAGCAAAAGGAGAATCCTAATCGTATATTTGAATTCTTTTTTTTTTTAAGACTCATTAGCCCTTGAGAGAAATTTTGAAGAAAACATTGGCTGGAGAGATGGTCCTCTAAACACCGGAATTAACACTCCCTATGAAAGAGAGTGTAAGCAGCTCCTCAAAAGCCAATGGAAGATGTAGCTTGGTAGCAGAAAGTTTACTCTTGGGGAGGAATAAGCTGAAGTCCTTGACAGTCTTATCTGACAAAGAGAGATGAGTTTTCGAGTGACGTGCTGGGAAACGCATGCAAAGAGCCTCTAACCGGCCCTTGGAAGTTGATCAGGAGAAAAAACTGGAAAGCTACTCCAAGATCCCTGCCCCATTGTGGACAGGAAGGGCAGCCAAGAAAGCTGCCCCAAGCCTGAGGGGATGACAAGAGTAGCAGGAAAGTGCTGGGGCTGCCAGGCACCCACCAAGAGAGAAGGACACAGCAGGGTTCTGATCCTAGTACGCTTCACTGGTTTGGGACTCTGAAACAAGAAACTACTGGCGTTTTTATTCAGGGACTTTTTTATTCCTTATGTTTTATGTCTTGGAAAGGGAAGGATAACACAAAAATTCCTTAGCATGGGAGGTATGCATTCAGATCCTTACTATCTTCCTTGACCAGTTTGCTGAAATCCAAAAATTCTTATAAAAATTATTTTTCTCACCAGAGTTCATGAAATTCATCCACTAAACTAATCTGGAAATTCTGTCAGAACAAACTCCTTCTCATATGTCAGCATCTCTGGATCTTTCTGTGCTCAAAAAAATATATTGATGTGCAGAAAAATAAAAGAAGTTGAGGGCTGGTGAACAGAGGAGAAAGTTATTCTGATATTTTTCAAGCCTGAAGAAATATTTGAATCAGGGAATGCTGTATCCATCACAACAACAGAAGCATGCACCTCAGATCTATACTATTTTGATTCTCTGCATTTTCCAATGTATTAGCTATTGATAAGTACCGCTCTATAAATTTTTTTATCAGATTGGGTAATTTAGTTGATCATATGTAACTCAATACTATAGAGTAACCTGATCCTATTACTCGTCGTCTCCATAGATCAGAGAGTTATATATTGAATATATGCGTATTTGGGATCCTAAAACCAGCAGTACAGGTTTTAAAGTTATGAGACTCATTTCATCCAACAACTCTAGCCAACACTTACACATCCTGACAGAAAAAAAAACTGCAACTACTAAGTTGGTCATTATTTCATAGGAGTTTGGGATGTCTATTTTCACCAAGATCTTCCCATTCTTTTGTTGGAGGAAAGTTAGATAGGGGAAGAGATGCATGCAAGGAGCATGATTACATTCTTCTCCATACCTGTGTCATCTCTCTGCTCCCTCTTCCTTTCCTCTGGATGTGTGGACCAGACAAGTTGCACCCTGTGCTGTGCCAAGGGCTGGAGGGAAAAGGTTTAACTGATGGCCTCAGATCACGGCTACAGTCCTTTATACACTTATCCCTGTGCCTTCCCACACAGGCCCACTCAGAGGGAAGGAGACGTGGGGTATGGACAACTGAGGGAGAGGCTGGAACAGAGCAAGTGCTGAATGGAAATTAGGTTTGCTTGTCTGTTTTGACCCTCATCTCCATGGTAAAAAATAAAAAACCTTCCAAACTCCTCCCTGAGGAAAAGATGAATACTAACCCGTCTGAGCAAGAATAAGGCAAACATAAAAATTATGCCAATTCTGAGAGGCCCAGGGTTTTCTACACATGTCATCAAGTACCTGCCCGACAGAGCTTCAAATAAATGCACCATAGATAGATGGGCATATTATGAGGCCCAAATTATTTCATCAAATTGAAAGCAGGAAAATCAAGAAACAAGTCAGAGAAGAAGTTAAGAAAATCCAGAGCTTAACTAAATCCAAATGGAGAGAGATTTATTTCTCCATTTCCAAAGAATCACAGGTAACACAGTAATATATATAAAATATATATGTATGTATTTTAATGGAATAAAGTTCTCTAATTATGCAAATAAATTACATCACCAAAATAAACCCCACGTGGGTGTTCCCACCCTAATCCTAATCACTGATAAAACAGCATTCTATGACTCAGCAATAGCCATTCTGTAGACAAAAATTAATAATAATAATAAAATATAAACAAAAGTCCAAACTGGCTATATATATATATACATATACATATAATTATTATATATTTTACGTATATAATAATGCCCTTAAAAGCAGGCCATGCCCAGAACAGCATGAGAAATCACCTGGCATATGAATGTCACTCACTTACTTTTAGTCTATGTTATTATATAGCTATATACTTCAGTATAGATTTGGGACATTGCAGTTTATTTCTTATTTAATATTACTATTAAATGTCTCCGTGACTGAAAGACATTTTACGTCAAAATATTTTAGAAGTCACGTTTCATTTTCAAACTGTTTGAACAAAACAAGCAAAATCATGGAGTACTTCAAAGAAGATAAACTATAGCTCCAATTTCTAAAAAAAATCAGGAGAGGAGCTGTACAAGATGAAACAATTAGTTTATGGAGTATCCTAATTCAAAAAAAAATGCAACTACTGTAAAATGTGAAGTGATGTTTCTTTTCCATTTATTAAAGAGAAAGTCTTGTGAAATGAGATTTATACTGTCATGCTATGAATGAAAAAGGGGTGTGGGAGCCATGGGAATATCTGAGTCTATGCCTGCCGTAATGATCCCCCATGACTTCTGATATTAGATAACTATGTGATCCTAAAAATGATATAAATATATTTTTGAATGTCACACATTAAAGGAGAAAAAAGTAAAGTAAATGGCATTTTATATTTCCATGTACACTTGGCTCTTAATAAAATATAAATGATTTAATTTACCTAATTTGTTTTCTGCTCTGTTTTGATGAATTAAATTGGATCATTTCTTGCACAATTAATTTATCTGAGAAACCTTTCTTTGATATTTTAATCTAAGCTCACATTGTATCTAATGAACTCCTATTGAAGTTCCAACAGTAGATTAGCATTTTTAAATTGCATCATATTCAATACAGTGAATCCATGTTTTCCATATAGCCAAAGTAACTGTGTTTGACTCCAGAGAGTAATTAAAAAGTCCACAGGACGTCTGGTTTCTGGTCTGGCATATAAGGAGCTTGGAAGTTGTCATTTCTAGTAACAAGTCAGAGAAGCGAGGTCACAGGGCAAACTGCTGCCTCAAAAACTGGAAAGACAGGAGGATTCAGAGAAACACAACTTGCCAGAGCAGAAGCCGGTGAGCAGAAACCTTCACAGGAGCCAGTACCAAGGCAGGAAAACCCGAACTTTAATTGAGAAATTGCTAGAGGTTCAGTGTGAACAACTCTGAGAGGTAAAAACTCCGGGAGGACTCAGTCATGGAGGGTGCCCCACACCTTTGTGAGTTTTACCTCCAGCAGGTTCCAGAGAAAAAATTCTTGTGCTTCTGGCAGGGGGAGAGGAAAAGAAACCATTTAGAAACACTCCAGAGCACTCTGTTCTTAACAAGGTCCGTCCTTAAGAAAAATTCTTTAAAAAGCCTAAAATGTTGGGGTTTTATCCTACCATAACTGACCTGGGGAAAGGAAAATACCCAACTCTAGCCTGCTCTAGCCATCATGTCCCACCTAAACAGGTGGGGAGACTGAGAAGCACTTGTGAATTTCACAGTCCAGAGGCATAAACTCACTAAAAAACTAAGACCTAATCACAGGACTATGGAACGTTTCCTTTCCCCCACACCACACCATCACATCACTAAAGGCCCATTTACCCAGTACATCCTGTACAGCTGTCAAAAATTTACAAGAGAGGGGCCAGCCCCTTGGTGTAGTGGTTAAGCGCATGCACACTGCTTCTGTGGCCCAGGCAAGGACCTACACACGGCTCATCAAGTCATGCTGTGGTGGCATCCCACATACAAAACAGAGGGAGATTGGCACAGATATTAGCTCAGGGTGAATCTTCCTCATCCAAAAAAAAATTTACAAGGGATACTAAAAGGAAAAATGGACTTTGAAGAGACAGAGCAAGCATCTGTACCAGACTCAGATATGGCAGGGATGTTGGAATTATCAGACCTGGAATTTAGAATGACTATGATTAATATGCTAAGGGCTCTAATGGATAAAGTAGACAGCATGCCAGAACAGATGGGCAATGTAAGCAGAGAGATGGAAATTCCAAGAAAGAATCGAAAAGAAATGCTACAGATCAAAAACACTGTAACAGAAATGAAGAACGCCTTTGATGCACTCATTAGTAGATGACATGGCTGAGAAATGAATCTCTGAGCTTGAGGATCTCTTAATAGAAACTTCCAAAATGAAAAGCAAAGAGAAAAAAACTAAAAAAAAAGAACAGAATATCCAAGAACTGTGAGACACCTACAAAGTGTAACATACATGTAATGGAAATACCAGAAGGAAAAGAAAGAGAAAAAGGAAGAGAAGAAATATCTGAAGCAATAATGACTGAGAATTTCTCCAAAATTAGTGTCAGGTACCAAACCACAGATCCAGGAAGCTCAGAAAACACCACGTATGATAAATGCCAAAAACTCTACACACGGACATATCATATTTGAACTGCAGAAAATTAAAGATAAAAAAAATCTTGAAAGAAGCCAGAAAAAACACTTTACCTATAAAGTAACAAAGATAAAAATGACATCTGACTTCTCCTCAGAAATCATGCAAGCACAAAGAAAATGAAATGAAATATTTAAAGTGTTGAGAAAAATAAAAATCCACCTAGAGTTCTCTACTCTGAGAAATTATATTTCAAAAGTAAAGGAGAAATAAAGTCTTTCTCAGACGAACAAAAATTGAAGGAATTTTTTGCCAGTAGACCTGTCTTCCAAGAAATGTTAAAAGAAATTCTTCAGAGAGAAGGAAAATAATATACATCAGAAACTCAGATCTATATAAAGAAGAGTATCAGAGAAGGAATAAGCAAAGGTAAAATAAAAACTTTTATTTTTTTATCCTTAATCGATCTAATAGCAGTTTATTCAAAATAATAATAGCAACAATATATTTGATCATGTATGTATATATATGTGTGTGTGTATATATATATATATATATATATATATATACACTTATGAATAAGTGAAATGAATGACAGCAATTATACAAGGGACAGGAGGGAGGAATTAGGATTATTTTGTTATTATCAGGTACTTACACTACCTGTGAAGCAGTATAACGCTATTTGAAAATAAGCCTGGGTTAGTTGTAAACGTATATTGCAACCTCTGGAGAAACCACTAAAAAAAGTTAAAAAGGAAGTTGTTTTAGTCCATTCGAACTACGATAACAAAATGCCACAGATTGAGTGGCTTATAAACAGCAGAAATTTATTGTTCACAATTCTGGAGGCTGGAAGTGTCAACATGGTTGGAGATCAGGGTACCAGCATGGTGGGTTGAAGACCCTCTTCCAGGTCTCAAGCCTCTCCTTGTATCTCCACATGATGGAATGGGCTAGGGAGCTCTGTGGGATCTCTTCTATAAAAGCAGTAATCCCATTCATGAGGGCTCTACCCAAAGGCCTCACCTACTAACTACATCACTTTGGGGAGTTAATATTTCAACATGTGAATTTGGGGCGAACACAAACATTCAGACCATAGCAGAAGTATAATACACTAAGGGAAGAAAATGGAATCACATAAAATGCTCAGCTAAAACCACAAAAGGTAGAAAAAGTGTAGAAGACAAAAATAGGGACAAAGAATAAGGGGAATGAATAGAAAACAGTAACAAATACGGTAGAAATCAACAACAGAAAGATAACCAGAAAAATACCCCAAAAATGTGGAGATTAAACAACACACTCTAAACACATGGGTCAAAGAAGAAATCTCAAGAGAAATTTTAAAATATGTTGAACTAAATGAAAATGAAAACACAACCTGTCAAAACTTGTAGGATGAGGTGAAAGCAGTGCTTAGAGGGAAATTTATATCATTAAATGAATAAGTTAGAAAAGAAGAAAGATCTAAAATCAATAACATACGTTTCCACTCTAGGAAACTAGAAAAAGAAGAGTAAATTAAGTCCAAAGTAAGTAGAAGAAAATAAATAAGAAGAATTAGAAAAGAAATCTATGAAATTGAAAATAGGAAATCAATAGAGAAAAATTTTTTTAAAGTTTCTTCTTGAAAAAGATCAATAAAATTGATATGCCTCTTGCCAGGCTAAGAAAAAAAGAGACAGGAGACAAATTACTAATATCAAAAATGAAACAGAGGATATCACTACAGATCCTATGAACATTAAAAGGATAACAAAGGAATACTATGAACAACTCTCTACCCACAAATTTGATAACCTAGATGAAATGGACCAATGCCTTGAAAGGTACAATTTGCCAACACTCATGCAAGAAGAAATAGTCAATCTAAATAGGCCTATATTTATTAAAGAAATTGAGTCAATAATTAATAACCTTCCAAAACAGAAAGCACCAGGCCAAGATGGGTTTACTGGTGAATTCTACCAAAAATTGAAGTAAGAAATTATACCAATTCTCTACAATCTCTTTCAGAAGACAGAAGCAGAGGAAATGCTTTCTCATTCTATGAGTCTAGCATTATCCTAATACCAAATCCCTAAGAAAAAACTTACAATGTCTCATGAACATAGATGCAAAAATCCTTCATGAAATATTAGAAAGTTGAATCCAATAATGTATAAAAAGAATAATATACCATGCCAAGTAGGATTTACCCCAGGAATGCAAGGCTAGTTCAGTGTTCAAAAATCAATTAATGTAGGGGCCAGCTGTGTGGCGCAGTGGTTAAGTTTGCACATTCCGCTTCTCGGTGGCCCGGGTTTCACCAGTTCAGACCGCACTGGGCGCAGACATGCACCACTTGGCACACCACACTGTGGTAGGCGTCCCACATATAAAGGAGAGGAAGATGGGCACACATGTTAGTTCAGGGCCAGGCTTCCTCAGCAGAAAAGAGGAGGGCTGGCAGTAGTTAGCTCAGGGCTAATCTTCCTAAAAAAAGAAGAAGAAAAAAATCAATTAATCTATTATATCAACAGGCTAAAAAAGAAAAATCACATGATCCTATCAACAGATGCATAAAAAGCATTTGACAAAATCCAACACCCATTCATGATAAAAACTCTCAATAAACTAGGAATAGAGGGGAACTTCCTCAACTTGATTAAAAATATCTACAAAAACCCTACAGTTAACATCATACTTAATGGTGAGAAAGTCAAAGCTTTCCCACTAAGATCAGGACCAAGGTAAGGTTGTCTCCTCCCACCACTCTTTTTCAACACAATACCAGAAGTACTAGCTTAAAGCAATAAGACAAGTACTAGCTTACTGCAATAAGACAAGAGAAGAAAATAAAAGGTATACAGATTGGGAAGAAAGCAACAAAAATGTCTTTGTTCACAGATGACATGATTGTCTATGTAGAAAAACTAAAAGAATCAACAAAAAAAATCCTAGAACTAATAAGTAATTATAGCAGGGTTGCAGGATATAAGGTTAATATACAAAAGTCAATTGCTTTCCTATATACCAACAACGAACAAGTGGAATTTGAAATTAAAAACAATGCCATTCACAATAGCACCCCCAAAATTTAAATACTTAGGTATAAATCTAACAATCTAACAAAAAATGTCCATGTTCATGGATAGGAAGACTCAATATTGCCAAGATGTCAGTTCTTCCCAGGTTGATCTGTAGATTTAATGCAATCCCCAATCAAAATGCCAGCAGGTTATCTTGTGGATACTGACAAATTGATTCTAAAGTTTATATGAAGAGGCAAAAAATCAAGAATAGCCAACTAAATATTGAAGGAGAAGAATAAAGTTGGAGGACTGACACTACTCAATTTCAAGACTCATTTCATTAAACTACAGTAATCAAGAGAGTGTGGTATTGGCAAAATAATAAGTAAATAGATCAACGGAACAGAATATAAAGCCCAGAAATATGTTCAACTGATCTTTGACAAAGGAATAAAAGCACTACAATGGAGAAAAGATAGTCTTTTCAACAAATTGTGACAGAAGAGCTGGAGATCCACATGCAAAAAAATGAATCTAGACACAGACCTTACACTCTTCACAAAAATGGGCTTAAAATGGATCATAGAACTAAATGTAAAATGCAAAACTATGAAACTCCTAGAGTATAACATAGGAGAAAATCTAGGCGATTTGGGGTTTGGCAATGACTTTTTAAATACAACACCAAAGACACGATATATGAAAGAAATAATTGAAAAGCTGAAATTCATAAAATAAAAATGTCTGTTCTGTAAAGGACTGTGTTAAGAGAATGAGAAGACAAGCCACAGACTGGGAAAAAATGTTTCCAAAAGACATATCCAATAAGGGACTGTTATCCAAAATATACAAAGAGCTCTTAATACTCAACAATAAGAAAATGAACAACCTGATTAAAAAATGAGCAAAAGACCTGAACACACACTTCACCAAAGAAGGTATACAGATGGCAAGTAAGCATATGAAAAAGTGCTCAATATCATATGTCATGGGGAAATGCAAATTAAAACAACATTAAGATACCCCTGCACACCTATTAGAATGATGAAAATCCTACCACCACCAAATGCCAGCAAGAATGTGGAGCAACAGGAACTCTCATTCATTACTGATAGGAATGCAAAATGGTACTGCCACTTTGGAAGATAGTTTGGCAGTTTCTTACAAAACTAAATATACTCTTACCATACACCCCAGCAATCACGCTTCTTGCTATATACACAAATGAGATGAAAAACTATGTCCACACAAAAACATGCACATGAATACTTATAGCAGCTTTATTCATAATTTCCAAAACTTGGAAGTAACCAAGATGTCTTTCGGTAGGTGAATAGATAAATAAACTTGATAGATCCAGATAATGAAATATTATTCAATGCTAAAAAGAAGTGAGCTATCCAGCCATGAAAAGAAATTGAAGAATCTTGAAGGCGTCTTACTAACTGAAAGAAGCCAAGCTGAAAAGGCTACACACTGTATGATTCCCATTATGCAACATTCTGGAAAACTATGGAGACAGTAAAAAGATCAGTGGTTGCATGGCCTGGGGGAGGGGGAAGGGTGAGCACGTAGAGCTCAGGGAACCTTTAGGGCAGTGATTCAGTGTCATACTGTACAGGTGAATGCACGGCCATATGCATTTGTCAGCATCCATAGAATGTACACCACCAGGAGAGAACCCCAAGGTAAACTGTGGCCTTTGGGTGATCATGATGTGTCAATGCAACCTCACCTATTGTAACAAATATACCACTTGGTATGAATATTAATAGTGGAGGAAGCTGTGTGTATGTGGGGGCGGGGAGTGTGCGAAATCTCTAAACCTTCCACTCAATTTCTCTATAAACCTAAAACCCATAAAAAATAAAGTCTGTTTTTCAAAAGTGCATTTTAATAAATATATGTATTTCTTTAAAAAAAAAGTCCAGAGCCAGCCCTGATGGTCTAGTGGTTAAAGTTTGGCACACTCTGCTTCAGCAGCCTGGGCTTTTTCCTGGGTGTGGAACCACACCACTCATCTGTCAGTAGCCATGCTGTGGCAGCAGCTCACTTGGAAGAGCTAGAAGGACTTATAACTAGAATATAGAACTATGTTCTGGGGCTTTGGGGAGGAAAAACAGAGAAAAAAAAAAAAAGGAAGATTGGCAACAGATGTTAGCTCAGGGCAAATCTTTCCCAGCGGAAGAAAAAGAAAGTCCACAGTGAGCCCTTTGCCCTCTCTATTTTGATGTAATATATGCTTATTAAGCATGTCCAGTGGGCCCCCTTTATCCATAGTTTCACTTTCTGTGGTTTCCTTTACCCACAGTCAACCACAGTCCAAAAATATTAAATGGAAAATTCCAGAAATAAATGATTCATAAGTTTTACATTGCTTGCCATTCTGAGTAGAGGGATGAAATCTTCTGCCTTCCCACTCCATCCCGCTCCATCCTGCATGGGACACCATGTCACAATGTCTACATCATTCACCTCATTTCATCTCATCACGTAGGCATCATCATCTCACGTCATCACAAGAAGAAGAGTGAGTTCAGTACAATGAGATATTTTGAGAGAGAGACCACATTCATGTAACTTTTGTTATATTGTTATAATTGTTCTATTTTATCGTTAGTTACTGTTGTTAATCTCTTACTGTGTCTAATTTATAAATTAAACAGGAAAAAACATAGTATATATAAGGTTTGGTATTATCCATCTATCCTGGTTTCAGGCATCCCCTGGGGGGCCTTGGAACATATCCCTCTAGGATAAGGGGGGACTACTGTAGTATTCATTCCCTTAATTTGTAATTAGGAAATAATTATATAATTGTATTATAAATATAATAAATTTATTATAATTATAAAAATGATTTTTTAATTTTTATAATTTTAAAAAACTCCGTTCCATCTTCACTCTTCAGCACATTGCCTGCTCTCACACTCAGTGGGCCACAAAGACCATGCTAATAGACTAATACTTATTAGTATTAATTTCATCAATTTCCTAGGGCTGCCTTCACAAAGTACCACAAATTGGGTGGCTTAAACAACTGAAACGCATTGTCTCTCAGTCTGGAGGCTGGAAATCCAAGATCAAGGCGTCCTTAGCGTTGTTTCCTTCTGAGAGCTCTGAGAGAAAATCTACTCCACGCCTCCTTCCTCGATTCCGAAGGTTTAACGGCAATCTTTCGCATTCCCATTCTCTGATTTCATGTTCACGTGACATGTTCCCCGTGTATATGTCTCTGTTTCCAAATTTCCCCTTTTTACGAGGACACAAACATATCGATTTAGAAGCCCATGCTAACTTCCGCATATCTGCAGCATCCCTATTTCCAAAGAAAGTCACATCATTGTTACAACTTCAACATATGAATTTTGGGGAGACACAACTCAGCCCATAACACATGTCTATGTGCAGAACACTGTGCGAAGCTCTATTGGGGGATCCACAATATCATAAGGCCACCTGCCCTTGAGAACACAATCGTACAACTGCACAATCTGATATCACAGGAAAGTACAGGATTAGGGCAAAATGAGAAGTACCAATACAGTTGGCATGGCTTTGAAGGCGGGCATTAGAGACCACTCACAGGTTGGGATAGACCACTCATGGGTGGGAAGCTTATGGAAAGCTTCTGAGAAGCAGTAAGGATTAAGCAGGGACACAACTGATGTCAGTAAGTGGGAGCAAGGTGAGAGAAGGTCCTTCCCAGCACTGGGATGCACTGTCCTCCCAGAGTCTGTGAGTAGCTGGATGTTGGGCACAGCAGGGAGCTTCTCTAGGGGGCCAATGAGCTGGTGATAAAGTTAGAAAAATCAGAGGTGAGGCCAAACTGCAAAGAACCCCGAATAACAACTGTAGGCTCTGGGTGAAAGGAGGCCTTTGAGGTTATGGAAATGGGAAGTGAAATAACAAAGACAACGTTTGAGATAGGTCCTCCCGGTAGACTTCATTGGAGAGGAAATTCATTCATTCAACAAACGTTTATTGAGCCCAATCTCTCTGCACGAGAGGAGCTAATATACAACAAGCATTCTTTCTAAAGTAAAAGATCATGTACAATTAAAATACCCATCTATAGAGAGAGGTAAGGCTGCGATGCGAAGAAGCTCAGGAGGCTGGCCTGCTTTGATCTGTTGGCGTGTTTTTCTTGAGTGCCGTGTGCTGGAGTCCTCCTCATGAATAATCCTTGAAACTCCATTCCATCTTCACTCTTCAGCACACTGCCAGCTCTCACACTCAGTGGGCCACAAAGACAATGCTAATTTACCCCAAACAGTGCTCCAAAGAGAGACCTGGGTGGAAGAAACAACAGCTCTGTAAGAATCATAACCAACCGCCCTCCCCCCCCCCACCCAGCACAATAGACGCAGGCTCTCAAGGAGGAAGACCAAATATAATTAAGTAAAATTGTATTGCTCAACTTTCCAATTACATAAATCAATGATATTTTCCTCAATACTGTACTATATACCGTACATCACATGGATTTATAGCCATCGGGATTGACTGAGCCAACTACCATCCGTGTTACATCAGCAGGTTCTGTATCTCTTGGTGTCAGCAAAAAAAAAAAGACAGTTACTTTTACATTCAAGATGAAATCACATTGTATTTCCAAAGCACAAGTCATCTCAAAAAATTATGCTTAGGCAGGATTTTTCGTATAAATAATTCTCTACTGGGCAATCTATCAGAGGCTGGTTTTTACTTTCTCCTTTTTTTAAAGTTGGCTTAGTGTGTTTTAAAAAAAAAATAAAACGACAAACCTTAAAAGCTCATCTCTAATAGCAGCCTTGGTAAGGAAGAACAAAGGACTTTTTTCTGAAAAATAATATTCTTTCTTAAACGATTATAGTTTATCATCTAGTTTCTTGATTTAATAGAAAAATGTTAACCCTTGTCTCTTATTAATATGCATTACCTATGGATGTATATGTTAATATTATTTGCAGATAACTGTAAATAATCTATTAGTTTACTCGTCCTTTTATTTCCCCCTGACATTTTTACTTTTTTATTTCATGAAACCAGAGAATTTTAAATTTGGATTATTAGAAATCTTCTGCTGTTGGTCCAGAATTTAACCAAATTAAAAAGTAAAACTCATTACTTTTCTTTTGGTTCAATGCAATTATCAAAGCAACATAAGAATGTTACAGAAAGTTATAGAGAATCTCATATTGATTTCTACCTTCTGATAGCGCTAATGTAATTTTGAAAATATTACTTTCTAGTATTTCCCTATATTTAAATACTTTGTTGTAATTATGGTAATCATAAAATTTGGCATGCAACTCTGAAGCTATGAGAAGTTTCTAGCAGCAATAGCTATTCTCCTTAACACGGGCCTACAGCTGCCCAAAGGCGAGTGTAGACAATAGAAGTCTTTGGCTTGGAGCATGACGGATGGTGACTTTAGGAGCGTCAGCCTCTCCTTGGGGACAAGCTGCCTACCTGGACCAAGAGGAACACAGTGGGGATCCTCCAGATTAACCCTGGAAAAGCAGCAGGGGACCAGACTGAGGGGGCGGGACTTGCAGGCCGGAGAGACATCTAGACCTGTTTCAATAAAGTACGTGAAGCTATCGTTTCCGGCCGGGAGTGTGACCTGGAGGAGGCCCGGCTTTGGAAAGCCACAGCTAGCAGCTGAACAAGGAGGAGTTGAGGGAGAGTGGACACTGGGAACTATGCCAGGCGTGAAGTGGTAACCCCTTGCGTTAAGGTCATAGCCATGAAAATGGTGAAGAAACATAGCTCTGAGACTTTTGAAGTTAGGAAATGACAAGACGAGCCAAAAGACTTTAGAGGTTGGAGAAAAAATGACCCAGAGGTCAAATTTGCCCTCACTCCTCGTCCCAGGAATCTTCCTCCTACTTAGTCTTCCCTCTGAGACCCCTTCCCCCTCCCCCATTCCCCAAGAAAGGATAAATCTCTCATTATCAGGTCGCTTAGAGTCACAGGAGACATTGACAGGCCATAGGCCCCGGTGGGTGAGGTCACCACGCCTCTGAATGAGGCAACATTCTGTCTTACACTCGCTGTTTCACGGAATTTAATTGATAAACTTCACCACCCCTGGGGCCCATCCTGGTTCTCTGTGGCTGGGTGGAAAAGTGGACACAGGCACTCTCGGGAGTGTCCGATCGCCAGGACCAGACCCAGAGGAGTGGGGACCAGGCAAAGGCAGCAGGGGAGGGCAGGGTGAGGAAGGAGACCCCACGTAGCCTCCAGCCCAGGGACCCCCAGACTGCACTGGAGGGCCAGAAGCTTGCCCTGCTCTTACTGCGAGACTCCACTTCCCAGCCAGGCATTATCTCGAGTCTGTACCTCCACCCTGGGCATCCCAAAGGGCAGAGAAGGGAGGACAGGTCAGGCTTAGACAGGCCTGGTGTCCAGTTGTGATTCCACTACAACACTCAGTACGCCCGTGACACCCACCTGGTCTCCTACCAGCTTCTAGTTGCTGAGCCTGAGCAGCCTACAGACGGCCTCCTCGTTACATACCCATCTTTAAAAACAGAGTCAACATTTAAAATTAGGAGATCTCACAAAACGATTTTAGATTTTCACCTCATTTTTTGAAAATTGTGCCAGCTAGCCACACTAGGCCCTAATTCACTGTGGCAATATTTGGCTGGAGCAGAATGGATCTGTCCCCACAGGTCCCCACCTCCAACCTGTCCAGCTACCATGATCAGAGACAGTTGCCTTTATTTTCATGCTCTGGCCAATGATTTTCCTATGGTAGCTAAGAGATGGATATATTTCTTGCACCCATGTCTCTATAAAAAGTAAAAACATGATGGCGGCTGACCTCATGGTGTAGTGGTTGAGTTCAGTGCATTCCACTTTGGTGGCCCAGCTTCGTGGGTTCGGATCCTGGGCGCGGACCTACACCACTCGTCAGCCACCCTGTGGCAGCATCCAACATATAAAGTGGAGGAAGATGTTAGCTCAGGGCTAATCTTCCTCAAACTAAAAAAGGGGGCATGGCCAGCCCTTTGGCATAGTGGTTAGGTTCACATGCTCCTCTTTGGCAGCCCAGAGTTCACAGGTTTGACCCTGGGCACAGACCTACACACTGTTCATCAAGCCATACTGTGGCAGCATCCCACATACGAAAAATAGAGGAAGATTGGCACAGGTGGTCACTCAGGGCAAATCTTCCTCAAGCAAAAAGAAGAAATATTGGCAATAGATGTTAGCTCAAAGCCAATCTTCCTCACAGGAAAAAAAAGTAGAAACATGAGAGTTCGATTAAGAAAGCCTGTATTTCAAGAAAATGAAGGTATTCCTACAGGTTTAATATGCAAAACAAAAACAGAAAAATAACTCCTTCCCTTATTTACTTTTCTCCCTTATTGACTAAATGAGGCAGTTAGGCAAGTTGATGCCACTTTTAATATGGTGATATGGACAAGTGATTTTTCTGATAGAAATTAAAGTAGTTTGTGTTGCCTATGTCTGCACAATAAGAAAACTCCAAAAATTCTGGATCAAACAATTAACATTATTATTATTATTATTAAGCATTAATTTATGCAGAAGTCTCCACTAGAAGAATTATCCTTTGAGATAGGTTTCATTCTGGCTGGTTTACAAATAAAGAAACAGGCATGGGGCCAGCCCAGTGGCATAGTGGTTAAGTTCATGCACTCCACTTCGGTGGCCCAGGGTTCGCCAGTTTGCATCCCAGGCATGGACCTAAATACCACTTATCAAGCCATGCTGTGGCAGGCGTCCCACATGTAAAGCAGAGGAAGATGGGCACCGATGTTAGCTCAGGGCCAGTCTTCCTCAGCAAAAAGAGGAGGATTAGGCGGTGGACGTTAGCTCCGAGCTAATCTTCCTCAAAAAAAAAAGAGAAACAGCCTTAGGGAGGTTAATTATTGTGTCTCCAATCGCAAAATCAATAAGTGGCAAGCGAGGATTTGAACCCAGTTCTGCTTGGCCCCAAGGCCAAGCTCCTCCCGGTACTACAGCTCAGGTCTAACACGCAGATCAGAACCACAGCTGGAAAAGCGTCATGACACATTTTAGCTTGTTGTTTCAAAGCTATCTATTGTGCTGTACAAAAATTAAGATGTGGGTCCAAACTTGCATATTACAGAACATAACTAGACCAGTGAAGTTAGTTACCATACTGGTTTCTTATGCCAACCACTTGGCAAGCAGTAAAGGGACATGTCCCCAGTGCCCATTTTCAGTGCAGTGTTAGGATCCTAGAGCCTGGGGAGCCCAGGCAGCTTCAGACTGTGTTCCTTGGAACCGTAAACTGTCATCAGAGGAGGCTCAGGGTCGTTCACCCACTTCCTTCAGCCAGAGCAGGTCCACTGTTATCTGCTCACACTTCCTAGGAAGTGTAAGTAAGCAAACCTTTGACACCTACACGTTTGAAAACTACTGAGCTAGTCCAATCTCTTTCTTTTGTAAAAGAAAAAGGACGTGAGGTTTTAGAGACCTGAATTGACTTCCCTCAAGTCACACACAGCTGTCAGAGGCAGAGTGAAACCTGAGACTCTCTGGGTTGCCGTGTTGAAGGCAGATGCTCTCGAGTCTGAGGTTATAACAGGGACCGTTGGAAGTGTGAAGTGTTGGTGACATTGCAATTCTGCATTGCACCGTACCATGCCGTTTCACTGGTTAAGTGGCTCTCTACCTAGTGTTATGCTTGACTATGTGTGTGGGGGCTTTGGAAGTTGAAATATATCGCTCAGTTTTTTCCAGGAATGGCTAGGATTTTTGGATGCACTTGATTGTTTTAACTTTGACTGATCTCTGAATTCTAAATAATGCTCATTCCTTTCCAAACATGGCACTAGCCTTCATCATCCATAAAATTTGGTGAAACTTTCATAGGGAGGGTACCTTCTATTAAAAATAGCATTTCACAGGGCCAGCACAGTGGAATAGTGGTTAAGTTCACACACTCAGCTTCGGTGGCCCAGGGTTTGCCACTTCAGATCCCAGGTGTGGACCTACATACTGCTCATCAAGCCATGCTGGGGCGGCATCCCACATACAAAATAGAGGAAGATTGGCATAGATGTTAGCTCAGAGCCAATCTTCCTCACCAAAAAAAAAAAAGAAAAAGAAAAAAATAGCATTTCATGAACAATTAATTAATAAAAAGTGATCTGGAACTTAACTAGCTATTAACCTATATACGTGTATATATGAAAAAGAAACAAAAAAGTTAGTTTAAATTTAAAAAGGGAAAAATTTTAAAAACACTTGAAAAAATATGAAATGGGAGAACAATTGTAAGAGATATTTCATAATGCTTGAATGTGATTATTTTTTATCATCATGATGAGGGCTATGCGAAACGTAATTATAATTTTGACCAAGGTCAAACATGTAATTTAGTAATTCTAAACATGCATATAGTTGTCTTTTTGAGTTGGCACAACAGCAGTTTTTTTCACCATTTTGAAATTGCCTCAGAGTCACAATATCATAAGGATTAATGATTTCCACTCCGGTGATCCAGAGCCCAAGATGCTCACGATACTACCAGAGAGTTGCTTCACTCATTGCTTCTAGCACATCTAATGGAATTAAGTTTCTTATATGACTGTAGTATTTTATTAAAACCCTTCCCACCTTTTGCCCAATGGTCTAGCAGATAAACAGATCATCCAACGAAACCATATTCTGTTACAGAAAGAAATCACATGGCTCAGAATCTGCCCTCACCAAGCTACTAGTTCTTAGCCATATTGCTAAATAACATCAAAATTACCACTGCAACTACTAGTCAGTTCGGTTAAACAGCTGATTCCCCGCCTTAATGAGAAAGCAGCTGTTGAACTAAATTGATCAAATCCATTGTCCAATGTGGCATCACCTGATTTCAGCTCTAGTGCTTATAAACTAACTCAAAGTTGAAAATAAAATTTGTCCTTAATAAACCTAAGGGAGAGGGTCCCATTAAGTACTAACCCAGTGTCCATAACTATAAAGGGAGAATTTTAATCACACACAAATTTCTAGGAATGATGCCAGAAATCTAAATAAGTAATACATGTCACGCCCTATTGACCTGCTCGAGTGTTTGTTACCTCAGCGTGGTAGGAAAGGGAACTCTCCTTGCCCCATCTTCTGTTCTCCCCTTGGCCTGCTGATGAGCCAGCATCACTCAGCAGCTCTGACCGGGCTGCAAGCGCAGCTGGTGAGCCCAAGGGCAGGCACAGAGCAGCAGGAGCTGAGGGTCCCTGACATGGACTCTGAGCTTCTAGCAAATGATTCTGAGGACCTTGAGGGACAGAGGAAATGGAAGGAGGCAAAAAGCACAAGTAAGAAGCAGGTGAAGGTCATTTTCAGGACCACTGCAATCACTTGTGGTCCTCTGTGTCTTCTCAACATCACCAGATGCCCTCAGTTGTGCACAGCCCCAGAATGAATATTCTAAGGGGCCTTGGACACGGCACTATTCTCCAGACCTTTCCCTCCTTCCCGTCCCCAACCACTGCCTCTTGGTCCCATCAAAACTCCTCTGATAATGGGGAATAACTTACAAACATCACTTCCCATAATGCTTTGCACTATAGGCTACGCTTCCTTTAGCTTATGCAGCCCATAATGCTTCACCTCCTAGACCACAAGTCCCTTGAGGAGAGAAACCCTCACTCCCTCAATGCCCCACACATATAAGTACTTGTTGAATAAATGAAGCGGGGGATGATCTCATCTCCTGCCCCCAGGCGAGAAGGAAAATAACACCACTGAGTAGCTACTAGGTATCAGGCACTGTATCTACTCTCTTCTCCAACGCCCTTTAATAACCCAGCACCACCACTGGGTTACTACTG
This sequence comes from Equus quagga, assembly GCF_021613505.1. Lineage (NCBI taxonomy): Eukaryota > Metazoa > Chordata > Mammalia > Perissodactyla > Equidae > Equus > Equus quagga. The sequence goes on along the minus strand of NC_060274.1, from coordinate 11,387,438 downwards.
TTTTACAGGCGAAGAAATTGAGACTCAAAGCTGAGGGCCTTTGCACTCCCTGCTGCCTCTGTCTGAAACGCTTTAATGACACAGCATCTCTAGGCTGGATCCTCCTTGTCATTCAGTATCAACCCAAAGGCTACCTTCTCAGAAAAGCCTTTCCTGACCCCCCATCTGGAAGCATCCTCTAGAACCTATCCCATCACCCTGATTTATTTATCACTTTCCATCCCATACACGGTATTTACCCTACCTGAAATTACTTTGTCATTTCTTTGTCTCTCCACAACTAATCTCATGAGAGCAGCCAGCTTATCCATCTTGCTCATTGCTTTACTCCCAGTGGCCGAGAGCTGTGTCTAAAAATAGCACGTGCTCGATGAAGGTTTATTAAATAACTGGACTAGTGAGGGAGTGAATGAATGAGCAATTGAAAGAGACAGGAAGGGAATAAGGTGACTCAAGCAATAAGACCCAGGGCGGGATTTAAAACAAATGCTGTTGGATTCCAAGCCTGGGTTCTTTCCTGCTAATCATAAGAAGCATTTGGGGGCATTTGCTTAAATACAGATTCCCAGGCACCTTCCCCAGAGATTCTATTTCAGTAGGGCCCAAACTCAGCATTTCATTATTAGCGATTCTTGTGTTCACGCAGGTTTGGAGAACACTGCACTATATTACACTGTGTTTTGTTGTGTCATGATGGCAGAGAGATTTGGGAGCAGGAGGCCATTCCTCAAACTATGTCCTGTGTGCAGTCAGCTGTGAGTAGGACCAACCCTGAGAGAGTCAGTCCTCTTTCCCTACTCATCAGCAATTCATTGACTACTTGCTGAACTCCAGATAGGAGCCAGGCATTGGTCTGGGAGCTGGAAACGTAACAGTGCACAAAGGTGACAGGTCTCTGCCAATAAATACGAGCTAAGTGCTAGGTGAGCGATGGCGTGTTTGTGATGGGGAAGAGAAGGAGCAGTACATAAGATAAAGTCAGGCAAGGTCTCATGGAGGAGGCAAAGTCTGACCTGAGGCCTGAAAGATGAGAACAAGCCAGCCAGGCAAAAAGCCAGAGGGAGTGTAGTCCAGGCAAAGAGAACAGCAAGGACAGCAGTCCCAAGTGAGGAAGAAACAGCTTGTTCAAGGAAGAGAAGGTGTCAGGTGGCTGAAGCACAGTATGCAGGACAGAATGAAATGAGATGAGCTCACGAGTGATGGCCAGGGACCCAGTCAGGGTGTGCCTGGCAAGCCACCGTAAGGAATTTTTATTTCACTCAAAGTGCAATGAGGTGGCACTGAAGGTTGTTATCTAATGATGCTAACATGATCAGATTTGTGTTTCAAAAGATCTTTCTGGCTACAGTGTGGAGGAGAAACCAGAAGTGGGCGGCGAGAATTTGAAAGGTGGGAGACAGTGAGGAGGCATTGTAGTAATCCAGACAAAGGATGATGGTGGCGTATCAGCTAGCTCTCGCTGCTTAACAAACCGCCCCCCAAAACTTAGAGGTTTAAAACACATCATTTATTGACACTTAATTCTATGAGTCTGCAATTTTGGCTAGGATCAGTTGGGTAGTTCTTCTGCTGGTCTCAGCTGGGCTCAGTCAGATATCTATGGTCAACTGGAACGACCAAGCTGAAGAGGTGATGAGGAAGACTAAGCCACATATCTCTTGTTGTCCGGGCTTATTCATATGGTAGTGGTCACAGTGTTCCAAAAGCAGTCAGAGAGAGCAAGTCTCAAACACAAGCAACTTTCAAGTCTCTGCTTACATAATGCTTGCTATTGTCCCTTTGGCCAAAGCAAGTTGTATGGCCAAGCCCAGAGTCATCATAGGAGGAAACTACTCAAGGGCTTGGTACAGAGAGGCATGAAAAAGTCAGAGGCTATTACTGCAGCCTCCCTCATGTGACCTGGACCGTGGTGGGAGAAGTGGAGATGGGGATGGTGAGAAGTGGATGGATTTTATTATATTTAGTAAGTGGAGCCAACAGGACCAGGTAATTGATTGGGGTGGAGATGAGAGAAACGGAGGAACAATGGATGATTTCTCGATTTGGGGCTTGAGCCACGATGTGGAACTTGATGACACTTATTCACAAATGGAAGACAGGAGACACAATAATATCAATCCTTTCCCATCCTGTCTCCTCAACTGTGAACAGTAGTAATTCTCAAAATTTTTGGTTTCGGGACCCTTTCAAACTCAAACTTATTAAGGACCCCAAAGATCTTTTATTCGTGTGGATTTTGTGTACTGATTAATATATTAGAAGTTTGAACTGATAAATTCTTAAATATTTATTCATTACTTCATTTTTAAAAAACAATAAATCCATTACATACTGTCATAAGTAGTATAATTTTGTGAAAAATATCTGTTTTCTAAAACAGAAAAGAGTGACAAGAATGGCATTGTTCTGTAGTTTTGCAAATCTCTTTAATGTCTGGCTTAATAGAACACAGCTGAATTCTCAGTTCTGCTTCTGCATTTAATCTGTTGAGATATTTATTTTGGTTGACGCATATGAAGACAATGCAGTCTGACTTAGATGTGTAGTTGGAAAAGGACAGAGCATTTCACAGTGTTTGCAGATAATTGTGGATATTCTTCAGTACTATGCCAAAACTCAACAGTGGTAGTTTCTTAAAGGTTAGCTGTGATATGGAATCTGAAACTATATTGATGAACTTTTCCCTGCTTGGTTATATTAAAATCCATTCATCTATTCTGTATTTTGAATGGATCTTTTACTCACACATTGATTATTTAGAAAAGATTAGTTCATTGATTTATACAAATCTTCCAATTGTTGACTCTGTGATTACATAATATCAAAAAAGAAAATACTTTCATTAATATCTCTATGAACCTCACCAAAACCATCTTTAAGCGTTGGGAAGCTGTTAAGCTCACAGTGGCAGATACAAGTTTTCCAAAATTCTAATTTTCACTTGAAAGCTCAGATTATATCATTGGCAACAGATACCATCAGTTGTCTCCCTAGAAGTGACAGCCTCCCTTAATTCATTTTTAAAAGAAAATGTCTGCCAAATATCCAAGTTTGAATAACCAGTTTGTCTGTCAGACGTTTTCAAGTGAAAAACGGGGTTTCCTGAAAAAAACATCTAGCGCGGCTCAGGGCTCAATCATACAACTGCTCTCCTCCAGACAACCATTGTGCCTCACTACGTAACAGAAGTGTTTTATGTGTACTTCCTGATTTTTCACACATAATATAATGTGTCCTCAAGGGCCAAGCTTTAAAAGTTAACAATTTTTAATACTGTTTCAAAAACATTCTCATGTGAAATTGGCATTGCTTTTTTTTTTTTTTTTTTTTTTTTTGCTGTGGGTGTTTGGTGGTGAGCAACTCAATGTGCCAACACAGTTTGGTGTCACTGCCTTGACTTGTGCTAAGGCACCAACAGTTTGTCCCATCATTGCATTGGCACTATTCATGCAAATGTCATAACAGGGAAAAAGGCAAGTGACATCTAATGTTATCATGAAAATAGTTTTGACCCCACAGATCTCCCCCTCGAATGGTCCTGGGAACCCCCAAGGGTCTGTGGATCACACTTTAAAGATCAACCCACCCAGTGTGAATTTATAAAGATGAAATTTGTATATTTAGAGATATGACTTTATATGGAGATTTTGCATTCCCCAAATCCTCCCAGTACACATGTGCAAGAGGAAACGGCCTCAAGAGCACACTGTAAAAATAAGGCATTTCCTTGACAAGTATTGGACACATATCAATGAAAGCAATTTGTGTGTATAAAAGTAGTCAAAAGCAGAGTAAAAATGAAAAGATAGACATTTCCAGATAAAAATTTAGGGCTCAGTGATGGGCCAACATTGGCCTAGGTACAAGACAAAACCCCAGTACCACGCCCAGGAGCAAAGAGATATGGAACGAGAGAAAGGTCAAAAAGGCATGGTTTTAGAGAAGGAAGACTCTTGGAAGCCAAATTTTAAAGGGTAAAAGAAGACAAAGATGGAATAGAGAAGAAGAAAGACCCTTTGTATAGAAATTATTGAGCAAGCAAAGGCAGCACCTGATGTGGAAGACTGGAGAATTGTTAGTGGTTAAGAACACCAGCTGTGCAGAGCAGGTGACCTGACCTTGAATTCTGGATCTGCCACTTCTTCATGTGTAGTCTTATGACTTTGGGACAGTACTATTGTCTCTCTGTGCCTCAGTGTCCTCAGCCACCAAATGGGTTTAATAACAATATCTGTTCCATAGGATGATCAGGAGAATTAACGTGATAAGGGATGCAAAATACTTCACAGAACGTCTAACTATGTGGTGGGCTTTCAAGAGATGATCACTATTAACAGTAATAGGATTTGGGAGAGAAGGAGGAGAAAGATTAGAGTAGGATTTGACACAACATGGAGGAAGGATGGCAAAGTAAAACAGCCAAGCTGGAATGAAAAACAATCCCAGAGTATTCAGACATGATGCCCAGAAAAGAGGGGAGTTGACAAGCACTTTAAGGAGAACTTGGAATGCATGGCTAAAGAGTTGGGATTAAATATATTGAACAGAAAGGAGATGCTGGCCAGGAGAATGAAGTGGTTAAAAAAAAGAAAAAGAAAACAATATTTGAGGAAAACTTACAGTGGACCCAGAGACAAGAAGCTCTGCTGAGAGGCTTTTAATGAAGCCATGTCAAAGGTGGTCACCTGTAGTTGGAGGGTTTAAAAAAAGTTTCAAATAAAAGAGATTCTACAAATGAGATTGCGAGAAGAGATGAAATAGCCCTGGCTGCATGGTGAGGCACAGTCTGTCTAGGGCCTGAGTCACGCCTCCAGCTGCCCACTTCCAACCATCATCCTCTAAATGAATTAATAGACATCCAGATCAAAGTCAAGTGAAACACGACTGAAACTGTTTCTTCATCTGGGGTTGAAGCTTAAAGCTTGCACACACACACAGACACAGCAGTGTGTAGCAACACTGTTTAGGATGCTTAAAACTCTTTCAGGTTGTCCTATCACCATTAATATTAAGTCAAAACACTTGCTGTAGCCCCTGACCCCTCGCCAACCTCATGGCGTAAGATTTTCCCCCAGGTACCCACTTTATAAGGAGTTTTTCAATTTAAAGTGACTAGAAACCAAATTCCACTAGCTCAAGGAAGTAAGCGGTGCCATGCTAGGGTAGAGGGAGAGCTAGGGAAGAAGAGGGGAGAGAAATCCTTGGCAGATGCAACTGATAACTCAAGGACTTCCATTCCAGCTGGATCAAGCTAATCGCCATTTTCCAAACATGGGATCTCTTTGACCTCTGAGAGTGAGACTGGACTGTGAGGACACACCCCACCCGCACCCCCCCCCCCGAAGGGAATCCCACCGAGGCTTCTTCCTGCTCCTTCTTTACCTCTCAGTTCGCCTGTCTGCTTTTCTAGAAGCCATTTCCTGATAACAGCCCAGCCCCTTCCCCCACATGCTGAAGTGCCCTCCTCTCCCTTCTCCAACAGCCTCCTTTGCCTTTCTTTGAGGACCTTGTTCTCCAAGAATGGTCCCCAGCATCCCTTGGGAGTGTCTTAGGAATGTAGAAACTTGAGCCCTTCTCCAGACCAACTAACTGGGAATCTGCATTTTAATGGGATCTCTAGGTGATTCCTATTCACATTACAATTGGAAAAGAGCTACAAATTAGAGAATTGGCCAACTTAATTGTATGACAATTGCTTATTTACATATCAGTCTCCATGAAGACAGGCATTTTTTGTTGCTAGCTGGGTTCCTTGTAGAGGGTTTGTTACCCAACAGGTGTTCATATTGGTGAAGGAATAATGAATGAGCATGTTGAATGTGGTTTGCTCTTACACATTTAGGGACGATTTCTAAACCAGAGCTCAAGTAGACACCCAGTAGAGGATTCATTTTATCTTCGTCAGCAGCAGAAACATTTAAACACGTAGATAATAGATTCATTTTAAGGTGCTTATTTTTAAATGCCTACTTATTTATGTCAGCTACACCTGTTCCTTTATTGAAAACTCCTGTTTGGTTTTGCAGAGAAATTAAAATGTTTCAATAATCAGAAAATGCATATGTTCTAGGAATAAAACCATCAAAACACATATTTTTTTAAATTAGAACTTAAATGTTGACCAATGAATCTTTATGACAATTATTGACTCTATAGAGCTCCCCCGAGATTAATGTGCATTTGAATCTGTGCATCTAAATTTTTTTCAATCGATGTTTTCATTTGGGTTTTTTTCTCCCCTTTTTTATCTTTTCAACCAACAGAGGCAGTGGTAAGAGCAGTTTGTCATTTTTAAGGCACGAGGATTAGGCTTTGACTAATTGGAAGATTTGCCCATTATTTAAATGAAACTTGTTTGCAGTTTCATCATCCGTGTGGCTCTAGGAAGGCAGCAGACTGGTCCATCAATTTGGTTAGAAAAGAATAAATGAAGAAGGAGACTGACAGTGTTCTCTCGTGGGAGGCTCTCTGTCGCTATATTGTTTCTCCAGTATTAATTATCTGCGTAAAAATAATTCACTACGCTGCACTATTATCTGCCCTGCGCTCAGCTCCCCAGTCAGCTGCCTCCTGGTCTGCCTCTCCCTGCACATTCACATCTCCTGATGTCAGCAAGTGCTGTGCATTGATGTGTTCACTGTCAACAACGCACCAGGAAATCATGGCTCCAGGCAGCCAAGAGTTATTTTGGCTTTAGGCTGCTTCTGAAAGTGAGGTTAACTCTCATCCGCACTGTAGGAAAGACTCATTTACAATCCTGGCACCCCTTCTCCAGTTAGGGTTTTAAAAGATAGCGCCAGCGCCTTGCGTGTAAGCTTTGAGATGAGGTGTACGGGGATTGACAGGTCACTGAGGAGTTCAGAAGACGAATGCCACAGAACTGATGGGAAGGGAGAATGCAGAGAAGAGGAGGAGGAGAGGGAGGGCTCATTGGGCCACCTCCACGCTTTCTATGAAAGTGCTCTAAACCATTAGCATTAAAGATTTGACCTAGCCTTCCACGCACTGTTGAAATTGTGAAGGAGGAGTGAATTTCAATAACAGAGACATGCAGGCCTATCTTTGGACCCACAGAAATGAGAGATGCAGAACCACGCAGTAAAGGGCAGAGCAAATGGGACTGGAAAATGTTCAGATGAGGTTCAAAGCCATAGGGTTTCAGTACTGGGGATACTAAGGGGCTTTTTCTTCTGCCTATTCAGACAGATCTGAGCACCCTCAATTATAGTTTGAGCTCTAATTAGACCCAATTCACAAGCCGTATGTATGAGTCCACTCAGACTGCTGTAACAAAATACCATAGACTGGGCGGCTTAAACAGACATTTACTTCTCACAGTTCTGGAGGCTGAGAAGTCCGAGATCAAGGTGCAGGCAGATTTGGCTCCTGGTGAGAGCTCTCTTCCTAGCTTGCAGCCAACTGCCTTCTCGCTGTGTCCTCATATGTCGTAAAGAGAGAGAGACAGAGAGTGCACTGTGTCTCTTCCTCTTCCTGTTAGAACACTAATCCCATCATGACCTCATGTAAACCTAATTAACTCCCTAAGGCCCTACCTCCAAATACCATAACATTAGGGTTAGGGCTTCTACATGGGAGTTTTGAGGGCAGGCAAACATTCAGTCCACAGCACCCTGAGGAGAGGTTACCGACCATTAGGTAATATACTAGAACAGTCTTGTCTGTTTGTTACCCTTAACCAATGTCAGTCTCTGGACACTTTGCATAATTGCTCTGTTAATAGAGAGAGGTGGAACTTCATCCTCAAGATGTAGTCCAGGCCTCCTTGTCCAGCCTCAGAGCTTCCCACTGCCCACTGGGTCCCATACCCTATTCTTTGCACACCAGGCACACCCACTCCTCTTCACACCTGCACATGCTTCTTCCTCCTTCGCCTGGCTACTCCTACTCATGCCTCAGGACCTAGCTTAGGCAATACCTCCTTCTCAGCTAGCTATGCTCCCCTCTGGGCTTCCCAGCTCTGGGCCCTCTTCCATTCAGACATTTCTGCCTTGTCCCATAATACCTCTCTGAAAGGGTGCCAGTCACCTTTGCATCACAACACAAAGCATGGTGCCTGGCCCCACAGCCTTCAGAACCATTTCATGAAATAATCGTGGTTGCCTCCTGAAACCCAATTATAATAATACACAAAAGAAAAGAGGGACAGGGGAGTCAGAGTCATGGTTCTCTCTCTCTCTCTTTCCCTAGAAAAGGATGACCAGCATTTCTTACTTAGTGGAAGGAGAGTAGACTAGGAAAAACAAACAGAAAGTTCCCATTCCAATCTTGAACTCTCTTTCGCCCTCGCTCATGTCCCACACAGCCCATTTGAGGGGAGGAAGGAGTCCTCTCTCTGCAGGGGGATCCCTGCTCCCCTGTCCTCCACTCTGACCAGAGCAGGAAGTCCTGAAGCAGGTCTGGGATCTTCAGAATGTTCCACTTCCTCCTCCTGCCTCCTTGGTGGCACATTGCGTGTACACTTGGCATGGCAGAAGCTCCAACCAACGGAGGGAGGGAAAGCTTCCGGAGCTACGGGAATGAGGGGTTCAGAAGGCCTTTGCTGCTTTCAGTATTGACTCTGCTTTGGGATCACAGCCAAAATTTCCACCTCTACTCTTCCTTCAATGTATTTCAACTCTTGTTTTTGCCAACTCTTCTCTTTTAATCTCCAGATGAGTGTGTTTTCTTGCCCAAACTCCAACATTCAGAACAAATATTCACCCAAAACTGAAGTCACATTGCCTGGTATGGTTTCTTGCCTGTTTTCTGGGCATGACTGTGGCAGTCTTCTCCCACGTGGTCCACCATATGGCCCTCAAAAATCCTGTAGTCTTGCATATAATAGTACTACCGTACTTTATGCTTAAAAGTGGTTAAGATAGTAAATTTTCTGTTATATGTTTTTTACCAAAATTTAAAAAATAAAGTTTTGGGGCCAACCCTGTGGCCGAGTGGTTAAGTTCTCACGCTCCGCTTCAGCAGCTCAGGGTTTCACCGGTTTGGATCCTGGGTGTGGACTTAGGACTGCTCATCAGGCCACGTTGAGGTGGAGTCCCACACAGCACAACCAGAAGGACCTACAACTAGAATATACAACCATGTACTGGGAGACTTTGGGGAGAAGAAAAAGAAAAAAAGATTGACAACAGATATTAGCTCAGGGCTAATCTTTAAAAAGAATAAAAAATAAAGCTTTTTTTAAAGTGAAAAAAACACCATGGTCAGAAATCTCCATGGTTACCTTCCCAGTAGCAGAAGGTAATTTCAATGGACAACTCTGCAAATTACCTCTATGTGTTGTGGGTTGAATCGTGTCCCCTAAAAATATTTTTTCAAGTCCTAGCCCCTGGAGCTTCCAAATGTGATCTTATTTGGAAATAGAGACATTGTAGATGTAATTAGTTATGATGAGGTCATACTGGAGTAGGGTGGGCCCGTAATCCAATATGACTGTGTCCTTAGAAGAAGAGGAGAGGACACAGACAGACACAGGGAAGAGAGCCATGTAAAGATGGAGGCAGAGATTGGAGCGATGCAGCGGCTAGCCAAGAATGGCCAGCAACCACCAGAAGCTCAAAGAGGCAAGGAAGGATTCTACCTTTGATCCTTCAGAGACACCCTAGCCCTGCCAAGACCTTCTTATTTTGGACTTATAGCCTCCAGAACTGTGAGAGAATAAATTTCTGTTATTTCCAGTCAGCCAGTTTGTGGCACTTTCTTATGGCAGCCATAGGAAACTAACATATCACGTATGCAAACCCCTAGAATCTTTGGAGATTCGCCTCTAAGTTGCACCAAACTTAATTTCTGCCTCCACCTCCCTCATCCTTTGTCACATAAGCACAAATGCAGTAGCTTCGTCGTAGCAATTCTTCATGTTCTTCCAAGAGTTGCCTATGCATCAATGACATCACCTTACATTCTTTTTTTTTAATCAACACAAGCCCAGATCCTTGGGCTTTGCCATAGGACCAAGTTCCCCCAGCATCTGAATCATTTTCATTGCTTTCGCTTCACCCTCTCCATTGCTACAATATCCTTTTTACAGCAAAGTGATAAGAATTGAAAACGATATTCTAAATGAGACTCTGCTAGTCCTTTTATATAATGGTAGAATAATTCTCTTTGACTCAAATTCAATACACTCTATTCACGCCTCTCGTAGCTGTTGGTACATTTCTGTATTACTTTATCGTTGTGGTTTCAAGGACTAGCTATTGTCACACAGGAACCACACATAGCTGGAGGTTTAGAGGTTATAACCCCTTTGCGTTTTGCCTCTCACTTCATCATTGTCTGAAGTCACACATTAATGACACGCATTTAACATACACTTCCTTGGATACTACAAATTTTCCATAGTCATTAAGTCAGGTGCATAAAGGGGAAGTCCCTTCCATTTCCAAGATGAAGGCAGGAATGAAAACTAATGTTTATTGAACTCCAACTATGCCAGGCACTTTACATCCATGATCTCCATACCCCTGTGACTTAGATGTTATTGTTTTTACTACTTCCATGGTATATAATGGGCTCAGAGCAGAAAGATAAGTTGACCCAAAGCCACTTGTCAGTAGGTGTCAGACCCAGGGCTGGAATCCAAAGGCCACATTCTTCCTCTGCACCACACCACCAGCAAGCAGAGGACAGATGACAATATTCCCTTCTGCCTGGGAAAAAGTGAGACCTAAAGAACATAAATCAGAAGTCAAAGAGGTAGGTGTGTGATGTCGGAAAGAGCACTGTACCAGGAATGAGGAACCCTGAGCTCTAGCACCAGCCCTTCTCTTAAGCTTCTCTAAGCCATACGTTTCTACAGATCATAAACTGAGTTTATTTAATTTATCCATTGCTGTGTGATGTTGAGCAAATCACTGACCCTTTCTGGGCTTCAGATTTGTCATCTGTAAAATGAGGGGCTTGGAAGAGGTAATCTCTTAGCTCCCCTTGAGCTTTCATCTTGAGTAGCTATGAAGCCGGAGTCCCGCAGTGGGGGTCCATCCCTTTGTGCCTTTAGTCCCTATGTGCTATATATGCTCCATGTTCATCATGCTTAGCACAGAATACTTTCAATTTGGTATTAATTTCTCTTCATTTCAGTTTCTTAGATCTCTTGGTTTTCCCCAGAGTGAAGGACATATGGCAGGACAAGAAAGAAGAAGACTAACTCTGCCTCTCTGTCAAATTCCCAGGCAGGTGGAGCCAAGCCACACTTGTGCTGCTGTGTCAGCGGCAAGAGGACACTGGGGAGGGGCCGTTGGTCCAGTTCCTGCAGCTCAGCTAGTCACCCCTGACCAAGCACAGCAGTTACCATGGCAACCACTGCACTGTGCTCCACGGAGGCCACAGGTCACAACTGCAGATGCCACCACCGGCAGACACACGCCCCTCTCTCTCCTCTCCATGCCCTGACTCAGCACCACTGGCCATGCACCCCGCCACAAGCCACCAAAAGCAATCAGTTAGATCGAGGTCAAACGTAGATGCAAGGGGGAAGCTTCTCTCCCCAGATCTCGACCACACCCAGAATCGGCACTGCGCACATGGTGGACATCTCTTTCACGTGAGAACCCATGGGACAAACCTCAGCACGTCACATGGCAAATATATCTGCCCGCAAAGGAAAATTAGAAAAACACCAACATTTCCTCTTTGAGCTACAAATTAAGAATTATCCTCTTTGCGGTTGAAGATGTGGGTCTGAGCTTGGCCGATCCTGCCAGAGACCTCAGTGTGTATACCAATTACCTGGAGGTCTCATTAAAATGCGAATTCTGGTTCAGAGGTCTGAGGTGGGCCTGAGAGTCTGAATGTCTTACAAGCTCCCAGGTGGTGCTGATGCTGCTGGTCTGTGGACCACACTTTGAGTAACAAAGCCGTAGATCACGCCAGCTCCTACGACACATAAAGCTGACCCTACCCAACCACCACCATTTATCATTTCAATCAGGAACCGGAGGAAATATTACCTGGTTCAGAGCCCACATTTCTACAGGGCAGAGACTACATCTGCTTGGAATAAACATAATAGCTACAATTTATAGAGAGCTTGCTCTTTGCCAACATATACAACACACACACACACACACACACACACATATATACTCCACACAATAGCCTTTCAATGTAGTTGTTACTTAAGCAAAATTTAAAAATAAGAAACAGCCTCAAACCTGTTCTGTGACTTACCCAAAGTCACACTGGCAGTAAGTGGTCAAGCCAGGACTCAAACTCATCTGCTTTTCTCCAAACCCATACGAATTTCTCTCACCACACTACTTCTCAGCTCGTCAGCACACAGAGGGGCTTAGTACACACTGCTTCCCACAAGCGATGATGGTGGGGCCAGCCCAGTGTCATCGTGGCTAAGTTCACGTGCTCAGCTTCAGCAGCCTGGGGTTCACAGGTTCGGATCCAGAGTGCAGACCTAGCACCACTCTTCATGCCATGCTGTGGCAGCATCCCATATACAAAATAGAGGAAGATTGGCACAGATGTTAGCTCAGGACCAATCTTTCTCACAAAAGAAAAAAAAAAGCAATGATAATCTCATGAGGTTCTGTGTCCCTGATTGCCACTGCTTCAGGGGAGGTCACTAAGAAAACCCAAGACAGGAAAACCCTCATATTGAACAATGATTTATTAAGTGTATCCCATGTATAAACTGTGTGGAGATTAGAAGAAGCAAAAGACGGAGGCTCTTCTGTCTTCATTCTAGCCCCATGCCCGATTTTTAATCTCTTCTTCTCTGAGACTCAAGCAGGATCACAGTGTTTGTCCCAGTCTAGGCCCAGACTCTGTCATGAACAGGCTTCTGCCAACACCTGTCGCAAACTGAGAAGGCTGGCTACCAGAGCTGAACTTCAAAGTTGTCACCGGTAGAGACAAGCACTCTGGGGCTGAGGTGGAGGGGTACTGAGGGTCCACAGGGGGCTGATCTGACCTGGAATGGAAAATCTAGTCTCTGGAGTCAGGCATCTGGCTCAAGTGTAAGTCCAGCACTTCCTAGAAGTATGGCCATAGAAAAATTATTTGACCTCTCTCAGCATCAGTTTTGGTTTGTTTTGGGTTTTTTTGTATTGTCATCTTAATGCTGGGATTATTGACACCCATGTCAAAGGTTGACTGTACAACCATGCCAGTTTCACAGTCCCAGGCATGTGATGTGCACTCAATGAGGACTGGTTTCCTTCCTTCTGCCATTAAATTGGTCAAGGTGCTAAAATGAGAAATTGAGGGTGAAATCAAGAAGTAGAAGAAAAGGAGGTGATAGCAGGACAGAGCTGGGGCGGAAGTGATGTCTGGTGCTTCTTATGAGAGCAGGCAGACCAGACAAGGGAAGGGTGGGGACGGGGTAGAGCAGATAAGTAGACAGCAATCACATGACCAAAGCCAAGCTTGACAACCAGGAAGGAAATCATGGAGGCAAAGGCTGAGCCAGCCCCATTTGATAAGAGGGATCCTTCCTGGGAAATGGGCTGTACCAACAAGGTTGTTGGAGCAGTCTCTCCTTCCTTCTCTCCTTCCTTCCTTCCTTTCACCATTTATGTACATATATCATCTTAAAAGGGACCACCTCGCGTGCTGCTTCTTGATCCTGAAGGGCATGTGAGGGGTACATGGGACTCTTAAGGGTCCCTAACTCCTCCTTATGGTCTTCAGATGAACACCACAGTGTGCAATCTTTACCTGTCAATTCCAGGATGTTGTCAAATTTGTTTTCCTCATGCTCACTTATATAGAACACATGCATAAAAACACGTTTTGTCTCAAACAAATGGGTTTCACCTAAATAAATACAGGAAGAGGAGGGGATTTTTTCATCACTGTCTCAATGAGTGAGGTGGTCCTGATTCCTCAACTTATTCAGACGATGGCAAATTCTGCTGAATTGCCACCAAACCTGTTTCCTCTTGGCCAATATTTCCCAGTCTTGTCTGTGATGGGGTAGGGCCATGTCACCAAATTCTGGATGATGGATGCTAATTCAGGCCTGGCCCATGGAAGCATCCCACACAACCCTCTCTTCAGTTGTGGATGAGGTCAAGTTGACCTTGAAGCCATGAGATGGCAGAGCCACAGAGAGAAAGCAGTCTGGGTCCCTGATATGAGGTTTGGGGTAGTCACCTGACCCACATTAGACTGTGACATGAGCTTGAAGTAAAATTCTATCAAGTCAAGCCCTGAGAGGTGGGGGGATGACTGTTATAGCAACTAGTATGACTTATTCTTCCAGAAACAGCAATGTAAGCTCTTGGCTCATGTACACCATCAACTCGTGTTGGCCGCCACCATCCTTGGTCCCTCTCAGCTGCAGGCACAAAGGACCTTTAGTCTTCATGGAGGTTCAGCCCCAGCAGCCCCATAGGAGCTATTTCTAACTAAACAGGCAGCCTTTCTGTAGGTTCAGGCCGGATTTTACCCAGGTTTATTGTTCAGACACTGAAAGTGACTAAGAGCCAGGATGATTCCCTGTCCCCTTGCCCCAACCAGTCCCAAATACCTCTGCTTCCTCACTGACCTGCCCATTGTACCCCAACACAGAGTTTCACATCACGACAACCAACTTGGGCATTCCAGCAAGTCTCTGCCTATCGATTAGGACTGTGGAAAAGAGGAAGTGAGGGAGGGGGAATTGCATAGTAAGGTAGAATCTGTCCTTGCCATCGCTAAGTTTCAAGATGTATTTTCATTTGAGTTTTTTGGACAATCTGCTATCTAAGACAAATCTTCCCCCAATCTCTCACTCTGCCAGAGGTTTTGGATCCTACACTGCAGTGTTTTCCAGTAAATATTACTCAAAAGCAAGAATTCTCAAATCTCAATGTGTGTACAAATTTCACGGGAATCTTTTTAATATGAAGATTTTGATTTGATAGATCTAATGTAGACCCAAGATTCTGCATTTCTAACAGGCTCCTAAGTGATGCTGATATGGCTGATCTGCCAGCTTCACTTTAAGTAACAAGGCTCTAGGGGAACACAGGGCTGATAAAGTGAGACAGATTACATTCCCGAATTTCCATCTCATACATTTTTGCCTATGTCCTCAAATAAAGGGAATTTCATCCATTTTGATATGATTGCTTCTTGTGAATCCACTCCACATGGGAACTTCTACTTCTGTCCTCCTATACGGATGGATCAGAGTGTGGTACCTAATACTGCCGCACCCAAGCACAGCACCCAAGAACTTCCTCCATCATCTGCATGCTAATCGTGATGGGTCAGAGATGAGAGGAAGGAGGGTCACCTTCCAGAGTTTTGGCAGAGAGGATCTGTCAGGGGCCTCAAAGCCAATTCTGAGATCTTGAATTTTCAAATCATGATGCCGGGAGGCAGCTTGGGGACCATCTCAGAAATTATCTAGTCCTGTAGTTTTTAACTTTTATTTTAGTTGTAAAATTCTTTCTTCCAAGGCAAGCATGCATACATAAAGCTCAAAATAAAAGGACATAAAAAGTAGGAAGTCTTAGGTAGAAGAAAGATGAGGCTTTTAGACTCTGAGCTCTTCCAATAGAAATTAAAGGCCTTTCCCATGTCAGGCATTTTGTTAGTGGCAATGGCAGGTTGGGAATACCTTAATTTCCACTATTTCCATTCATTTAGGGAAGTTTCCAGAGAAGCAGAGTAATATGGAGAGAGCACAGGCTTTGTGTTCAGATAGATCCGCATCTGAATCATGACTTTACCACTTATCGTCCATGTGACATTGGACAAGTTACTTTTCCTCTTTGCACTTCCATTTTCTCATGAGCCAGCTAGAAGTAAGATGAGACGTGAACTTAAAATTCCTGTGTTACAAAGCCAGGTCAACAGTAGGTGCCCCAAAATTGGTGGTTCTGGTTTTTGTCCACATGCGAATATTCTTGACTGTAAAAATTATCTCCATATTGGAGAATCTTCACTCAGTTTCCTCACACCCCACTCATGCTAAGGAAAACCCAATCTCAGACATGTTTAACGTCTATAGGAGAGGCTGTCATCATGGACTGAAGTGGGCTAAGAGAATGTATCTAAGTGTACCCCAGGCCACATTCTCACCCTGAACATCTTTGAGATCAGCATATAAGGGGCTGGTGACGTCACTTATGATACCCAGGTCCAGAGCCAGCTATAGGGGCTATCCAGCTGGGACAGGAAAGGTGGTTTTCTGTGAGCCACCTGCCTACTATGCCTGGGAGAACCCTATGCTAGAGAAAATTACATTATTGCTCAGCTCTGTGATTTATAAGAATTTTATTGAGGCCTTTGCACAGATTTTCTAGGCACACTTTTGAGGAGAGTATTCATTATTAAGGAACTAGGGGATTAGGAACAAGTACCTATTACACACTTACGTCATCACAGCTTACAACCTATGCCAACTGCAAAGGTCACAGAAATACACAATACGGGTGGGCACAAACCCCAATTCCTGCAGAAATAGCCAGAGGTTAAAGAGGAAAGGTGAAGAGGTGTAAGGAAATAACATCAGATCTTCACTTTGGTCACCACTCATTTTCTCTAGAAGCCAACCATCCACAGGGGCTGTCATACTTTCTCTACTTGAGGTCTGAGAATCAAGGCCATCGGAGCTGCTTTGAATGCCTATTGAAAGATCTAGATCCCAACATGCCTCACAGAGTGACTCTGTCAGGATTTCTGAGATGGGCAGCTAGGAACCCGCAGGTCAAACCTGCTTGAGAGGAATTCCTATGTCGACACACAGACTTTGAAAACTTCTTTGTTGAGGGGTAATGGTTATTTACTCTTTAATGAAGATGAGTTTACCATGGTTGTATTGCTTTGACTTAGCTACCTGAGTGTTTCTGGGGAAAGCGGGCTTGGGTCAGCTGTGACAAGGGTCTCCTGGAGCTTTGGGTAGCCAGAGATCTTCTGGAAGAGGGAAGGATGCTTCATGGCAGGAAAGGGTGGGGAAGTAAGGGTGGAAGAGAGGTGAATGCTCACCATTAGAAACCTCCAGATTCAGAGCCCCCTGGTCTCTCTCTCTCCCTGATGTAATCCCTCCAGGGAAATCATGCCTGTTTGGTTCCCTTTCCTGATGTCACTAGTGTCCCCCTCTCTCATTCTCCCCTTGAAGGTCAGGTGCCCCCCTAAAGTCAGAAAAACCCCAGTTTCCTAAACTACAAACTAGGGAAGTCAATTCAATTCTTCATTTTCTGTTAGGTACTAGGGGTTTTTCTTTTATTCTATGACAGAGTCAACCATCCCCTTAGAGTACGTCCTCCAAGGCTAAATCTTTCTCACACCCGGACTGTTGTCCTGCATGGCCCCCAAATCATCCTACAGCAGTGGTTCTTAACCTCAGCTGCACAGCTGAACCATCTAAGAGTTTTTAAAAATAATGATTCCTGGATTCCAACTCCAGAGACTCTGAATTAATGGGTCAGGGGTATGCCCTGCCCGTTGGCAGTTTTAAAAGCTGTGCAGGTGATTCTAATATGCAGCCAGGGTTAAGAGTCACTTCTCCAGACCAAGAACTGCTACACTGCGAAGAAATTGATGGGACTTGCGCTGCTCAGCATGGACTACACATTGGAATCATCGGAGGAGCTTTAAAACTCACCAGCTCCTGGGCCCACCCAGACCAAATAAATCAGCCTCTCTGGAGGTGCCGACCAGGTGTCCATTTTCAAACCCCCCGGGTGATTCTAATGGGCAGCCTGGATTGAAAACCAGTGGTGGAGACCAAAGGCATGGCCGGAAGCAATCCCTGGAGGAAGAATGAGTGAATGACTGCTCTGTGCGTAAAAGCCAAGGAATGAGAAAAATATACCCCACTTACGCGGCCACAATGAGGGTCTTTTTCTCAGACTCTTATCCTACTTCATCTACTTGCCTGCCTTTTCTGACTGTTAGTTGGTTACCTGCCTGCCAATATTTGTGCATAGGCTCTAGGAGTTTCCAGTCAATAAAGTACCCCAGCTGCGGACTTGAACAGGGCTATTATCTGGCACAATGTTGGCGTGATTGCTTCCATATTGCAAGATGATTTTATCTGCTGGTTTTTCACTGTGTCAGTCTGCGGGAGAGAAGAGGGCCCAGCAAATAGCACAAGTTAACAAGCCTGGCTGGGGAAATTTATTTGAGATTTCTGAATATCCACTGCCTACTGTTAGTCTTTTCCCAACATTTGGCATCATTGCTAACAAAATTTTCTGGTATATATTTATATATTTTTTATTGTAGATATTTAGGACTCTCTATTCTTGAAATCCATTGAACTACTTTATTACCTGTTTATTACGTGAGCCAAGGGGAGAAGTTTACTAATATATTCCGTTTTTAAAGGGGGAACATCTGGCACTAAAAGCCAAGGTTTATACATTAAGAAATAAAGATCAGGGAGAGAGATGATTACTCAAGAGTGTATAACAAGACTAAAGAAAAACCAGAGTAATTAAAACGGTCTACAGTTCTTTAATTCCTAGATTCGTCAGTCATCCCAATTGTCCTCAGATTTATTTGTGTTCAAATTTCCTGGCTAAAATACAAGACAGCTCACTCTTCAGTTATGAAAATACTAGGATTTCATTTAACAGGTTTCTTAATCTTCCTCGATTTCCCTATGTCTGCATGCTTCTTATTGCCCTATAGTCAGCTCTTTTTCCATAGGGTAGGTGACAAGCGGGAGAAGGAATTTCTGGAACTGCCACTCCCTTTTCTATGTAGTGACCATGTCGATGAAGTCTCAATATGGTGGAGTAGAAAATATTAATCAAGTTAGTTTGGAGAGTCATCTGTAGAGTTTGAGTATAATTAGTTCCAAGTTATGTGATATTAGAGACATCTTTGGGTGCCTCCCTCAGATCAATCCCTCTTTCCCACCAACAGCATGTTGACTTCTCTTTGAATAGCCCTCTCCAGCTTTATTCCATCAGGCGCAGAATAGCTGAGCCTGTACAGAATTATACAAACAAGCCATATTTGCCGGAAGCAATCTGTCCATGAATTATGGTGAAGGAGAAAGTCAGATTGTAAACAGGCCTACGATTACCAAATTCTGCTACCTGAAGAGAAGTAAGGAGTAGAAGAATTTTCTCTCACACTCTACCCTATGTTATAAAGGAATTCCTGGTAGCCACGATTCTGGCCTCTTCATCACAGGAACTTCTTACAAATAGTCAAGAGCAATAATAAAAAAGGAATCAGCATAGAAGCTATCCAGAAATATTATAATAAGGGATGGCAGCTAGACATGGTGGTGAACAGGATGTAGTCTATAGAAGTCTAAATACAATGATGCTCGTCTGAAACTTATATATGTTATAAACCAACGTTACCTCAAAGTATATAAATATATAAAATATTACAATAGCAAAGAAGAAGGAAAGAATCAGGAAAACAACAATGACAGAAAATGCCAGGAAATTAAATTACCGAAGAGCAAAAGTATTTTCATTTAAAAGATATTTTTGAAATTTTTAATTTAATTTTTAAGTATAAAATCTCATTTAAATATCTTTGAACGTTTCAAAATTCACTGACAGCGAACGCAAAGTTTTTAAGACATCTGTTCTAAGGAACTCTTCGCCAAATAGAATGCTTTGATCTGCCCTCGTAATGCTCTAGACTCCAGTGGGTGCAGCCTCGAAGAAAGAAGGCAGTCATCAAATTTAAAATTTCAGAATACCACCAGCAGAAATATCTGCTTAAAAATGCTTCTTTCTTCTTGCACGGGGATTGGAAACTGATATGAGTCCATACTGGAAAAAAAAGTGTTGAGAGTTTTCATACTTACTATAGGTTCTTTGTCTTCCTCTGAAAGAAGGATGGGAGTTACAAAAGAATTGAAAGCCAGTAGGGAAGGATACCTGGCTGTAAGCCACATGTGAAGTAGTTCAACACGTTAATTCCATAAACTGCTGTTGTCAATCTGATCTGCAGTTCTGGAGCTGTGACCAGGCCCCCAGTGAAGCTGATGCCAAGGTGAAAACGAAAGGAAGGACCATGCTAAGAGTTGCTGAGAAATTCCCTCCTGGATTGAACTGTGACTAATTATACTTACAAACCAAAGAGAAAGAAAGTGAATTGATCCTTAAGCCTTGTTTTCATTAACGTCTTGCTTTCAATGTATCATTATTAAACCTGATCCTTGGTAATATTGCTCTCTCCATAGAATTTTATTTCTGCAAATAACGTCTGGAAAATTCAGGGGTATGAGTGTAGTGAGCCACGATAAAAATCTGAGACAGGAATCTTAGCATCCCTAATTATGGGTTCTATTATTTAACCAGTGACTAAACCAACTCAAATCATTCCAACAAATGTTTATTGAGATTATTCAATATGAAGATATCTATGACTTTACAAAGCTAAACATACATATGATGGTGAATATTATTTTACATTAAGCTAGTCAAGAACTAGAAGAGGCTCTAATGAACCCAGAAACACATTTTTTTAAAAAGAGAAAGAGACAGAGACAGAGAAATTTTAGTTTTTGCTTAATGACTGTAACAGATACAGTCAGTTCTGCTATCATGTGACACACGGGTCTCTAAATATCACTGCGCAATGCAAAATCACACAACAAAAATCATAGGATTTATGGAGAAAATGAGATTAGGCCACAACACTCAAAATCTCAATGACATCTTCAAAACATTTTTTAAATAAGAACCTATGACAAACAGTAGTGCACGTGTTAAATGGTTGAGAAATCATATATACTACAATAAATACGGCATTTTACCATCATAAGTTGTGGACATCATAGCTGCCTCTTGGGAGTTATTGTGAAGTGGTGGCAGGAAAGTTATCTGAACTGGATGGGAAGTTACAACACCGTTCACCCTGTGCATGAGTGTAGCTCGTCACACACGTGGTGAACTGACAGTGGCAGATATTGGAGGTGTGCCGTTGGTGTCTCCCTACCGGGCTTGGTTCAGCTGGGTGCAGCTTTCTGCATTTACTGAGTGTTTCTTGCTGACAAAACCATGCATAAGCCAACATCAACAAAATTCACCTTGTGTTCAAATGGTTCCCTCATATATCTACAGTGCTGGAACAAAGTCGTGATTTCAAAATAAGTGTTATGGCACAACTTACTGTTTTGTATGTATTCACATTCCAGTCTTTTGCAAAATAATGTTCTTCCTCATCTATTGCAAAGCTTATCTGATTATTAGTTTTTCCTAAACAATTCGAAAAAATTTAATATTCCCAAATGTTGTTAGTGGTTTTAAAATAAGAACAATAATAACACTAACTGTTAAAGCTGGCTAGTGGTCCCACCCCCAGTGGTAGAGTCCGCATTCCACCAGTAGCTTCAGGCTCCAAGGCAATCTGGTTTAAGGCAGCCTGTGGATCTAAGACCAGGGTCCTCAGTTCCCATCTGAGAGAGGTTTCCTTTGTCTCTGGCGATGATGGCTGCTTATACTCAACCACCTTGTGAAGCCCTTCTACTGAAAATAGCATCACATGTTGGGGGGAGGGGTCCTGAAATAGCATCTTGCAATTCATCTTCTTTTCATCCTCCTGTCCCTTCTTTGCACAGCCCCTTAGAATAAAACTCATCATTTGCCTTGATTTATCAGTTTAACATTGGCCATGTCTTATCTAATAAGCAGTGGGCATTTTGGCACAACAAGCAGGTCAAACAGACTCTTTAATATTTATGTAAAACCCAGCTTTCCCCATACCACCTTAATTATTTACCCTGAGTAACTGCACATTAAGTCACAGGCTAATGAGTGGCATCCTTTTTTACATGGACTCATGCTCCAATAAAGCATTACGCCTGTCTGGTAGCGGTGAATCCTAAGGGCACTGTGAATGAGTCTGTCCACTCTCTGTAGAAGCCAAACTTTCCTGGGTTATGTCAGGAAGAAAAGCAGAAAAGAAAACCCAAAGCACAAGGCTATAGAATATTCTACACACATTTCTCTCCCAAGGAACACAGGTCAACCCGAAGGCTGACTCCCAGCACAAACACCGTTTGACTCTGAAGCCAACGGCATTTGCCTTGAGATAGCTCCACCAACTTCTCTTTATATGTTTTGGCTTAATTTTGCTTGGCTGTACATAAATTATTCTATGGGGTTTAATTCCTACAAAAGAGAATATAATCCAACGTTCTGCTATAAATGCAGCTACAATTTCATTGCTGTGCCAAGCAGCAGGGAGAGAAATCAAACAGTTGGTCCCCAGTGAATTAATCTATATGCCCCAGTTTCTTAACACTAAGCATGCCTCAGACAATAGACTGAGATTTAACTCTTTCTTGTCAAGTCTTCATCATAAGCAGTCAGATTGCATTCTTCTTCCCCCTTCTCACCCCATTACTCACAAAGAATATCTTTTCCCATGAAACCTGAGTTAACGTACTCAGTAACCAATGCTGGAGTGAGCGGTAAAAAGTCAGGTCTCGCCATCAGAAGCACATTAGCATAGAAAATATTTCTACAGGAAGAAAAAAATCCACCCATTGCAGGAGCTGTACTCCATTGTCTTAAATGTTGCTGTTCTCAGTCAGAATGTTCACCCACCTCTACTTTGAGATAATGCATGTTCAGATCATGGAAACCTTTTAGAGCAATTGTAGGCCCTGTGTAGGAAGGAAATGCTACAATCGTATTCCAATTAGATTCTACAGAAATGGAGAGGGGAGTCTTTTACACAGAAATCGAGAAAAATAGAGGGAAATAGTTAATTACTGTACACTTTGCAAGAACTGTTCGTTTCAGTAAACCTCACTTAGTAAAGGATGAATCTTAACACTAACCTTCACTGTGATGTTATGAAGAGAACTGGGGAAAGGGATCCAAAGGAAAGGGAAACAGGAGTCGTTTCACAATATCATGAATTTATCGCATCCCCCCAGCGGTCAGTTAGGCAGGCAAATGAACAGTTAAAAGGCTCCACTGAACCATAATCCCCAATCGTTATACTTAAATGGCTCCTCTCAATATAAAGGAGGCTCTTCAATAACCATAGATCTAATTTCTGTTAATTTTATGTAACTCTAACAGAGTCATTAACATTCGTGGAACCCACTCTACAGGCAGCCCCTCCCTGCCCTACTCCCTTCATTTCTCCTACGAGCGTATCTCTTGAAAATTTAATTATTACCAGTGGAATTCCTGCACTAACTAAAGGCTTTTGCAATCAAATCAATAGTTGATGAAAGAGTGGTCCGAAAAAGCCATGTTAAATGCATTATCCTCCTTCCATTTCCACATCATCAGGGTGGCTCCTTTCATGATGTTACAATTGGAGACCCTCAAAATAACATCACTTTCAGGGAGTTAAAATGTCTGAGTGTTGTCCAAAGGTGGTTATTATATATTTATAAGGACTCCCCTATATGCCTCTTCTGGATTTATTAAGTGCTCTGAGGATCTGTTTGGCTTATACCAACTACCACAGACTGATCTGAGAAATCAAGGAGGACATACTCAAGTGCAGATTGGGCAAGAGAGGAAATGTTTGTGGGTATCGTGATGCTACAAGGAGAGAGGCCAATTTTATGTGTTATTTAGAAATGGATATAAGCCATCTCCTTTCCTTTTTGCCCTACTCCTCTACCCCCGACTGCTCTGCCGTAATGGAAGAATCCAGATGCTGTGCTGTCTCTCTTTGTGTTTTTCCACCTATGGAGAGTCTCCAGCACAAAATAACGTGCCTTTGGGGAGAAAGAGATGCGTCGGTGTTGTTGTGTCCTTTGCTGCTATTGGTGGAATGGGCTTTGGTGCCTTAATTAGACAACGATTTCTGCACCAGAGATGGTTCCATAAAGAAAGCATTTTATCCAGGCCACGTGTAGCATATCTCATGGCATTTTGCAATTCTTTCCACATATGAGCATTTTTTAGACAAGTGGCACATATATACTTATAAATGGTTACCTGGTTCTCCAACGAGAAGGTCAAGGGGATTGCAGACAGTGCAATGCATGGTTACACTGTGTACATTACTAGACTACTAGAGGCCAGGCTGGAGAGGTAAATTTAGATAAACTCTCTGGATAAACAACCAGAACCCTCTCCTAAAGGGCTGACAGCTGAATCCTAATATATAGGATCAGGTGTGCAAACACAGTTCAGATTTCCTAATCTAAGTGATGTGGGAAACAGTCACACATTATCTGGAAAATTTAGCCTGCCACTATTTTCCTGTTAAATTGTCCAGATAATTACTTCAATTTTCCATTTTGCTTTGACTTCAAAACCTAGTCACAGGATAATGACAGGTCATTGTACAGGGCAGAAGCTTATTTGCTTATTTATTTATAATGCTCATCCATCAACAGGTAACTCCCACGTACCTCGCACTGCCCTCAGTAAGTTTTATTCTAATTGAAGTCAACACGTAGACTCTAGAAAGATCAGTGAACATGAACAATGATCCATTAAGAGCTGGATTCAGTGAGAGAATATGAGGTTGTGAGAGCTCAGAAGCCAGAACTCCATGAAGGCTGCCTGGAGGAGACAAGCTTGCCAAAGATCCTAAGAGATCCCTGACTTTTTTCTCACCACAAACAGACAATGATATATGTGCGTACATCACAGGGTAAACTGATGCCATTCACCGCCATTGACGGCCAGAGCCGCCAGCTACCTCCAGGACAGGCCTGGCAGCCCAAAGAGCAGAGGGGATCACTTGTCACCCCTGGTCACCCATTCATAGCCCTCCAGTTCAGATACTTTGCTTTCAAACAGGTGTGTTTTGGGATTTACTTAGGCAGAGGGAAGGATATGAGAAGAGAAAAGAAACATGTAAAGTAAACTAATGCATAATTCTTTGAAGAGAAGCTATAGCTTTTGCAAAGAGAAATATAACCAGGGAACAGTCTCAGGATATAGTGTGGGTTAGTGGTTAGGTGTCCGGGCTTTAGAATCAGAAAGGTCTGGATTTTAAGCTCTGTCCTACCACTAATTAGGTGCATGCCTGTGGGCAAATTATTATAACTTCTTCATGCTTTATTTTTCTAATCAGGAAAACAGGGATATCATAGTCCCTATCTATTAATATAATTGTTCCTATCGAGCTATGTTGTGAAGAATAAATGAGATAATGTGACTACAGCACTTTGCACAGAGCCTGGCGCATGGAATGTTTGGTAAACCCAGACAGGATATCAGTAACATAAGTACTGCTATTAATGTTGCTAAGTGATGTCTGGAGGTAAGGTCAGCAATTGGGGATAGAAATGAGGGACAAATATATAAATTTTCAGAAAATGGGGATATGCATACATTTTGTGTATTTGGTGTTGGGTAAAGAAAAAAAATAAAAGGAAAAAGAAATAATGATTTTGGACACAGAGCTCTGGTCAAATCAGAGGAACAAGAAATGTTTTTAATAGCTATCTAGGGCCAATTAGGACTCCCGTTTCAGATGACACATTCAACATTTATCTTCGAGGTAGCCCATTTTCTCTTCTCTCACTGTGTTAGTTCTTTGCCTTTTGCAGACGCATGGACAAGCAGATCAAAAGTCTAATGTAACTGCCAAAAGCAACTACCCATCGCTGTCGCTCCAGCTACACTGTCTTCACCGAGGGGTCTTCCAAGTGCCATCATATTAACCCCAGAGAAAAGAATAACGGATCATAAATATTTGAGGACTATCCAGCAGAAGTACAAGAAATTATCTATTCCCCATTGTACAGCCAAACCTAAGTAAAAATTAGTTACAGAATTTGAGATAACAGACGAATTTCCCCAAAATAGAAGAGAACATAATTTGTAGCCTAGTCAGTTGTGACATACAAATACACATAATCTCCAAGATGAAAAAATAAATGATAAATTTTCAGTACCTAGCAGGGCACCAAGTACAAAGTAAATGATCGATTTAGGCTGGTGATAGATAGCATCTCCTTATTTGCAGTATATATTCATCAAAAATTTCTCAGGAAGAAAAAAAGCTTTGCCATTGAAAGATGTCATTAATTGTCCATTTTGTCATATTATTTAGAAATAGACATTTCAGCGCCTAAAGTGAAATGTCCATATAAAATACATTTATAAAACACTTGATTTACAAATTACTTTACATCTATTTATCACTCTGAACTCCTCCATCACCCAGGGAAAACTGCAAGAGCATTTTTAACTCCATTTTACAGATGAAGAAACCGAATCTAGAGAAATTTAGTATGTGACTGTAGACGATTTGGAAAGTGATTTGGAAAGAATAGGGCCGAGACTAGAACCCAGGTCTTGCAACTATTATCCACTCCCCATCACTCATTCTTATACTGTGGAGTCATTATTCTAGGGGCAGCAGAAGTCAAAGTTGAGTATCAGTAAACACAAGTGTCCCCACGGAGAAGCTGAGGATGCCAGTCCAAGCTGAGAAAACATGTTAGGCAAAGTTTAGGAGCATGAACATATGGGCACAGTGACAGCCTGTCGAGTGGACTGGCTCCAACTATCCATGTTTAAGGGGAGTGTGGAATATGAGACCTGAGGAGCCCTAAGGAGTGTGGGATTTATCCCATAGTTCATTGAGAACCCATCAAAGGGATTTTTTAAGGAAGTGACTAGGGAGTGATGTAATTAAATGTGTATTCCAAAGT